>NC_088684.1:118730210-119033240 GCF_028017835.1 Emys orbicularis
AATGCCTGGGGTTTTATAGAAGAATATGAGAACTGTATATTAATGTAATGTCATCAGTGTACATCTTCAGGGCCAAATTTTGCTTCCAGTGAGACTCTGCCATGCTTTGGAGGGGACGGAGGTGAATTAGCTAAGGAAGCAGTGCCAGAAGGCATTATGCTTGTATTAGGTGCAGCTCTTTCTGGGAGCTGGGGGCGGAGCAAAGTAAGAAGTGGCCTTTGCACACTTTTAAAAAATCATCCTGCCACATGTGGGGGGTATATCCCTGGCCCGGCCTACACCCTGCCCCAAAGCACTCCTTTTGCAGGGGTCATTGAGCATAGGATACAGTGCTAGTCCTTTTCCTCCCTTGTGCACTGGAAGCCAAATGGTGACTCTCTCCTGCATAGGTGCCCAGGGCAAGAGAGGGAAGGGACAAGGAAAAGGGTTCCTTCTACGCTCTCCAGTATCTATTACTCCCATCCAGGATGAGGCATAATTTAACTCTCTGTCTGTGTTAGATCAATGTTGTCATGTGCCAGTGATGTGGTTGTTCTTTCATACACAGGAACTTTTTCTGTATTTTTATTCAAGCATCCATCTGCATCCTTTTAAAATCCCACTAAACCCTCAGTCATTTTTTACTCAGTGTGCAGAGCAGAGTCTTCTGCTGTCATCTATCTGACTTCAATCATTGCAAGGTAGGCATATGAGTGAGGTGCTTAGGAATCGAAATTCTCTCTCTCACCCCTACTCAAGCAAGATTAAAATAAAAGTCTGCAAAGAGGTACAGTATGACCCTTCTACTAAGCAAATCTTTTCTCGAATCAATTGGCCAAATTTTGCTGGCAGTTACACTGGTGTAAATCTGGAGTAACTCCATTGACTTTAATGGTGATCCTCTGGATTAACACAGGTGAAAGAGCAGGATTTGGTGCTTTTTGTGCGTGAAGGATCAATGGAAATACGATAATACAGTGGAAAGGACTAGAAGAGAGGAAAAACTGAGACTAGATTAAAAGAACTGCTCTATAATTTCAGCTAGGAACTAGGGTTTTGAGAAATGCTGGTCTCCCCAATGAAATCTGTGTAGTATAGGGTAAAAGCACACAAAAGAACAGATTTTACGGGGGGAGACCAGATTTCATGGTCTGTGACATGTTTTTCATGGCCCTGAATTTGGTAGGGCCCTAGCTCTGAATAAACCCCACCCCAAAAGTTTGGAGATTTGCTTCAAGTAATCAAGTAAGTATCTATAAATCCAGATGGCTCTCCAGAACTTCCAAACCTTTTCAACCTATCCAGCACCCTCTTTCCACTCTCTTCAACCTCCCTAACCCAGATCCTATTGTAAACCCACCATCTCCTCCATTTCTCCTCTGCTTCCTCTCCCCATTTCAGTTGTCAAAGCACTACCAGCTCTCTTGTGTTAAGGCAGTGGTGGGCAACCTGCAGCCCACACGTCCCTGCGGCCCGCCGCTTCCCGCAGCTCCCATTGGCCAGGAATGGTGAACCATGGCCACTGGGAGCTGCGGGGGGCTGTGCCTGGGGAAGATCAACGTCAGCAAAATGTTTCGCGGCCCGCAATCAGATCACCCTATTGGCCCGCTGGTTGCCCACCACTGTGTTAAGGTATGTCTACTGTAGAAACGGCCCAGTGCTGGGGTCAGTATGGAGCTCTGCATCAATCCAGTAGGTTTTAGGAGGCATTTGGCATGCACTTTAAAGTCACTCTTTAAGAAGGCACATCATGCTGGTCAATGCCCACAGGCTTCAGCTACGGCCCCACTTTCTTTATGCCCCTTTGGGGTTGCTAGTACCACTAGCCTCATGTGGTCCTTTCACTCAGATGTGGTTTGTGCTCAGCCAAGTGTTGGGTACTGGGGGGAGGTCCCTTTTGCTCTGCTTGCACAGACACATAAATCTACCACATTCTAGCCATAGGTGGGATACCATGCACAGGGATAGTATGAATCTGATACAGTGCCCATTGATGTCAATGAAAAGACTTCCATTGACTCTAGTGAGCTTTGAATCAGGACCCAGGTGGTTTTCTAATATGGCCAGTGATGCGCTGGAAGAGATGAGTAGGAGGCCATGAGAAGCCCTTGTTAAAATTCCACTAGCACAGCAAAGGAAAACTTGAGGTTATTTCCCTGTTTCTGATGGATTTGCACTGTTGCTAGACTGCTTAATTGTCTCTACCAGAGATTACTTATCCGTAGGGCTTGTAAAAATACTAAGAAGCAAATTGCTTGTCTGTGGAATGCATAAGATTGCAGCAGGGGTCAGGAATCTTATATATTAAAAAAATTAAAAATTCAGAAGAGCAGAAACCTGGTTCCTCTTCAGGGAGACACTGGGCATGCATGCACATATACACACACAGACTGTACTATAGTATCAATATATTTAGCATATTTTTCAGGAACATAGTATAAAGATATCCAACAAGTGCACTTAATGTATAATTGTGGTGTTACGTCCCTCCCTAGTTATGGTTCTGAGAGGGCATTTTATTTAAACAGGGAAACAAATGAGTCGATTATCTAGTCCCACACCACTCCTCTCTGCAGGCATGGAGCCCCATGAGGAATGGAGTTTATTATATTGTGGGGGAAACATTTTCTGGGATCTTCTTGTTAAAGCATTAGGAGCACAAGTGTCTGAACTAAGTTCCTTCAAACTTGCCAAGCACGCTCACAGTGAGGGCATGTTTTAAAGGCTTCAAAACAAGCCCCTGTTTATTTGTCTGAATGCAAAACAAACAACTCCTCCCTCAAAAAATATGAAAAATATTATAACTAGTGAAAAACATCCTCTGGAAATGCCAAATGGAAAGCAGAATTTTAGCAAACTTTCCAGAATGATTGATCTTTGGGCTGAAGTGAAGTGTCATCCAAATGGAGTAGTTTTCAGACAGTTACGAGTGAGTGAAAAGAAGGTTTGGCAATGGGCCAGATTCAGATATATTTACTGATGTTGAGTAGTACCTTACTCCTCAAGTAATTACATGAGGTTACTTAATGTCAGTCAGGGTATCTGATGCAATGAAAGTTGCTTTGCAACCTTAAAAATACTGTCAGCATGACTATCATTTAATGTGAGAATGTAAGAGTGCCATGCTAGAATGTATCTCCTATCCACATTAAATATAGGAGGATTTTGCCCTATGCCTTTTTCATTAGAGGGAAACCGTTTCTTTTCTTACCATGCATGACAGTTTTCACTGCCAGCAACTTTATTGATCAAAGTGTAAATGAAGGTGGGGAGCTGACATTTGCTGTTCTTCCTGTAGAGAGAGGAGCACTCACTCTGCAACCTCAACAAAGTGTGATGCTCCCCTTCTGTAGGACAGCCAGTACCCTTTTTAAGTTAAAAAAAGGGTTGTAGCACTTACAGAAGGACATTTTTAGCAACATGCCTGGGGAACTATGCCTGCAACTCCCATTAATGTTAGCACAATGTTGCACATCCATCCTAACTATGCAAGCACCACTCTGAAAATTTAATCCAGCCTGGCTGAGGATCTGATCATGCATTTTTTGCTCAGGCAAAACTCCCACTACATCAATGAGAGTTTTGAATTAATAAGGAGGGCCAGAAGAACCCCTCTTTATGATACAAGATTATCCACATGTTTTTAAATGTACCTTACTTTTTAAAATTGAATATGTATTTCTAGTCATTTTTTATTCATTGCAAAAATGCTTATTTACTAATGTTTTAATACCATAGCTTCAAAAATTACACACCCCAGATCCAGTTAATAGAAATGATAGCACAAAGGGAGGAATCTAAGCAGCAGCAAAGAATCCCCCCTTTTTTTTCAATGCATAAAAAAACCTCCTAAAATATACGTTGAAACTTTGCCATCATGGAGATGTTTAGTTAGGTTATCAAAATATGAGGAAAAGCTATCGTCCACATGTAATCAAAGAGAGGTTTGCATGCGTGTGTGTGTTTTAACTGGGGTATTAAATATGAAAGTCCAGAATGAAGAACTCTGAAAGTGGGTCAAAGAGAAATCTTTGTCTTGAATGCATGTTGCCTTCCCTGCCCAGAATGATTTATTTTTCCAGAGAAGATAAGTGACTCATTTGCAAGTTACTAGGGGAAAAGAACAGTCCAGGAAGCAACTTAGTGAAAACAAACTGCTCTAAGCCCTCACAATGTTGCAGGTAAAGCACAAAAGTACAGCTGTTTCAAAGCCCTAAATAGATGGATAGGCCTGCAGGTGCAAAGCTTATACAGATCAAATTCCTGTTTGACAGCACTTGGTATTAGGAGGTGCACATTTCTTTAGTTATACAGGTTAGTATAATTCATTGGCATTGGTAGGAAATCGTGGATTATTTGTCAGTACATTGGGTTACCATCTTTATTCCTGGCTTAGCAAAACAACCAAAAATTATAGCTAGAATTATTTCTAGGTTGCTCCATGATCACAGTTTTTAAAGGAACTATGCAGTGTGAATGAGCTAGACCAGTGGTTCTCAAACTAGGGCCGCCGCTTGTTCAGGGAAAGCCCCTGGCGGGCCGGGCTGGTTTGTTTACCTGCCGTGTCCGCAGGTTCAGCCGATCACGGCTCCCACTGGCCGCGGGTTGCCGTCCCAGGCCAATGGGGACTGCAGGAAGTGGTGTGGGCCGAGGGATGTGCTGGCCGCCCTTCCTGCAGCCCCCATTGGCCTGGAGCAGCAAACCGCGGCTAGTGGGAGCCGCTATCGGCCGAACCTGCGGAGGCAGCAGGTAAACAAACCAGCCTGGCCCGCCAGGGGCTTTCCCTGAACAAGCGGTGGCCCTAGTTTGAGAACCACTGAGCTAGACGATCAAAGCAATATCAGCTGTATCCCTTCCTAGTTTGGGATATCTAGTAACTGACTGGGTACAGTACCTAGGACAGTGGGATTTAATAGCCCAGGGTCAACATAAACTGTGCTACAGTTATCACCAAATCTTGCAGTGTCACTCATTGTAAAATGTAGGGTTTGGGGCCACTGCTCTTTCTGTGGGTCATGCCAGGGAGAAAACCAGGGTAGCAACTGCAGACACTGTGAGTGTAAAGACCATAAGGTATAAAGTTCCATCACTGCATCTGAGTCTCTCATGTTGCTGCTATAATTTCAATTACCCTTGTTCTAAAGTTGTTACATTGGTTACCCGTAACATTTTTTTGATTCATTTAAAAAACGCTATGAAATCTTTTCAAAGAACTTTCATGGACTAGCCCCTCTTTATTTTTTTGACCTCAGTGTCTGTCATCTGCCAGTGTCCATACATTATTGCAGTGGTGGCATGCTATTTTCCAGACTTATGCCACATGGCATATGGTTTTGTACTGGCTCATGAACTATAGTTTCCAGAGAAAAACAATAGCAGCTGATAGTAATGACTCCCACAGCATCCTGGAACTGTTACTGCATTTATCCTGGCCTCCTGGAGTTTGACATGTGTCACAGCTGTAGTCCTGCAATGTTGCTATAAGGGTGTGTGGGTGAGTGGAAAAACTGAAAGAGCATTTGATCATGCTGCTCCCTCTTCACTGAGGAATAAATTTCCACTTAGATATTTGCTCCATGGACATTTTTGCATTTTAGTTAACTCAGGAAGCAATCTAGCTTTTTTTAAAGGTCCACATGTGCTGCTGGAGAAAGAAAAAGATGATTAGTGTATATGGTTAGGTGAATGTAGAGTGGTTCTGGTCTTGTGTGCTATACCTTTAAAAGTAAGGAGTTGCCCAGGTTGTTGTCTGTGTGTGGGGGCGGGAGGGTTGCTGTGCATCAATTCAAGATGGCTCTTACAGAGTAACATGCTGTGCTCTATCTGTGATTTTTCTCTTTCTTGCTGTAAGAAAGATAGGGTATAAAACAAACCTTAGTTAAGCGACTATTTAACTGATTATCTGTATCATCTTTCTTAGGGTTCTTTTAATTTCAGTTGCTTAACTAAAGAAAAGGACTTGAGAGTTTAATTTAGTTATATTAAGTTTTATTAACTATCCTTAACAACAGCAACTAGTAGTATAGACTATAAGAAGGCAAAAATGGTATTGAACTATGATTGGGCTAACGTAAGCTAGAAAGTTGGTTGATATAACCATTCAGGTTTTTGGAATCTAATCATACAACCACAATAGAAAACAACACTGATACTCAATCTCGGGTCTTGGGAAGGTGACTTTGTTTAAAATTTTTGACTGAGTCCCTCAGAATATGGCCTCAAATGTACCAGTTGGTTATCCAAGCTGCAAAGAAAAAACAATCCAAAGCTAAATCACAAGATAATTTGATCAATTACTTACATGCCAATTCACCAAGGTCTCCTTCCCAGTGGACCTATAGTAGTCAACCCTTGTTACCTATTTCCTGATGAATGATATTAGCCCAAGGATCTGATTAATGCTCCTAACTACCTAAACTCCTACATTTGGTCCTGCTAGAGAAGGCAGGGGGCTGGACTCGATGACCTTTCAAGGTCCCTTCCAGTTCTAGGAGATAGGATAGCTCCAAATTTATGACAGACTGTATAGACTGAGTGCAGTTCAAGAGGCTTGTACAGTTGGTCTGTTTTATGTTGGTATGTACCTAGAAGCTGAAAGGCTGTATGAAACCATTAACTATGGTAGACACATGTACAGTGTCCCACAATCCGAGTTCAGTTTCAAAGTTATCTTACAATAATCTTGAGTGGAACCTGTTACAAAACACTGACACACACTATAACCAGGGGCCGCTCTAGGCACCAGCAAAGCAAGCACATGCTTGGGGCAGCCCATTTGCAGGGGTGGCAGGGATCCAGCATGGGAGCTGAGAACCAACAGGGGGCCCTGGGAGCTGTAGTTCCTCGGTTAGCTCCCTGCCTATAGAGCCAGCCCTGGAGCAGGGAAAGAACTACATTTCCCAGCATTCCCTTGGCCACTACCAACAGGAAAGAGGGGGAGGGAGGGAGGTAGCTGAGACCTCATGCTGCAGTGAATGGAGAGCTGCACTGTGAAGGTAGGGATACCATATTTTAACATTCAAAAAATAGGATACTCCACGGGGAGGGAGGGTAGCCCCACCCTGCCCCCATCCACTCCCTCCGACTGCCCCCCACAGAAACCCCAACCCATCCAACCCCTCCTGCTCCCTGATCACCCCCTCCCGGGACCCCTGCCCCCCAGGATCCCACCCACTATCTAAGCCTCCCTTCTCCTTGTCCCCAACTGCCCCATCCTGAGGACCCCCCCCCAACTTCCCCCTTAGGATCCCACCCCCTACCTGTCCCCTGACAAACCCCCGGGACTCCCAGGCCTATCCAACCACTGCCTGTACCCTGACTGCCCCCCCCCGAACCTCCGCCCCATCCAACCCCCCAGCCCCCTTACCGTGCCACTCAGACCAGCGTGTCTGGCTCCACGCAGTGCCAGACACACTGCTGCATACATGCTGCCGTGCTCCCCCACAGAGCCACAGCCCCCCCCAGCACCTGCCTTCCAGATTTGAACACCTCAAAATTCAGGAGTGCTCAAGCTCAGTTTGGGCAGCTGTTACTTCATTTCTCCCAAATCAAATATACTGATCCACTGTAACTTGCTGTAGAAAAAGTAGGATAAAATTGAGCAAGAAATGCTTCCCAGTGGTTATTAGGACTGGAATTGCTATTTTCAACAGCCATTGCCTTTTTTGTTTGTTTGTTTGTTTGTTTGTTTGTTTAAAAGGAAGACAGTGATATTGCATTGGCAAATTCCCCATAGAAAGAAAGAGTGGAACAAAAGAATAATAAAGGCACCTCAACTTTTCTTCATTTATGTAGGACAGTCTTATAATATGCATCCAGATATCCTCCAATCACACAAGCTGAAAATTGTTCCACTTTACTGCAGTTCTGTAACCATATGGGAACCAATCCTGTCTGTGTTCTGTGCACATCTAAAATTCCTGCTGAATGACCTGCCGTGGGAGCGAGTTACCAGTGACCCAGGGCTGCGGCGGAAGGAGGGTGCAGGTGCGGGGGAGAGAGCCCAGGGCTGGGGCGGCAGGAGGTGTGTGTGTGGGGGGGCAATGGTGGGGGGGAATGAGGGAGCCCAGAGCTGGGGCGGCAGGGGGTGTGGGTGGGGGGGAAGAGCCCAGGGCTGGGGCAGCAGGGGGGTCCGGTGAGGAGCCCAGGGCTGGGACGGGGGGCAGCCAAAATTTTTTTTGCTTGGGGCAGCAAAAAACCTAGAGCCGGCCCTGACTATAACTCTGTGACAATCTTTAACACACATGCAAAAGCATGTACACTTCCTTATTAATTAGATACCCAGTTTCAGAAAATGGTCAATTGACTGATTTGAGTCATCACCCAAGAAAAAGTCTGTGTGTTACTTATCACCAGATCTTTGCTCAGCTGTCAGCTTACAGCTTTGTTATTGTTCACAACAGGAGTTGATGCTGCAAACACAGGGGGAGCGAAGGATGGACACAACTATACTCTTTTCTTGGTGTGCTAGTGGGCACTCTGTATTGCTGGAAAATAGGAAGAGACAGTTATAGGTGTGTCTCTGAGATAGGCACTTGATGTCACCAGGAGGACTCCTGGGTGGCAGGCCGAGGACCTCAGTATTCTCCCTTCCAGGTGTCTTCGGCTTTTGGGAGCACATCTTGTCTCACCAGCTTGTGTAAGACAAAGTAGGCCATATCTATTGGTGCAACAATCTTGGGACATACCTTGAACGCTTGCTGGTTTGATCCAGTCAGCAACTTACCTCTGCAAACTGCTTTCCGTGGCCCTTTTGTGGTGCATCCCTGGGCCAGCTTTGCAGTTATGCATGCACAAGTTGCAGATTCTTCATCAACACTCTGCTGGCTGCTGAAATGTCCAGTTGAAAGTTCATGTAATATATACAAAGTCCCTCCATAGTCTCTGATGCTCTTTAAACTTGTTTTAACAGTCCATTATACAATGCAAAGTCACTTAAAGAGCTGTTGTTCTCCAGTACACCGGAACAGCTGTATAAATTTTCCATTTCTGTTCTCCACATTTTAACAACAATGGTGGACTTTGGTATATATGGCTGAGCTCAGTCTGGGCGTTATTAATCAAACAGTAACATTTCTGATTATTCCATTCTGTGATCAAGTGTCCTTATACACACACTACTTGGTTTCAGTTCCATTTACTGCCTCTTTCAGCACAGGTGTATTTCACTAACTTGATAGCATAAGCATGCTTGATTGCAAACATTAGCCTTCTTCACTTTACCACTTAAACTAAAAGAAATCAATATGAACACAAGCCCTTTCTTTCTTAACAGGATTGTCCAGTTGACTTCCATTTTATGCCCATTTTAAGAATAATGTTAGATTCCAGCAAGTTCCCTATATTAATGCTGTATCTGGCACATCATATAATATTTATATTCCATATTCATTTAATGTTTAATTAATTAATTCACAGACAGGCAATAGGGAGAAGTCTCTTTAGCTGCACCGGTGGTACACTCTTGCGAGAGTCTGCAGCCACTCTGAGTTCCCTCCGACTATTGAAGAAATTTGCTGTTTGATCTTGGGTTTTTATTCTCTTAGCCCAATGTTCTAGCTTTTCTAAAAGGCCTTGGTGCCAGGGCAATTCTTAAATAGTAACAACTCATAACTTTAGGGCCTTAGTTGCTATATTGTTTTCCTTCATCTGAAATACAACTCATCTGGACTGAAAGTACATCTTTTTCTCTAAATATAGTGAAAATAAAACAAGCTGTATATGAGGTCTTTCAAAAAAATTTGCTTTGATATGCCAGAGAAACCTTCAAACCTCCAGAAACAGTACATTGTTTGGCACACCTTTCCTCCAAAACTGGGACCAGGCATGTCCTATTATATAGAACATTGCAGTGCAGTTATTTACATGCTTTTGGGGGTTGCTAATAATCCTATATGACATTTTCCTTCCATTTCTTTCCCCAGATTTAACTCAATGTCCATGACCATTTTGGTTTTACTATCCTAATCTGGAAGGCTAATGGGTTGATTGTATTTTTCTTTCAGATACGTAAATCTAGGATTCAGATGTTGAGATAACAGCAGTGGCAACTTCCTAGAAATGGCTTGTAGTGTCTTAGTACTTTTCTTCAAAGAAGGGGCACACAATGAGAGAAAGGATGGCTTTATGATTGAAGTACTGGACTGGGATTCAACAGATTAGGGCTCATTTCCACCTTGGGCAGGTCACTTAAACTCTCTCTCTCTGAGCCACAGTTGCACATCTGTAAAATGGAGATAATTATACTTCCTCTCTCCCTCCTATTGTCTGCCTTTTCTACTCAGATTGTAAATCCTTTGGTACATGGACTATCCCTTACTATCTGGTTGTGCAGCACCTAGCAGAGCCGGGCCGCAGTCTTGGTTTGCATATCTAGGCATTACTGTGGCACAAATTAAATAATAATAGTAAGAGACCAAAGCCAACTGTGGCTGGTACAGGAAGCTGGAGAAGACCCAATGCCCGAGTGGGATCCCAGAAGGAAGTATTATGGAGCAGACCTTGCTGTGCCTCTAAAGTGTGACCCACATTGGTGCTGAGAATCCTCTCTTCCCTGGATCCTCTCCATAGGGCTGATGAGAGTGATAGACGAGAGGGCTGGCTAATGAATAAGCAGCAGATAGGGTACACCATGCTCCTGTTCATGGGCCCGATTCTACGAGCTGCTGAGGACCCTCACCTCCCAACACCCATGGGGAAGGGAGGAAAAGAGAGTGGAGATTTGTAGTGGACAGACCCCCCCACTTCCCCTGCTTTCACAACAGGATAGCAGAGAGCAGAATTTAGCCTCTCTCTCTTTCTCCCTCTCTCTGGTGTTTGTTCACAAAATGTATCTGCGAACCCATTGTTAACCAAGATCTAACAGCAGCCACCAGCTTCTTTCAGTCAACTTCACCGTGCTGCTAGAACTCAGAGTTTATCACCCATGTTTAACAGTGGTGGGTCATATGCCCTCGCTTCTGCCACACATATATTTTTCATAAAATCTCTTCAATTTTGCGGGGGGCCCATAACTGACTTTTAGCTCTTTGCTGCCCTGTCTAATCACTGAGATGGCTCTTTTGTGAACCCTACTTTTTAAGTTGGCGATAAAGCATTTAGTAGCGCTAATGCTGCACTCAGATATGTATGACAACTTTTGTGGGGGACTCTTTTATTCTGTCTTATTTATCTTAGGGTTCTATTCTGCCATCCAACACCACAGTTTCTGTGCTCCTTTAGTGTAAAATCAATAGCAGTATCCCTAGTGGACTTCATGGAGTCTCTGGCACTGCTCCCTTTTGGGGGTCAAAACTTGGTTGGGATAGGGTGTTTGGGTTTTTTATATTTTAGATATGATTAATTTACTTTCTTCTCTTTTGGGTGGGGGTTCAGTTGAGGGCTTTTGGGTAGAAAGGGATAACAGTATTGTGGGTGCAGTGCCATAACAAGGGCGAGGCGAGTGAGGCACTTGCCTCGGGCGCACAAAGGGGAGGGGAGCAAGGGCTCACCTCTGCTCCGCCTCCGCCTCCTCCCCTGAACGCTTTGCCCCGCTCTGCTTCTCTGCCCCCCGCTTCCCGCAAATCAGCTGTTCGCGCGGGAAGCCTGGGAGCACAGAGAAGCAACTGACGGCACGCTCAGGCCCAGGGAGGCGGAGGAGAGGTGAGCTGGGGCAGGGAGCGCAGGGCCGGCTCTAACATTTTTGCCGCCACCCCAAGCAAAAAAAAAAGCAAGGGGGGGGGGGTGACGCTGCCGCAGTGCAGCCGAAGGAGGTAGGCGCGAGGGGGTGGTGGTGCGGCCAGAGCGGGGGTGGGGTACGGCGCAGCCGGAGGAGCGAGGGGCGCGGTGCGGCTGGAGGAGTGGGGGCGGCGCAACCGGAACAGCGAGGGGGGGGCGCAGCATGGCCGCAGTGTGGCCGGAGGAGCCAAGGGGGGGGGGGCGGCACGGCCGGAGGAGCCAAGGGGGGGCACGGCTGGAGGAGCCAAGGGGGGGCAGCGTGGCATGGCCACAGCATGGCCGGAGGAGCCAAGGGGGGGGGCGGCGCGGCTGGAGCAGCGAGGGGGGGGGCGCAGCATGGCCGCAGCACGGCCGGAGGAGCCAAGGGGGGGGGGCGGCACAGACGGAGGAGCCAAGGGGGGGCACGGCCGGAGGAGCCAAGGGGGGGCACAGCCGGAGGAGCGTGGGCAGGGCCGGCTCTAACTTTTTTGCCGCCCCAAGCAGCAAAAAAAAGCGCCGCCCCCCAAGCCCCCCACCGCTGAGCGCCGCGCCGCCGGACCCCCCCCCCACTGAGCGCCGTGCCCCGCCCCGCCGAGCGCCGCGCCGCCGGAGCCCGTCCCCCCTGCTGAGCACCGCCGGAACCCCCCCCCCCGAGCACTGCGCCCCGCGCTGCCTCCCCTCCGAGTGCCGCGCCGCCGGAGCCCGCTCTCCCCCCGCCGAGCGCCGCGCCGCCGGAGCCCGCCCCCTGCTGAGCGCTGCCGGAACCCCCCCCCCCAGCGCTGCGCCCGCGCCGCCCCCCGCTGAGTGCCGCGCCGCCGGAGCCCGCCCCCCCCTGCCGAGCACCGCGCCGCCGGAGCGCCCCCCCCCCCGCGGAATGCCGCGCCGCGCCGCGCTCCCCCCGCCGCCCCTTACCAGGTGCCGCCCCAAGCATGTGCTTGGTTGCCTGGTGCCTGGAGCCGGCCCTGAGTGTGTGTGGGGGGTGCAGCATGGCCGCGGCGTGCCCGGAGGAGCTAAGGGGGGGGAGCAGCGCGGCTGGAGCAGCGAGGGGGGGCGCAGCATGGCTGCAGCGCGGCCGGAGGAGCCAAGGGGGGGCGGTGCGTCGGGAGGAGCGGGGGGAGGGGGGACAGCGTGGCCAGAGGAGCGGGGGGTGGGCGCAGCATGGCCATGGTGCGTCCGGAGGAGCCCGGGGGGGAGGGGCAGCATGGCCGCTGTGTGCCTGGAGGAGCCAAGGGGGGTGGCGTGGCCGGAGGAGCCAAGGGGGTGGGGGGCGGCGAAGCCAGAGGGGGGGGGGGGCGCAATTTTATATTCTTGCCTTGGGCGCAAAAATAGCAAGTTATGGCTCTGTGTGGGTGTCATCCTGATGGTGAAAAGCTTTCTCAAAGAGGAAGGTTTTGCAATGTTTCCTAAAGATGATTAGACTCTGCATTCACCTGATTTCCTCTGGGAGTTTCTTCCATAACCAGATCCCCTCAACAGAGAATGCTTTGTCCTCAGCTCTCATGCGCTTCGTCCAGGGGCTTTGTGATCTGCATTAACCCAGAGAAGCACAGCTGTCATGGAGGTTCACAGACTGAATTTGATCTTTAATGTAGCTAGGGCTTGGTCCCTTATTTCATTTGTTCTTGGTAAAAACTAAAAGATATGATTCTGTGAGCAAAGAGTTTGGTTTTGTTTGCTTTTAGTTTGGGTAGATGCTGTTTCGCAACAGTACAATTCAAGCATCATTACTCATAGTGTTCTCTGGATGATACTTTACATTAAGATTCCCTCATCTGCATTTCATTTTGATTTAATAAGACAGTTATTGTATTTTAAATAAATACCAACTGCTAATTAAAAACATACTGTAGTATAACAGTGCACTGATATTTGATTACAGAAGTGTTAACTCATCAAAGAAATTTCTGTTTAAATGACACATGCAGGTAATAACTCTCCAATGAAATACACATCTTCAGAATTAATAGTGTCTTTCTTGTCTGCTAACATGCTCATTGAAATTAACAATACATTATTATATCATAAATGATTTGTATTTCTTTCAATTAATCAAGAGCCTTTCTGAAACACTGTAGTAAGACCTTTGTTATATGGATGTTTACCGTGGTTAGAAACCTTTAATGCATATTATACTTTTCATTTACATAGGACCAGATTTTCAAAGGTATTAGGTGCCTAAAGATACAGATGAGTGACTAGCAGGATTTTCAAAAGTGCCTAGTGCCCACCAATGAGAGTTATGTGCCTAGGCACTTTTAAAAATCCAACTAGGCTCCTATCTGCATCCTTAGGCACCAACATACCTTTCAAAGTCTGCCCGATAATGCTTTTAGTTCAGAGTTCTCAGTGCTGTTTACAAAAGTTGCAAAGCATTATTAATTCACTTTGGACAGGTAAAGGAATGGAGGCATTGAGAGATTAATTGATTCACCCAAGGTTATACAAGTTACTGGAAGATGTGCATAGAATCCACATTTCCTGACTCCCAGATGTAAGCTCATTTCTCTAGACTGCAGGGATCTGTCCCCAAATGAGGCATCTAGCATGAACCTACTATCCTGTCCCCATTAAGTACCAGAAGAAGGGCTACCATTTGTGTTTGCATGAGCGCCCTTTCCTCTGCTAGCACCCCTCCCACCTGTACTTCCCTCCCCAAAGAAATCTCCATGCTGCTTGTTCCTCATCCCTACTTTCAGCTCCCAGTCTAATCCCATCTTGCTTTTTGCTGGCCAACAAGATTATTAGGAATTTGCCTGGTGGGCACAGGGGAGTTATGTTAGAAGGATGCGTAGAGGGAAGGAGTTCCAGATTGGAGAGGGGCAGGTGTGGTGGGAATTAATTCTCTCAGCCCCCCTCCATAACTAGAAACCTTCCTGCTTCCCCCAGTCCATCTGCCACAGAAAGCCCTATAATAGTAGTTATTCCGCAGGTGACATACACTTGGGAATGAGCTCGTTTCCTAGGTGTTTATGAACAAGGCACGTGTGCAGTCTTTCCGATATATACGATCAGTTGAGGCACATGTAGTTGGGGATCAATTGTACTTCTTAAAATAGACTCTTTGGAAAGGGCTGGATTTCCAGAGCGTATCTGGACTACTCACAATGGAAAAAATAGAATTATTTGCAATGTTGCCTACCTGGGGCCTTGTTCTCCCCCCACACAGAACACAAGTCATCTCCATTGTCTTCAGTGAGAATGACTAGTATCCTTTGGGGCGTGGGGGAAATCAGGCATCTGGTGCTTATTATCATCCCTTAATTTCACTGAGCTCAACATACAGTGTGACATAAGGAGGAGACAAGGCCCTGAAGATGAAGAGCTGGCAAGCAGCCTGTGCCACGTTGTCTGGGAATCCACCGCTAAAACGCTCCATACAATTAAAAAATGTTTGCTCACAAGTGAGGGTTTTTTTAAGAACAAGATTCTGTGATGTGGAGACGATTGCACAGTTCTTTCAATTGCCTGTTCATAAGTGACTAAAAGCCTTAACAAACAGTGGAAGATTTAAGCTTTATATTTAGAAGTAAACTCTTAAAAAAACAACAACAAGAAAACAGCTATTTATTTCCAGCGTCTAAGTAAATTTAAATGAATGCGACTATAGAAGCACAAGATTTCAAGACATTTCTACTATATGTTCTTACTAATTCTGAGCTCTTATTTTCCAACACAATTCCCTTCATCCTGTTGTAGCACCCTTCAACCCACTGTCCCCTAATGAATCCAACAGACATGAACTGGGAGTATAGCAAGGTGTGGTTTTCTGAGTATTCACTGCAGAGATTTCTAATTACTGTGGGGTTTAGCCGAGCAGCAGAGTACAAGCTTATACCATGACTCATATGCTGTAAAACCAGTGCTAAGCACTGTATATAATTAAGACAGCGTTATAGCAGCTAGATCACACGTCTTTTTTTTGGAATGTTTACAGTCCTGAAAATGTGTAATATTTTCAGAGCTCTCAGGTGTGAAGACTGTTAAGATATCTTGGTGACTCCATGCATCTGAAGAAGTGAGTTTTTTACCCACGAAAGCTTATGCCCAAATAAATCTGTTACTCTTTAAGGTGCCACCGGACTCCTCATTGTTTTTGTGGATACAGACTAACACGGCTACCCCTCTGATACTAGGTTTAGACCATCATTTTGATTATTCCAGATGTTTCCCTCCATGTATTTAAGGCATCTTCAGAAGAGCTATGTTTTACTGAGAACAAAAAATGGCCTTTATACCCTTTCCAAGGATTTGATATTGTCAATGCCCACAAAGCTCTCATTTTTGTTGTGCATATTTCTGAAAGAAGTGCTTGAAACATTTGCATTACAAGTAGCATGCACGGCTAATTATATATTTACTTTTGAATGCAGTAGAAAGAGCTTAGAAGTGTGAAACCTGACAGCCATGAATTCAGCATTTGAGGATAGCACTAGTTGGCCACTGGGCCTGTTTGTGCTGCCATGTTGTTAGCTGTAGTTAGGTGAACAATTCATAGCAAGCATAAAAATTCAGCTAATTCGTTTTCCTTCAAATACATGGCTGTCAGGTCTGATCCAAGAACTTTTTTTTTCTTGTGGATTGGCTTATCTCAGAAACGAGATTGGAAAGGATTCTCTGGCAAGAGTCATATCTTGGGTCCAGTTGCTTTGGAATCTAAGTTACTGGATCCAAAAGCTAAATGCGAAGAGCCAACCTCCCAGCCTAAGAGGAAGGATCCACCCACCTCATATCTGAGGGTTGGCACCAACAGATAGAGATGATATCTCAGGTCCATCACCCAGATCCATCTCCACCACTTCAAATGGTGCCCACCACAATGATTTTGCTGGTTGCAAAAGTCCAGCAAGATTATAAGGTTACATCTACACTGCAATAAAATGCCTTCGGCACAGCCGTGGCAGGCCCGGGTGCGCAGACTTGGGCTTGCAGGGCTCCGGCTGCAGGGCTAAAAATTGCTGTGTAGACATTCAGACTTGGGCTGGAGCCCGGATTCTGAAACACTGTGAGGGGGGTGAGTCTCAGAGCCCAGAATCCAGCCCGAGCCCGAACATCTACACCTCTATTTTTAGCCCCACAGCCCAACCCCTGTGAGCCCGAGCCAATTGACTCAAGCTCTGAGACTCAGTGCTGCGGGATTTTTATTGCAGTGTGGATGTACAGTAAGAAAGAAGCCTCCTGGATGTCCCAAGAATGACTAATATTGGGCACACTGCTTTTTCTATGGACACTGAAGAAATGTTCAGTATTTGTGATGTTCTATCCACTATCTTATGGAATAGTATAGCATCTTATGGAGGAGAAGAACCTGATGTCACCCCTACACTTTCCTCTGTTGATGTTACTTCTCCTCAGTCCAGATCAGACTCCAGAGGTTGTGTATTTGTTCCTTCTCTCTCAGTAAAGTGTGTTGCACAGTCATTGGGGACCGGTCTCTGTCTCTGTGTTGTAGCACCAGATCCATTTTCTTTGGATCTGAGGGCTGGAATCCTTCTTGGAGCCATGCTGGGGAAGACTTCCTCAAATAAAAGGGACAGTCTTGGTATTGCGCTGGGGAAGGCTCACCCACAGTGAAGCTTGCCATTCGACCAAAATCCCATATTTAGCTCTGGTTGTAAAACCTGATATGTCTAGATCTTGAGCATATCCTTGTCTGGAAGAAAGTCCGTACTTGTGGTTAAGTACCCCTGTTCTGGTTCAGTGTCCAATTGTGGATCCATTCTTGGTTCTGACAGTATCCGAGAAATCAGAAGTCGTGGTTGAATAAATGAGACAGGTGGAACATTTTTATTTGGCGACTCCAATGGGTTTGGAGTGGAGGGGTAGAGGTGAGATTCATATCTCTTCTAGCCTCCTTTTCTCCAGAGGAGGACCATTAATATGGCTAGAGGCCAGCAGGATCTTTGAACCCTCCAATCCAATGGTGGTAGAAACTGCACTTCAGAGATCAAAGGAGGAACAATTTCATTCTACACCAGCTGACAAGGAAGGTAAAAGACTGGATTATGGGGAAGAAAAAATCTTTTTGTCAGCTACTCTTGACATAAAAGTATCAAACTATTAAGCAGTTATGGCATGCTAACAGTACCCTCCCTGAAGAAAAATGGCAACATTTATAAAGAATTTCCAAGATGACCTGAGGAAACGAGCAAATGCAATCTTGGGGAAAGGGCACAATGTTGCCAAACATGGATTAAGAGCATCCTTTGACTCTTTGGACACTTCCACCAGAACTGTGGCCTCAGCCATATCTTTGAGATGCCTCACATGGCTGAGTTCAGCAGGACTTCCACCAGAGACCAGGATGCAAACTAAGGATCTCCCATTTGAGACGCAGCAGGCTAATTAGCTCAAAGACAAATATGATTCTAGAATGCACAAAGAATACTAAATCTATGGCAATGTCCTTAATGGTTTTTCCAATCTATCAGAAGGAGCTCTGGAGCACCTGTATTTAGGGATCAAAGACAATACCCTCTTTCTTCCTCCTCATCCTATTTTTATCAAATGTGGCATTACTAGCAGCACCATAATCCTTCTCAGCAACAGCAATTGCAGAGAAACTCTTTAAACTCCATAGTAGGAGAAAATCGTCAACCACATCATCTTCTGGACCTCAGCTACGGGCTCACATTTGACATGAGGGCAGAGAGATACAATCCAGTTGTGACGGTGCAGAACTCACCCCTGCGGCACCTCCTGCTGGTTGTCTCTGGGAATTAGTTCGTCCAGCCTCCGGAGCGCCCTCTGCAGGCTGGTGCCCCGCTGCCGCTTGGACCCCGTGTCCCTCCCAGGACCCCGGTGCCCTTTTATCTGGGGTGCTGCCCCCTGGCCGTACACGCCTCAGTCTCGGGGTCTCCCCTCCCCGGGGAACCCCCACCCACTATCCCCACCTCGCCTTAGTATAAGGCTGCTGCCAGTCATTGTCTAGCCCCCGCGCTCTGGGGCAGACTGCAGTATCAGCCTACTCATCACCGGCAAGGTTGGGTTTGGACCTGCTGCCTTTGACTACCCCGGGCTGCCCTCTGCAACCCCCAGTACCCGTTGGCCTTCTGCTAGGCTGCAGCCTGGGGCTTTCCAGGCTGGAGCGCCCCAGCTCCTCTGCCCTGCTCCACTCAGGTACTCTGCTCAGGTCCCTGCAGCCAGGTCCCTCCCTCTCAGAAGCTAGAGGGAGTCTGCTGAGCTCCTGGCTCCCAGCCTCTTATATAGGGCAAGCTGAGGCCTGATTGGGGCGTGGCCCAGCTGCGGCTGCTTCCCCAATCAGCCTATTAGCTGCTTTCCCTGCCACAGCCCTCTCCCAGGGCTGTTTTAAGCCCTTCAGGGCAGGAGCGGGGTAACCACCCGCTACACCAGTCCTATTCCACTTGGGGACCACCCGTTCCAGTTCTATCACCACTGGCAATCTATAATATCAGACAGGTGGATTCTAGAAATTGTTCTCAGTGTATACTCTATCCAAATTCAAAACCTCCCTCCTTCCAACCCCCACTACCATCCCTCTTCAAGGACCCATCTCACGAGAGCCTGTTATAAGAACAGGGGCTATAGAGGAAATTCCACGTGAGTACAGAGGGAAAGGATTTTATTTAAAGATACTTCCTAATACCAAGAAAGGAAGGGAGTTTTCATCTCATTTTAGTTTTCAGGAAACTAAATTCATTAATCAGCAAGTTTCAGCTCTGCATGTTGTGTCTATCATCCATAATCCCTTTCTTTTCTATACAGGACTTGTTTGCAACTCTGGATATGAAGGATGCATATTTTCATATTTCAATAAGACCTCCCCATCAAAAATACCTACATTTCATGATGGGAAAGGACCACTTTCCATACAAGGTCCTCCCCTTTGGTCTTTCTACTGCCCTGCGGGTTTTTACAAAGTACCTCTCTGTAGTTGCTGCATATCTGAGGAAGCAAGGGACCTTCATCTGTGCTTATCTACATGATTGACTAGTCAATGCATTACTCAGAGAGACGTTATTGTCAGTGATAATGCAAATATGCTCCCTCTTTGTCAATCTGGGGTTGTGAATAAACTGGGAAAAGTTGCTCCTGGAACCCACTCAGACGACTGTATTCATAAGGGCTACATTGGACTCGATAGTAGCCGAGCTTTTTTTTCCACAAGAGAGAGAGGTAAAAATAAAGTGGGTGATATCTCTACTTCCACAATCCCTGGAGCAGATAATCTTCTCCTGCAGACTACTGGGTCTCAAAGCCTCACTGTGTCTGTGGCTCCTTATGCTCAACAACAAATGAAAGTTGTACAGCAATGGCTAGCAAGCAATTACAGACCCTGCATAGACAGCATGTGTCAAAAATTGGTGGTTCCCTGGGAAGCGTTATGAACACTAATAGTGGTATACACTATATCAGAATGTTATGGTGGGGATACCTTTCGATCCTCTGATACCTTCAATAATAGTCACTTTGGATGCATCCAGTCTAGGTTGGGGTGTCCATGTCAGCAACAGTGTCACAATAAGAGGTCATTGGCCTCCCTCAGAGAGGAAGATGCATATTAACGTACTGGAAATGAGAGCCATCAGAGAGGCTCTAAAGTCATTTTTGCCACAAATCCATTACAGTTCAGGTAGCAATAGACAATCGAACTGCCATACTGTCTGAATGAGCAGGGGTTGCTCATTCCCCTCAGTTATGCAAGGAGGCAATAGGCCTTTGGGATTGGTGTATAGCGATGATATTTACCTGGTGGCCATTCATCTAGAAGGAAAAAGTAACATTCTTGTGGATCATCTAATCTGAAAACCTTTGCAAATGCACGAAAACTACTGTGGTGAAAGAAAACTTCAAATTGTGGGGACAAGCAACCATCGACCTCTTTGCATCTAAAACCAAAGAGACATGTTTAAGATTCTGCTCGAGGGCAGGGAGAGACAAGGGATCTATCTCAGACACATTTCTGATAGACTAGGGACAGGATCTCCTATATACATTTCCACCTTTCCTTCTCATTCTGAAGGTGATGAAAAAAATAAAACAGGATAGAGCTGAGATAATTTTAATAATCCCAATTTAGATCCGGCAAGAGTGGTATCTGGACATTCATCTGTCCAGGGAAGTATACAGACTCCTGTCACTATCCCCAGACTTACTGTCACAACAGCAAGGGACAGAGTTCTCACCTGTATTCTCAGTCACTTCACCAAACAACATGGGCAACAGGACTTTGAGACACTTGAAATAGTCCTGTTCCTTAGAAGTACAGAATGTTCTGGGAAAGAATCCACATGGAGATGTTATGCACATAAACAGAAAATATTTTTATTATGGGCAAACAGTAGTAATATGTCGATCCCTATACAGCAGCTATTTAGTATATTTTAGAGTATTTGCTCCATCTTAAAATGTCTGGTTTCTCATTGTCATCCAGAAGGGTTAATCTCTCAGCTATTTCTGCATACCATGTCCCTGCTGATAATAAACCAGGGTTTGTTCAGGATATAGTAATGAAATTCTTAAGAGAGCTTACGTTCTATCCACCACTTAAATGTCCTGTATCATCCTGGGATCTAAATATAGTGCTTACTCAATGTATGCAACACCCTTTGGAGGAATTTATGCTATTCCACTTATCCATTAAGATGACATTTCTCATAGCTATCGCCTCAGCAAGGAGAATAAATGAGCTACAAGCACTGATGTCTGAACCACTGTTTACTATCTTCCATAAAGACAAAGTAGTGCTACACTCTCATCCTAAATTCTTACCTAAGGTAGTTTCTAAATTCCATATTAATCAAACAGTTAATTTACTGGTATTCTTTCCTAAACCACATAGTCATATGGGAAAGACCCAAGTACACATGCTTGATGATGAGAGCTTTACTCTATTAGTTAGAGAGAATCCAACAGTTTAGACAATCGCACAACCTTTTCATTTGTTACACAGAGAAAAGGAAAGGTCTGGTTATCGCTACACAAACATTGTCTAATGAGTTAGACTTTTGGATACAGAAGGCATATTAGTCTCTGCTCCCTGAAAACAATGAGATCTCATTCTACTAGAGCAAAGGAAGCCACTATGGCATTCAGCAGACACATTCTGCTAGTTGAGATTTGTAGAGCAGCTACATGGAGCTCCATTTGCGCTTTTACCAAACACTGCTCTTTAGATTTAGAGTCTAGATCAGATGCACAATTTGGTAAAGCAGTTCTCCAATCTTTATTATATTAGGACTTCACAGACCACCTTCCTAGGATAGGTGTACTGCTAGCCAATCTCTGCCAGGAGTGGCAATATGGAGAGGTCACTTGAAGAAGACATGAAGGTTACTTACCTGTAACCTGGAGTTCTTCAAGACAGACTCTGCATATTCATGGTCCCCATCCACCTTCCCCTCTTCCTTGGATCCTAAACACTACAAAGGACGTGGGATCAGGAGGGAAGCGACTAAGGTGACCACAGCCCCATGCTGCTTTATACCTCCAGCCTCAGAATGTTTGCTGAGGGAAGAGGTGGGATGGGTACCTGAGTGCTCCAACAAGCACTGCTAGCTAAGGTTCTACCATCTAGCCTGTACTGGTTGGAGGACCCCAAGAGTGGGACTATGCAGAGCCCATCTCGAAGAACTCTGGTTACAGATAAGTCACCTTCATTTACTGGAGCACCTAGAGAAGATGCAAGCAAACATAACATCCAACCCATGTTTATCAACTGCATTTGATGATCCTTACTTTTGTGTATGCTGAGCCACCAGCCAATGTTCTTGAGTCTGGAAGAACAATACAGAGGTATGTGAAACAACTGAAGGGAACTTTAGGAGAAGATCAATGTTAAAAACAATAGAGATGTGTCAGTTGCCTTTCCTACTTTGCTCACATAATTAATACAATGATGTTTTCCTGATGACTTTCTAATGTATTGTTGAAATAATAAAAACAAAACAATAACATTTTGGAAAGAAATCTAAGGGTACTCCTACGCATATGGGATAAAATGGCTTAAAATGAAAATAGTTAAAAATTGCATTTATGATAAATAGTATCAGTGAAAGTTCACAAAATTAATACTGAGTTTACAGTTGAGAAACAGACTTTCAGCATGGAACTCTGTGCCTGGAAAAAAGAACAGGAGTACTTGTGGCACCTTAGAGACTAACAAATTTATTAGAGCATAAGCTTTCGTGGGCTACAACCCACTTCTTCGGATGCATATAGAGTGAAACATATATTGAGGAGATATATATACACACATACAGAGAGCATGAACAGGTGGGAGTTGTCTTACCAACTCTGAGAGGCCAATTAAGTAAGAGAAGAAGTGGGTTGTAGCCCACGAAAGCTTATGCTCTAATAAATTTGTTAGTCTCTAAGGTGCCACAAGTACTCCTGTTCTTTTTGCGGATACAGACTAACACGGCTGCTACTCTGATACCTGTGCCTGGAAAGAGTCCTGTTGAAGTCAATGGGGGGAATTCACATAAGGGCATGTATCCATGCTGGTGAGTTCAATTGCCAGATTGGGTAGGGTTACCATATTTGAACATTCAAAAAAGAGGACACTACTCTGGGGGGGGAGGGGAATGGTATTTGCACCAGTAGCTACCAACTCGCGTTGTATTAATGTGTTATTATACTGTTATATATTCTGTCCGCTACATGTCGTCTATATTGAGTATATATAAGAAAAAGTTATATGGCCTCCTCACCCTCCTGCCCGCTGCTGGCTCCCTTGCCGCTCGCCTCTTCACCGCCCCCCCACCTGCCACTGGCTCGCTGCTCGCCTCTTCATCCTCCCCGCTCGCCACTTGCCTCCTCACCTGCCCGCCAGCCAGCCAGCCACTGGCTCCCTCGCTGCTCACCTCTTCACCACCACCCCCCCGCTCGCCTACTCACCCCCCCATCCGCTGCTGGCTCACCGCTTGCCTCTTCACCCTGCCCCGCTCGCCTACTCACCCCTCCTGCCACAGGTCCCTCTGGCTCCTAGGATTAGGGGCAGCCGAGGGGTCTCCACGTGCTGCGCCCGCCACAAGCACGAGCTCTGTGGCTCCCATTGGCTGGGAAAAGCACCAATGGGAGCTGCCAGCGCCGCAGAGTGGGGCTTGCAGGCGCCAGCAGCGCACAGAGAGCCCTCTGCCCCCCACCCCCCCTGACACGACCCTAAGAGCCAGAGGGACCTGCCGGGGAGGCGAGGTGGGGAGTCCCAGCGTTGCTTACCTGGGGCGGCTCCCGGGAAGCATCCAGCAGGTCCCTCTGGCTCCTAGGGTCGGGTGGGGGGGGGTGGAGGGCTCTCTGCCCGCTGCCAGCGCCTGCAAGCCCCGCCCCCGCAGTTCTGATTGGGCAGGAGGGAGCCGGTGCAGCATGCGGAGACCCCCTCGGCCTCTGTGCCTAGGGGCTGCCCACACTGCCGGCAGGCGGGCGCCGGGAGCTGCCCCAGGAAGCGCCGCCAGCGAGCCCCGGGACTTTGGTGCGCGCGGTGAGGTGAGTGGTCCCTGATATCGGGACAAAGGACGTTCCGACCAATGTGGCAAAATCCCAAATGTTTTTAGATATTTAAAAATTCCTCCCGGACGGCTATTTAAGAACCAAAAAGCCAGACATGTCCGGGAAAATACGGACGTATGGTAACCCTAGGATTGGGGCCTAAAACTTTAGGCAAGAAATGATGAGAGATAGTGACAAACAATAGGGCTGGAGCAGGGCACTGTAAGGACAAAGGCTATAGTAGTGAGATTATTAAGTTACTTAGGTTGTTGTTTACACATCTTGGTGGCTTATTATACAGCTGAGTCAATAATTGATTTTTCAGTTTGATGGCCAAACTGAAAAATCTGAAAAAAAATGATTTGTTTCAAACCAAAACTGATTTTTTTTTCCTGCTGAAACAAAAAAGAAAGTTTTGTTTGGGTTGAACAAAACATTTCAATTGTCATTTCAAATAAAGATTTCAAAACACAATGTTGATTTGAAGCATTTTCTAAATGAAATGGTGATTCAAAATGAAGAGGTGTGCCAAAAAATGCTGAACAGTGAAATCATAAACTACTGGAAGTGTAGGCAAATGCAAAGTCATTAGTATGGGCTAATTAATGCAATCAGTGCCCATTTAGGGCACCACATTTAATGAGGTTCGCAGGAGAAGTGCTGACCGTGCCATGAACTAACTGCCCTGACCCAAACCATTCATACTCACCCATAGGGGTTCTGTTTGCCTGTTTCTCCATAAAGAATGTGTTTTTGTTCTGTCTCAGCTGTGTGTAGTGGGCAACGCTGCATCACTGTAGCAAAGAGATGAGGGAGGGCATTTGAAGTACCATCTGCAGGTAACTCAGAGACAGCCTTTTAGATGAAGAAATGATATAGACAGAGCTAGGTGGGTGATGAAAAGAGGAGCACCTAAGGGTAAGAGGAAAAATGCATTCTTTTTTTAAAACACCAAAGTATACAGGGCCAACCGTGAGAGTTGGAGCATAAACAAACAGCTTTGTGAAGGAATGAACTTCAGTTAATCAAACAACTGACTCATTGTAATAACCCCGTCATATAAAGGTGATGTAGTTTGTATGCTACTGTGTATTTTGTCAATAAATTTGTGGAAGCACTGCAGCACTGTTTTGAGAAATAGGTACATGGGGAGAGTTTAGGATACATTTGTTAGATTATCCTTCGCAAACCACAGTGCAGAAGATTACAGTGGGAACAGGAAAGAACTTGCTGACTTTGTAAAAATCAAAGCCTACAGCTTGCACACATCCATAATTATGAAACAACTGTTAAAAATGTGGATAATGATTCAAAAGTTCATAGTTTAAAAAAAAATTACACAACAGTGAAATAGCACCTCCTTTCAATTCCTTATGACTAAGGCTGCGTGTTTGTCACAGAGGTCACGGATTCCGTGACTTTCTGCAGAGACAGCAGCAGCAGTTTGGGTGTGTGGGAGGGGGCTCAGGGCAGGGGCAGAGGGTTGGGCTGCATGGTAGCGCTTATGTGGGGGGCGGGTGGCTCCCTGGCTCCCACCAGTATATCCCTGCAGCTCCTAGGCGGAGGGGCTAGGGGGCTCCGCGCACTGACCGCGCCCACAGGTGCTGCCCCCACAGCTTCCATTGGCTGCAGTTCCCAGCCAATGGGAGCTACAGAGACGGTGCTTGTGGCAGGAGCAGCGTGCGGAGCCCCCCTGGCCGCCCCTCCCCCTAGGAGCTGCAGGAACATGCCGCTTGGAGTTGGGTAGGGTGCCTGCCAGCCCTGCCAACGCTCCCCCCCCCAGCACCAGTGGGGATCCCAGGCTGTGTGCCACTGCCCACCCCCCTCCCAGCTTCAGTGGGGGCCCGGGTTGCACACTGCCACCCGCCTCCCACCCCAGCACCCGGAGCCCCCCGGCCCAAGTTTTAGTTAGGGGTATATAGTAAAAGTCATGGATAGGTCAACCATGACCAGTCCATGACTTTTACTAAAAATATCCATGACTAAAACGTAACAACCCTCCAGATCATCAACCGTCAACAAACCAACTACCTTAGATGTTACAGTTGGGATGTTTTACAACTCACCCTTGCACCTCCTTCTTAAACTGCACACTTCCTTAATTAATAAATTACTCTGTACAAAGATGCTGGTCAGTGCTGGAACAGAAAGATGGTCAACACCCACTTTGGTAACTGTCTTCAGGAGAAGCCAAAGAAGCAGTTTCACTAGACTCTTCCATAATATAGTTGGAGTGTGTAGAGATAGCTACAGCAAAGGTTGCTTCCATCTTTCCATCAGACACATACGTTTTATGGCCCTGAGTCAGCTAAGCACATCAATGGGATTCAAGCAGGTGTTTAAGGGTATGTCTACACTGTAGTGTAAGCCCAGGGTTTGAACTCAGGCTCAAGCCTAACTCCTCTTCCATCTACACACAAATCATGTTAACCCAGGTCCCCATTGGGGTGGATGGTCTCAGCTTAAGTCAAGCCAGGACTCAGGGTCCAAGCTCTATTGCTTTGCAGTGTAGATGCAGCCCCACTGGATTTGTGCTCTGGGAGTCCACCAAAAGCATCCCACAATCCCACGGGCCAACTGTTTTTGTCCTCTGGAAAGTCAAGTTTGGTGGATAGTCAAGTTTTCTCATGCTATACTATGTACAAAGGGCTAAAGCAGCCACATTTTAGGAGGGCGCAAGGAAGTTTGGGATATGGGTGGTTGGACTTGGGCCTTCATAATGCAGTGTAAATGCTGGAGCCTCACTTTGGGACCCAGGGTTCAACCATTCCTAAACTGGGGTTACAAATGAATATAGATGCTCAAACCCTAGATTAACAAATCCAGGGTCTGCTAACATGAGTTCTATTAATCCCGGACTTACTTTGCAGTGTAGACATACCCTTTGAGGGAGAGGATTACTCACATGCTTAACTTTAAAAATGAAGAAAAAATTCTTTCTCTGTATGGAAAAAAGTCACATTGACTTCACCTGGCTTTGGATCAGGCCTGTGAAGGCTGCTCCTGGGAAACTGCCATTGACTCATTGGTTTCCAGCAGTTTACAGTGGAGTAGCAACTTCATAAAGAAGAGTGCTCTATCACCAGACTTTACAGTGCATCATTAATTACATTTAATGGCACTAAATGAAAACCAGGGCTTTCTGTTCTCCATTTACCCTACTGCATCACCCCTGACATCAATAGATTTGAGCCATCCAGCCGCTGCTCCACAGGAAGGTAAATTAAGGTCAATACAGGCTAATAGGTGAGGAAGAGTCATTCCTTGGAAGTCACGGCAACGAGAAAACACCTGCCATCTGGAGCTGTCATAAGCATGAATTTGCATCACTCCCCCCAAAATAAATAAATTGCAATCTAGAGAACATTACGCTCCCTGGATGCAAAGCCCCACTGCTGTTGCAAATGTGGTGTCTCTGCTTTCAGTGTCATTACCAGACTTGTGAAGGCTCCCCAGAGGTCTCCTGAAAGATGGGAATGGGCACAGAGGGGTATTGTAACCACCAGGAGTTTAAGCACTACGGATTGAATGTGATTGTGCCACTCCGTCCATTTGCTCACCCTCTGTGACTGAAAGCTTTCCTCCCAGCTCTGACAGTGCCACAGCCACTTGGGGAAGTGCATGACTTCCTCTGGGGGCTGAATTTTTTATTTGTGTTGCAGGCCCCTGACAGACACGGCATATCAGCAACATTTATATCAGCTTTTGTAATGTCACTGCAGCAACCACAATTCAGGGAACTGAAATGCTGGATCGTGAGCCATGGTATACAGAAATCATAGACTAGAAACAAATGCAACCATCCCCAGACAATCCTCTGTCGTCCCAAGGCAATGGCAGCACGTACCACTTCCTAATACTGTTAGGATGATGCCCATTATTCATGTGGGGGGGACAGAGAAAGGGGATGCTGTTGCAGTTTAGAATAAAACTAAAAGACCCTTTGCCCTGATTGTATCCTGTCTGCTCTTGTGTTGTCATTTATGTCTGTGCAAAGTGGGCGTAAAGCCACCATCACTCATGTAAGTCAGCAGAGAATTCTGACCAGTTGGCATTTTACACCCACATTGCATGCAGTGTACATGATGACACAAGGTGCAAAGCAGGGCCGGCTCCAGGCACCAGCTTGGCAAGCAGGTGCTTGGGGCGGCCAGTCCAGAGAGGGGTGGCACATCCAGCTATTCGGCGGCAATTCGGCAGAGGGTCCCTCACTCCCGCTCGGAGCAAAGGACCTTCCGCTGAATTGCCGCCGCAGATCGCGATCGCGGCTTTTTTTGGGGGGGGCTGCTTGGGGTGGCAAAAACCCTGGAGCCGGCCCTGGTGCAAAGCAAGGAGCTGGGAATTCCAATTTGCATCCAGGGAGT
This sequence comes from Emys orbicularis, assembly GCF_028017835.1. Taxonomy (NCBI): domain Eukaryota; kingdom Metazoa; phylum Chordata; order Testudines; family Emydidae; genus Emys; species Emys orbicularis. Next base: position 118,758,692 of record NC_088684.1, read on the forward strand.
GGGGAATTCCCATTTTCAGCTGAACAGGCTGATGACGCCAGTTCTTTACCATTAGGTACTTAGCTATGTTAAGAGCTAGGGTAGGAATATGGCCAAATTCTCTACAGTTGTAACTCAAGGCATGACTTCAATGGAGTTATGCCAGCAGAAGGGTTGATCCTTAATTTACATTACTGGACTGTAGGCAATAGCTCTCTGTGTGGGGGACAGAATGCCAACTGCCCATCTTTTCAGTCTCTAATCCACACTGCAACATGATGAGTGGACTGATCTGATTAAATGATCACATACATTGTGCTGTAAGTAAGGGGTGATCTCCACCAGCCAGTTTGTGCACAAGTATGTCTGTTTTTTGTATGCACATTATTGTGTCTGCTGCCAACTAGCAGCCACCAGCTGGACACTGAGCCTGAGTCTCCCTTCACACTAGTTTACCCTCATGTAACTCCATTGAGTTAATGGAGTTATTCCTGACACATCAGGTGCAAATGATATCAGAATTAGGCCTCCTGTCTTAATCTTCAGCTGTGCCAGAGCAGAGCTCAGTACAGCTGAGTGAGAGGTGGGGGAAGGGATGCAAAGCTGACTCTAAGCCGGCTTTCTGCTCCTTCTTCCCCTACTGCTGAAGCTGGATTTAAGAAGGTGAACTGTCAGGCTGGAAGGAGGTTACTAGTGGAGTTCCTCAGGGATCGGTTTTGGGACCAACTTATTTAATCTTTTTATTACTGACCTTGGCACAAAAAGTGGGAATGTACTAATAAAGTTTGCGGATGACACGAAGCTGGGAGGTATTGCCAATACAGAGAGGGACCGGGATATCCTACAGGAAGATCTGGATGATCTTGTAAACTGGAGTAGTAGTAATAGGATGAAATTTAATAGTAAAAAGTGCAAGGTCATGCATTTAGGGATTAATAACAAGAAATTTTGTTATAAGCTGGGGACGCATCACTTGGAAGTAACAGAGGAGGAGAAGGACCTCGGAGTATTGGTTGATCACAGGATGACTATGAGCTGCCAATGTGATATGGCCGTGAAAAAAGCCAATGCAGTCTTGGGATGCATCAGGCGAGGTATTTCCAGTAGAGATAAGGAGGTGTTAGTACCATTATACAAGACACTGGTGAGACCTCATCTGGAATACTGTGTGCAGTTCTGGTCTCCCATGTTTAAGAAGGATGAATTCAAACTGGAACAGGTACAGAGAAGGGCTACTAGGGTGATCCGAGGAATGGAAAACCTGTCTTTTGAAAGGAGACTCAAAGAGCTCAGCTTGTTTAGCCTAACCAAAAGAAGACTGAGGGGAGATATGATTGCCCTCTATAAATATATCAGAGGGATAAATATCAGGGTGGGAGAGGAATCATTTAAGCTCAGTACCAATGTGGACACAAGAAGAAATGGATATAAACTGGCCATCAGGAAGTTTAGACTTGAAATTAGACGAAGTTTTCTAACCATCAGAGGAGTGAAGTTCTGCAATAGCCTTCCAAGGGGAGCAGTGGAGGCAAAATACATATCTGGCTTCAAGACTAAGCTTGATAGTTTATGGAAGGGATGGTATGATGGAATAGCCTAATTTTGGCAATTAATTGATCTTTGACTATTAGCGGTAAATATGCCCAATGGCCTGTGATGGGACACTAGATAGGATGGGATCTGAGTTACTACAGAGAATTCTTTCCTGGGTGTCTGGCTGGTGAGTCTTGCCCCATGCTCAGGGTTTAGCTGATCGCCATATTTGGGGTCGGGAAGGAATTTTCCTCAAGGGCAGATTGGCAGAGGCTTCTCCCTACATGGAAAAAGCGCTAGAGTTCTACTTTAAAAATTGCCACTTGTGGAGTTCCATTTGGCCCCACCTGAGCCGGGACCTCTGCACAACTCTTTAGGTGTAAGCAGCTCTCCGGGTGTCACGGTGTGTCAGCTACACCCACACCATTGTGAGTCATGGGCACTCCTGCTGATTCAATCAGGACTAAATCCCAGGAGAGTTTCTGCTTGCAATGCTTGTGAAGAGCAAGAGCACTGACCGTACAAAACAGCTGCTCTTCAGTTCATGCATTTTCTCTGCTCCTTTACTTCCCACAAACTCTTACTATGTGGGGCGGAGGGGGGGCATCATTGTGTCTGGAGGCAATGGGGGGGTTACATTGGTGCTGAGGGGATCAGAGCACACTTTGCTACTAGGATTTATCTGTAAAAGAGCAGTTAATACATGTTGAGACAGAAGGGTGATTTCATTCCCCCAGCTGTGGCCCTTTAACTGCAAATATACAGGCCCCGATTGATAAATGTGACTTTAATTTTGCACTTGCAAACTTGTCACATTTGCATGCACAAAACTTCAATGTACAGTATGTGGGAAATTGGTTCATGCACAGTATAGAGGCTCTGGGCCAGATCCTCAAGTGGTGTAAATTGATTTCAATGCATCTGTATGGATTTACATCAACTAAGGATTTGGCCTGCATTTAAAGACTGAGGCTACATCCTCACTATGGGGGGGGGGGGGTGTCAATTTAAGATACGCAAATTATTCGCGTAGCTGAATTCGACGTATCGGAGCCGACTTACTCCGCTGTGAGGATGGCGGCAAATTGACCTCCGTGGCTCCCCCGTCGACGGCGCTTACTCCTACCTCCGCTGGTGGAGTACGCGCGTCGATTCAGGGATCGAATGTCGCGTCCCGATGAAACGCGATAATTCGATCCCCGAGAGATCGATTTCTACCCGCCGATTCAGGCGGGTAGTGTAGACGTAGCCTGAGTGAAACAAATAACCCAGCTTTGCGCCAGATCCACATGGCCCCTGTGCACCACTCTAGTGGTGCAAAGGGGCAATACAGCAAGTTTAACCAGCTGGCTGAAATTCCCGAGTGTGGCGAGCCCAAGTAGCGTAGAGCTAGCACGACCGGATCTGTGCCATTGTCTTCAGGGGCATGACCAAGGGAAAGAGGAATGCCCCTTTATAATCTGGCAATCCCCAGATGGCATAATCTCCCCTTGGGGGCTGTGCACCTCGCAGAACTTTGAGCAGCAATGCGGGGTTCCAGAATTAGCCCCAGGAGTGTGGAGCAGTAAAGGTGGCTTATAGCTACTTCCCCCCCCCCCCTTGAGGTGCTGCTGAGTTCTGCTTTGCCACAGCTAAGGCGTGAGACCCCTACGTGGAGCAGCATGGCAAAACTTCTTTTACCATATACACTGAAAATTGTATATTGAAATCCTCCTGATGTATATGTGTGGGGGTGGGGCAGAAGAGCGAGAGACACCCACGGCTCCAGCAGCTGTTGCTGCTGCCTGGAGGAGGTGTGGGGACGGTTTGCCAAGAAGGGAAGTCTCCCAGCCCTGCAGGGGGGGCGGGGAAGGAAAGGGGATATACTGCAGTTACTTAAGAGCCCCCAACTATTTCCAGATTTCATTGCACTTGAGAAAGTCTACCAGGAACAGGAAAGAGAACATCTGAAAAGAAGGTACCCTGGCTAGCTAAACACTTTCTTTAAAAGATTAATGCTATTAAATAATTGCCACGTTTTGAAATGCTGCCTGAATGGGTATTTGGAAGAAGCTGAGTTCTCAGCATTGAGTATTTTTTCTGAGCAGGCTGCAGTGTCTTTGTCATTGCCACATGCATGCATGCGTGTGTGTACACACACACACACACACACACACACACACACACACGATGTGAAATCAGCTTTATGCTACCTCAAAGAGAAATCTCTTATCATCCAATATCTGCAATTTCCCTTTAATTGATTTACTCTAGAGAAGTAAGTGGAGGGAAAGTTTTTCTCCCCTTTTCCTTGCAACCTGCAGGGTGTGGGAGGTGATTTTATTGTCTGGGTGTCTGTGGGCAAATCTTCAGATATTTTGTCTGTGTAAAATATGTAGAAGCCCTATACAAAATATGATAGCATTCATTTCAAACACTTTGTAGTGTTTTGGACTCATGATGCAATATAATTTGTGTGTGTGTGTGTATTAAATCAGGGTAGAGAATTTGTGAGATTCACTCATCAGTGATATTAATTCACCACTTAATCTGCAGTGATGCCTTTTTGGAGGGTTATGTATGTATTTAATCCTAACTCATGGAATCTCCCAAATGTTTCAAAGTCTTGCTATTCCCAGACAAACCCTTTTGTGTTTGGGTTTATTCTTTCTTCTCTTTTTCATATGTTTTGACAATCACAAAATACCTTCCAAGCCTCAGGGGATTGTAATCCATCGTTAGACTGATGCTTTCTGCCTTTGTTTTATTTATGTGAGACTGAAAATGTGTAGCTCATTGGCATTGCACACTGTTATTTGTTTTTCCCTCTTAGACGTGGGGCTCTAGCTCACTTTTCTTTTCTCTTGCTCTCCTTTTTCCTTTTAGGGGATTGCAACACTGTTACAATGTCTGAACCAACGCACGCTGACAAAGAGAAGAAAAAAACAATTCCCCCTAGCCTGAGTGGCCGAAGAGCCCTCCCCCCAAACATCTCTAATGCTGAAGAAGATGAGGTCCCTGTCATGGAGATGACTGGTTTGGTACCTAGGGGAGTTAACCTGAAAGGTACAGTGTACTGCACATTTTAAGAGTTGAACCCTTTCTATATTTCCAGTACCTACTTCTGTTTATGTCTACGAAGTAAAACAAAAACACTTGTAATAACAAAGCTAGGTAATGATAATTTGTTGTACTTCTGTAGCTCCTTTCATTTGAGGATCTCAAAGGCCTTTACAGGGTTTAATGAATGACCATCCCTGTCAGAAAGAGGAAAGGAAGTTCTCTGTCTTGCAGGCAGAGAAGCTGATGCACAGAGAAATTAAGTGGACTGCCCCAGGTTGACCATGTCAAATAGTAGATGGAAGAGGCAGATTCAGGAATATTTTGACAACTATAACACTGAGTGCAGTTCATTGTGACTTGTGGGGATCATATTATTTGTTGTTCAAAAGCGTTCAGATGATTGCGGGTTATTTCTGAAAATGTTTGCAAATCTTGAATTAGTCTTTAAAATTACCAGAAATTGCTTGTTATGCTCCTGGTTACAAAGCTTACAATCAGGGATCAGAACTGATATCATGTGACTTGTATGTCAAACAACATTGAGTAACGATGCTAAGTCTTTGGAACAAACAGGTTCACATGCCAGCTGAAAATAATATGAAAATAATACTTATAAATAACATACATTTAAAGAAATCAGGATTGACGCTTGAATGATTCACTAGCTTAAGAGGCTAAATTTATAACAAACAGAAATTAATAGGTGAGCTAGTTCTACAGAGCAACCAGGGCAGTATGATATAATAATACATGAAACTCCTACAACAATTTTCAGCCAAGGATCTCAAAGCACATGACAAAAGTGGGTAAGCAGTAATATCTCCATTTTACAGATGAAGAAACTGAGGAATGGAGAGCTTTAGTTGCACTTGAAGACTGTGTAGCCTTGATTTCCTTCACCCTAATCCCGTGCCTTAACCACAAATTCACCCATCCTTCCCATCCTAATACATAAATGTTTCTTTAATAAACAACACTTTTAAAAACAGGCAAGCAACTGTCGTGTTAAGAGTGGAACCAGGGGCTATGCTTTTCAAACATCCTTGCTGTTGTATGTTGGTTTGTATTTTGATATAATGTAGCACAGTGCAACATGACATAGGAAGGTCCAGCTCAGACTACCGTGGATACATAGGATCTCAAAGGAGAAACATTAGTAAAAGCAGGGAAGCCTAAGGTCTTTGGAAGCCTGAGAGGAAGATTAGAGAAGTTGTGTTGTGGGTCCGAACCAAAGCCCATTGAAGTCAATGGAAAGACTCCCACTGACTTTTGAGGAGCTTTGGATCAGAACCCATGTATAAGGGTAGAGTTGGGGGAGATTTTTATGGGGTTTTTCCACCAACAAAATTAAAGCTTTCAGGGCAAGTAAAAGGTGGTGAGAAGTCTGAAATGTCTGCCTCCTGCCTCGTTGGCAGGCCGAGAGATTATTAATGTACAAGGCAAGGAAGTTGATGGCCTAGAACTCTGCCTCTAAACAGATAAGTGTAGAGGTTCTTTTGTGTCATAATGTGCTGAAGGGGAGAATCTGCCTGGAAAGTTTCACTGCTTCTGAGGGGACTCGTTTGCCCCACATTATCCCTTAGCAATGTTATTCCAGCAGTACTGAGGAAAATGCAGTCAGCATAGCCAGGAAAATACACTTTGAAAAGGATCTGCAGGGTGTGTGATGGTGACTGGGGGGGAGGGAGGAATTTCTGCTATTTTCACCACATTTTCAGAAATAACAGAAGGAATTACCTGGCCTCTTATTTTTTTAGACCAGCATGTCTTACACACAACTCTGGCTGAGTATTGCATTTTGGGGTTGGTGCTTGCTGCGCAGAGCAGGTGCAGTGTTGTGCAGACAAGCACAAGGTAAGAATTTGCCAGGGAGCCGAGGCCTGCGTCAATGAGCGTGCTTTCTGCCTAAGCTGCTTCCATGCCCATGCTACCACAATATCTGAGCACCTCACAGTCGCCAAAGGATTTTATATTCACAGCACCTCTGTGACATAGGAAGTGCTATTATCCCCATTTTACAAATGGGGGACTAAGTGACTTGTACAAGGTCATACAAGAAGTTTGTGGTAGAGGAAGAGATTGAACTTGTAGCTCTCAGGTCAGCACCCTGACCACTGGACCATCCTTCCTTTGCTCTGCTTGCCAAGTTACTCCTACTTAGTGGGAGGAATAAGGCTTTATGGTGGGCTAATAGCTGAGTGCTTTATTAACCAGCTAAGAATTAGACTGACGTCCATATCTCCCCAGACACACTCATTCTTCATCCATATCATGCCCCTTTTTTACCCAGGTGAGTTCAGCAGAAACATGTCTGGGGGGCTTGAAACTTCCTGCTGCTCAGTTGTGGAAGATATGCCCAATACTTATCCTTACTTGTGTCCACTCTTACTAGCACTGGACAGGAAACACCCAGCGCACCCTCCTTTGCACCATCCAAAGACTTACCAGTGATCCGTGCCTTTGTGAATAGAACTACCTGAGATTCAATTCAATAAAGTCCCCACAATTCTTCTAGTCTGGAGCCATTTCTGTCTTGTTCTTTAGGAAGTCATGAAGTTTGAAGGCTATTTTCTTTTATTGACAAAGCACCTTAACTTGTGCTAATGTGTTGCCATGAAAGTTTAAAATTTTTCCTTTATAAATGTTTTAAGTCATCAAATTGCTCCTTCTTGCACATGAAACGAGCTTGCCCTGAATGTCTGGTCCAACACTGATGTCTGCCAATCAAGAGGATTTCGCTTCAAGGCTGTCCCTCCGCTGCTTGCTATCTGTTTTGAACAAAGAGGTTCAGCTGTTCAAGGGGGTCCGTAGAAAGCTCTAAACATCCCTGTGCTTTTTATTGTATCCCTTTCCTAGTTGTATTTTCTGTTAATGCTGATGTCTAAAGCATACAATTACCAGGAGCCTTGCAGATATTTTGGCCATTGCAACTAACACAACAACAACTTTTGTTGTAAAGGCACAGGTCAGCTGCATACGGTCAATGTACAGTTGTTAATTTTAAACACTTTTGATGTTGAAAGTGGGGGGGGGGGGGAAATTCTGCAGGCATAGATTGCTGCACTTTGACAGAAGCTTCATGAAGACCTGAGATGAAGCAAACAGATACTGGAGCTATAGGATGAATTTCCTTTTTAGTTTCTTGAAGGTACTGGCCTGAAAATAACAGAAGGAGTGACCTGGCCTCTTATTTCTGAAAGCAGGGTGAAAATAGGAGTAAACTCCCCACTGAATTGTACCAAATTTTGTCAGAGGAATCAGAGTTCTGAGACAAAGATGCATCACGTTCCACTCTTCCTCCAACTCCACAGAAGTCCCACATGTAATTTCTGTCAATAGGGGGCACTGCAACTTTTATGTGCAGTGTTCCTGCATTGGGAGGGAATTGAGGAGATGCCATGAGAGAGCAACTTTGCATAACATCATTCCGCTGGGAAACTCATGAGATTTCCTCACATAAGTTAATGATGATCTTGTTAGCCTTGTTATAAATGGAGTGTTGGTAAATCTGAGGGAGTGAGGTGAGCAGATGTTCCAGGCACAAGGGAAAAAATGTGCTTTGGCTCTGACAAAATATTGTCCTCCCCCTCCAGGGCTCTGTTAGTTCACCATTGGCTGTATGCCTCTGCCTGTAAGAAAATGATCTAGAGCAAACTAGAGTGGGAAATGGGGAACTCAGGATTCCCAAATGGAAAAATCACGTAGAATTAAATAGCGAATAGTAACCTTGCTCTAGAGTTTTTAAACCTGCTGATCATTCTAATCAGGAATTGATCCTTTTTATGGGCGGGGTTTAAAATTCTATATAGAGAATGTTTATCATGTATCCTCTCTGTGGGTGGGGTTATGATAAACTTTCTTTATATACAATTTTAAACCCCAACGTTTGTCATAACTCCATCCACAGAAAGGATACAACTCCCTATTAGATCGATCAGCAGTTTTAAAAACTCTAGAGCAAGGTTACTATTCTCTGTTTAATTCTATAGGCTTCTTGAGTAACTGCTATGAAAGTTTCATCCCTTTTAAATTGGACTTTTCCATAAGGGCTGCAGTAAGAAATATTTTGAGCATTTTTACATCAAACAGACATTTCCCTCTCTGGTTTGTTTTAGATCAGTTTCCCACAAGGCAGGGTACAGCTGATGATGAGAAAAGACTAGGATATACTCCTGCAACCCTTATTCATATGAGTATAAAAGAATAGCACAAGTATGTAGTAGCAAAATCAGAAAGGCTGAGGCACAAAATGAATTACATCTAGCAAGGGAAATACATTACAATAACTAGAGGTTCTATAAATACATTAGGAGTAAGAGAAAGACAAAGTAAAGTATAGCCCTTCTACTTAGTGGGGGAACAAGAGCTAATAACAGACAACGCCAAGAAGGCTGAGGTGTTTAACACCTATTTTTGCTTCAGTCTTCACCAAAAAGGTTCCTTGTGACCAGATACATAGCACAATTAATATTAATAACAAGGGGGAAGAAACACACAGCAAAATAGGGAAAGAAGAGGTTAAAAAAATACTTACGTAGGTTAGATGTATTCAAGTCAGTAAGGCCTGATGATATTCAACCTAGAGTACTTAAGGAACTAGCTCAGGGGTAGGCAACCTATGGCATGGGTGCCAAAGGCGGCACGCAAGCTGATTTTCAGTGGCACTCATACTGCCCGGGTCCTGGCCACCGGTCTGGGGAGCTCTGCATTTTAATTTAATTTTAAATGAAGCTTCTTAAAAACCTTATTTACTTTACATACAACAATAGTTTAGTTATATATTAAAGACTTATAGAAAGAGACCTTCTAAAAACGTTAAAATGTATTACTGGCATGCGAAACCTTAAATTAGAGTGAATAAATGAAGACTCGGCACACCACTTCTGAAAGTTTGCCGACCCCTGAACTGGCTGAATCAATCTTGGAACCATTATCTTTGAGAACTCCTGGAGGGCTGGTGAGGTCCCAGAGGACTGGGCAAACATAGTACTTCTCTTTAAAAAGGGCAACAAAGAAGACCTTGGGAATTATAGACCAGTCAGCCTAACTTTGATTTTTGGAAAGATACTGGACAAATTATTAGACAATATGTAAGCACTTGGAGGATAATAGAGTTATGAGGAATAGCCAGCATGGATTTGTCAAGTACAAATCATGCCAAACCAACCTATTTTACTTCTTTGACATAGTTACTTGCCCAGTGGATTGGGGGGAAACTATAGATGTGACTTATCTTGATCTTTAGTAAGGATGTTGACTCAGTCCCCCATGACAATCTTATAAGCAAACAAGGGAAATACGGTCTACATGAAATTACTATAAGGTAGGTGCATAACTGGTTGAAAGATCATACTCAAAGAATAGCTATCAATGGTTCTCTGTCAAACCAGGAAGGTGTATCGAGTACAGTCCCACAGGGCTCAGTGGTGGGTCTGGTACTAGTCAATATTTCCATTAATGATCTGGATAATGGAGTGGAAAATATGAAATTTGTGGATGACACCAAATTGGAAGGTGTTGCAAACACTTTGGAAGACAGGATTAGAATCGAAAATGACCTTGACAAATTGGAGATTTGGAAATTAACAAAATGAAATTCAATAAAGACAAGTGCAAAGTACTACACTATAAAAATGAAAGTCACAACTACAAAATGGGAAATTACTGGTTAGGTACTGGTACTACTGAACAGGAGCTGGGAGTTATAATGGACCACAAATTGAATATGAGTCAACAATATGATGCAGTGGCAAAAATAAATAAATAAGACAAGCTAATCCTTGGTGTATATTAACAGGAATGTCATATGTAAGACAGGGGAGGCAATGATCTCACTTTTCTTGGCACTAATGAAGCCTCAGCTGGAGTACTGTGTCCAGGTGTGGGCACCACACTTTAAGAAAGTGTGCACATATTGGAGAGAGTCCAGAGGAGACCAACAAATATGATAAAGAGGTTAGAAAACCTGATCTATGAGGAAAAGTTACGAAAACTGGGCATATTTACTTCTGAGAAAAGAAGACTGAGCAGGACTTGATGAGTCTTCAAATATGTTAGGGGCTGTTATAAAGAGGACAGTGATCAATTTGTTCTCCATAACTACTGAAGGTAGGACAAGCGGTAATTGGCTTAATCTGCAGCAGTTTAGATGTTAGCAAAAACTTCCTAACTGTAAGGCTAGTTAAGCTCTGGAATAGGCTTCCAAGGGAGGCTGTGGAATCCCCATCATTGGAGGTTTTTAAGAACGGGTTGGACAATTACCTGTCGGGGATGGTCTTAAGGAATACTTGGTCCTGCCTCCGTGCAGGGGCTGGACTAGATGAGTGCTTGAGGCGCCTTTCTGCCCGGCATCTTTATGATTTACTTGTGAGTCCTTAACTACACTTAAACAGCTTCATCAATCGGTACCTGGTAAATAATAATCTTATAAAAGGAATAAGTCAGGTACATCGCCTTCATTAATGCAACTGTGAGGGCCTACAGTTATTTTTATTCAGTGGCCTGAGCAATGGGGGATGCAGAGGGGATCAGTGACATAGGAAGTAGCTCATGGTAGGATTCTCGGGTGCAGGAAGGTCATGAATGGGGACTGCACTTGCCCGGCAGAGCAGCGCCTATCTCCCCACTTTTGTGCCAGGATAGGAAAGGGAGACTTGGGGCAAAATGGGTGAGGGATGAGTGTGTGAACTCTGAATCTGCTACTTCACACATCCTCTGACCACAACTCCTTCACCCACAGCGAGGGCAGGCTGGATTCTGTGCCTCCCTGCTTCCAAGAAGAACCTCTGTGCAAACCTGATTTACTTGAGCAGTGTACAGCAGTGGTCTGTTTTAGCCCCTAATTACTTACATATCACATTTGTTCATCAGATTACAATACCTGGCAATTTATATAATGCATTCCAAGCCAATGCAACATGATTGTAAGGGAGCACAAGTCAGTTTAGAACAGAGCCGCACCTGCTTACCCAGCTGTGAGTTTGGCTCTATAGTCTTCAATGGAAAGTGCAAACATTAGCTTACAAATTCCTAAAATGAAAGATGGGTGTGGGTTTTTTCTCATTGGAAACTCATGCTGACAGCTGATAATCAAGGGGTCCAATATTGACCAGTAATAAAGATCCTACAGGCAGATCCTGTTGACCTTTTGACTGAGGGTGTGTAAGGTGGAATAGAATCCAGCTCATTCTTTCATAGCTGCATTGATGCTAGCAGGAGTGGCTGGGGGGATGGTTTTGTTATGAAGTTAGCTAACTTAAGTCTGTTCCCTGTGTATATAGTGGCGTGAGAAGATGCCGTTTTTGCATAGTCATTTATCTAACTGTAACCACAAGTATCTCTGGTATTTTTCAAACAGGCTGGGTCTATATGACATAGCTGATCTCAGCAGGAAATGTCAGCTGGAGAATATTTCTTTAATTATAATTCTCAGAACTTTGTTTCTGTAGTTTAAAATAGACTATTCAAGGAAGGGTATTCACCTTGCCAGTTATTTCATGAAATGATAATGAAACATTAGTCCAAATATATCCTGTGTGTTACTCCATTAACATCAATGGATGAACTGGACCTATTTTCTGTCTAAGGTTCAGTTCTGATACTCCCTATTCAAAAGCACCCATAGAAAGCTTAAGAAAATTCTGGGTCAGATACCCAGATGGTGCAAATGTGCATAGCTCCATTGAAGCCTAATTCCTGACTCTGTCACTGACTTGCTGGGTGACCTTGCGAGAGCCATTTGCATGTCTCTGGGCCTCAGTTTCCCCAAACCCACCTTTGTTAAAGGTCTACAAAAGAGAGGGCCAGATCCTCAGCTGGTGTGAACTGGCATAGCGCTGTTGAAGCTGTTGTAAACTGGCATAGCTGCAGCCACATTCGAACTACATCGGTTTATGCCAACTGAGGATCTGATCCACGATCTTTTTGCAAGGGCAGGCACATCCAGAGTGGAAAGAAGGAAGACAAAACTTCCTTATATGGGGTGGTGGTGAGGTAAAGCCCTGCCCCTTATGTCAAACATTTTTAAATTGAGTTGTAGTAACTGGAAGCATTTACTGCTGATGTTCTGTGTTATGGGGTGTGGGTGTCTGCTTTAGAACAATCACCAAATGAACTTTATATCTTTTATATAGTGCCTTTCACCCAAGCATCTCAAACCACTCTACCAAGGTGGGTGGTATTAACCGTATTTTCTCAGAGGAGGAAACTGACACACAGAAGTGAGACAGGGAATTAGTGGCACTCAGAAATAGAACACTGATCTTCAGACCCCTAGCCAGGTACTTTGGTGACTAGGCACCGATGCCTCCCTACTTTCAGCTTGGAGGCAGGATTTGGGACCAGACATGGCTGCAAGCTGAACTTGAACTTTGACCTTCAGCTCCGTCAAGTTACAATACATACAGCTTTCAGACTAGCTTGGCAAAAAGCAGTTTTTACTGGAAGGAACCACTTTAATTATTGGCCGTTTATCACAAGTCACAAAACAACCCCAGATAAACCCCCAATTTTTCTGTCTTGTCATCAGACAGTCTAACAATGACAGTTAACCCATTGTCATCTATATGGGAAATCAAAATTTCACTCTGCTCTACCAATAAATGGCTACACAGGCCATGCACTAGCTTAATTTAAAGCTGTATGTTTACAAAAATGCTTCATCCCTGCCTGGGAGATATCCTTGAGGGAAGATAGGGCAGGAAGGGGGGAACCCAAAGGGGTTTCAGAAGGGGGTGGGGGAGCAGCTTTAAATTTCACCAGAGGCTTCAAAACCAGAGGAAGCTACAGCAGGGATAAGCTTATCAGCAAATCCTCCAGATGCCCTAGCCACACACCCTCCCTGACTAGCACTGTCCACTTGTTGAGCTGAGCTGGTCCCCTTCATCTTCCCCTCTAGGCTGCTACCATTCTCCACAGCTGAAATTGCCCTTCCTGTCAGACTTTCTGCTGCTGGGGCTCTGTGCCAAGGCCTATGCCTGCAGTGTAGACACAGAAATGAATCTGCCCAAGTTTTTGAAAAGAACTTGCAGAGCACAGGCACCATCTTCTTCCATGCCCTGGGGGTGCTCACCACTCCTGTGCCCCGCCTCTTCCCACCCCTTATACCCCGGCCCCGCCCCACCTCTTCCCGCCCAGTTCCGCCCCCTCCCCTGAGCGCACCCCATCCCTGCTCCTCCCTCTCCCTCCCAGAACCTCCTGCACGCCGTGGAACAGCTGATCAGTGGGCAGGAGGCACTGGGAGGGAGGGGAGGCACTGATCAGCAGGGCCGCTGGCGGATGGGAGGCGCTGGCGGTCTGGGGGGGAGCTGGCTACCAGTAGGTACTAAGCACCCACTAATTTTTTTCCATGGGTGCTTAGTACCTACTGGCAGCCAGCTCCCGTCACGGAGTCAGCGCCTACGTTGCAGGGCACTAGCCATATGAACGGAAAATGCTGAGTGCATAACAAGCCAATATACTTAGGGTATCTGCCTTCTAAGGAAAATACAGAGGATTCTGTCGGCATGAATGTTGAAAGCAAGCAAGCCATAGAAGGCAAATGGGACAGAAAAAAATATTAGCTTTATGGGAGCTTAAATAGGTATTTATATGGATCCCTCTGTCATAAAGTCCTAGTAAGCTCCCTCTCACAGTGGCGCTTTAGATAGAACAGAAGGAGCCCTTGAAAAGTTGACTCATACAACTGGCGACAGAATGATGCAAGTTCAGATCACAGCATAACTGAATGGAAGTGCTCAGTGGGGGATACGTGCTGTGAAGCATGGTGAAAATTAACTTGGGGAAACAGCTTGTTACATAGTTTTACCATAATGATAGGATTAACCCTCTGACTACTACCAGTATGTTCCACTCTGGTGAACTCAGAGATATGCCTTATTAAAGTGTTTCCATAATAGGCCAATATGATAGCATCTGAGGCAGTAGATTCCCCCTCCCCGCCCCCATCCCAACTGGGTAACCACAGTTCTCTGTGTTGCTGAATTAAAATTTAATTCAGAGACAATAGGATTGCCTCCAGTATGCATTATGTATCTGCATCATTCATGAGACCACCTTTAAGTCTGTTAACTTCAGCTATTGGGATTTCATCCAGGTATGGGAAAATTTCTAACGTATTGTGCCCAAAGGGTCACCACTCAGATACATTGTTATAATTACCAGGATCACCAATGTTTTGGGATAGATACACCTGTATATATGAATGCTGCAGCTGTTCTAGCCCAGGGCTCATTTTAGGAACAAACTACTGCTGTGAGCCAATTAGAGATAATAGCATGAAAATTTTCTGCAAGGAGTTCAGGTATCCCAGTGATAGGTGTGATATAATTACCTGAGTAGACGATTTAATTAAGTTAGTATTGTTTATAGTGAATTTTTGCCCCGTGAACCAAGCAAATGGGTCAAAAGAAGCAGGGACAAAAATTTCAGATGTGGCCTCTGATTCTGGATACATCAGTTTTTGGATCCCCAATTTAGGGTCCACCTTTGGCCTGCTTTTCAGAAGTGCTGACCACATGCAACACCCGTGCCTTCAGCTGACCAAGGTGTCTCAAGTTGGGCACCCAAAATCAGAGGCAATTTTGAAACTTGTTGGACCGAAATTAAACAGAGGAGACCATCTCACTGCAGTGCCAAGAACAAACACTCTGATCATTAGAAAATATGAGTAGTGCAGGGCTCAGGTTGAATTCCTAATCCACTTGAACCATCCCTGTTCCAATTTGACAAAGGAGTTTGACTTTCAGCAAGCTCAGGTTGGGCAGCCTTGTTTTGTTGTGATGTGATATTTACTTTATGGTGTTGTGACATCTGCTCAGAAGAGCCCAGTATCCAGGTGCTCAGATCTTGAGCACCAGGAGGAGGAGGTCCGCTTCCCTATGTAGCCAGCCTGTTCCTTCAACCCAAGTTCTGGAGAATGGCTCTTCTGGGATGGTTCCCGGGGATACCCAGGGGTGTGAGGCACCTCGCTACCACCCGCCCTTAGTGTGAGGAAGCCTTTTCTGTACTGCTGTGGGTGAGCTCCCCGATTCCACCAGCCACGGGCAACGCAAGCAGCGCCCTCTAAGCCTCACAGACCCTACTGTTACTCTACAGACTAGCAATTGGCACATCCCAAACTCCCAGCCCTCTGTCTCCCTGAAGTGTCCAGCCCCTGTTCCTTTGGACACACACAGTATTCACAGATTCACTGCTTCCACAGAAACAGTACACCCCAGCTCTGCCAGTTCCACCTCACATCACCGCTCTGCTTAACTCACAGCACTTAGATATGTTTACAGTGAAATCAAGTGTAAGGGTATGTCTACACCCAGCCGCTAGTTCGGCGGCTGGGAATCGAAGTTCTGGGTTCGACTTATCGCGTCTTGTCTGGATGCGATGTCGAACCAGGAAGTGATCGCCGTCGATTGCGGTACTCCAGCTAGACGAGAGGAGTACCGCGGCGTCGACGGGGGAGCCTGCCTGCTGCGTGTGGACCGAGGTAAGTTCGAACTAAGGTACTTCGAACTTCAGCTACGTTATTCACGTAGCTGAAGTTGCGTACCTTAGTTCGAATTGGGGGGTAAGTGTAGACCAAGCCTTAGTTTATGTAAAAAAGCCTAGAGATTCAAGTGTTAGCAAGAAGTAGTATTGGAAACAAATGGTTACACACAAAATCATAACACACATTCTAGAGCCTAGACTTAATTAACAAGATCCTCTCATGTCTTGTAGAATATTGCTTACCCAAAATCCTTGCAGCACTTTACAGCCAGGTTGGCTGTGACTTTCCTTTCATTAGACATGCATGCTGCCAGATTGCCTCCTCGGTGAAGGATCCCACATGTTTCCTTCCACCCCAAGATATTCCATACCAATCCTTTGTGTTTATTCATAAATAGGACACACACAGCCTGTTTATTTCTCTCTTGTAGATTTTACAATCCTTAACCCCTCCCCAGGCTCCAATAGGCATACATTGTGAGGCATTCAATACTCAAATAACCAGACAGGGAGATAGGTGTCTATTACCTCCTGCCTGAAAGGAAGATGTCCGAGACATGTCATCTTTTGGTGATCTACCTTAACTCCAAGACCTTAAGGACCCAATTTTCAGCATAGACACACAACTCCTTAAATACTATCCGTACGTACGTGGCCTGGCTGTGCCTCTTCAGCCCCCGAGGCCCCACCCCTAGGGTGGAAGCTGGGTCCAGGTTGGGGTAAGAGCCACACGGGCAGCTGTGGGGAGCCATGGACCCTCCACCTGCCCTGGGCTGGGGACACAGGTGGCGGGGACACAGGCCGGGGGCTAGCTGTCGGACCCCTCCCACCCCGGGCAGGTAGAGGGGCCTGGGCTCCCCAGCCCAGCTCTGGCTTCCGGCTTGAGTAGGGGTGGGGCCTCGGGGAAGAGGAGGAGCAGGGGCGGGGCCACAGAGGGGGAGGGGCATCTTGGCCCCCCACTTTTAGGAAGAATCTGTTGCCCCTGCCACACCCCGCTTCTCATCCTGCAATCCCTAGCCTCCTGCACTGTGCACCTTCAAGCTTCTGCAACCAATGAGGCAGGGAACCTGTATAGTCAACAGCCTCACTTGTGACACAGCCCTGATTCATCCCTAGAGCACTGGATTATTATGTAACTCATTTCACATAAGGGGCCTGATTCTCCTCTCTCTTGAACCCCACAAAGACATTTACACATGTGCCAAGTGGGTATAAAACTCAATTGGACGATAATTTTCCTCTCCACTTCAGTGGGGCTATTACCAAGTACTACTCAATGTGAGTGAGTGAGTAGGATCAGAGCCCATAAGTGGTATGGTATCAGTATGAAACAAAGAAATTGATTTTCCCCCCCCTTTGTGTGTCTACATAGATTTTCTGGAAGTTAAGGAAGTTCACATGTTCAAGAGTGACCAGGATGTTAACAAGCAGGAGCACCATACTGACAAGTACTACCACCCTAAGTTGATTGTACGCCGTGGACAGCCTTTCCTTATCCAAATTGACTTCAACCGTCCTTACAATCCTGAAAAGGACCAGTTCTGGGTGGAATACCTTATAGGTAAGTGCCAAACAGGAGCTATGTAGTATTAGCAAAGTAAAGTTTATAGAATATCTATATCAGTCCCAAATAATATAGTATCTAAGGGCCTGATCTTCTTCAATTAAAGTCAGTGAGACAGTAGGATGTGCTTAAAGCTAAGCATATGCATTCAATGCTTTGCTGAAACAGGGCCTGAATCCGGCTAGCCTTACTCATTCATATAAGTCAATGGAACTACTCGTATGAGAAAGGTGAGCAGGGTTTGTCCCTCTATGTATATTCAAAAGCTGTACTTTACTATATTGGATTGCCAATGTTATCACTAGTTTATGTTTAACAGCAAAATGATAGTGGTGGTGGGCAGATTAGAAAAACTTGTTACAGTAACTCCTTGCTAACGTTGTAGTTCCGTTCCTGAAAAATGCTCCTTTAAGCGAAACGATGTTAAGTGAATCCAGTTCCCCATAAGAATGAATGTAAATGTGTAAATGGGGGGTGGGTAGGTTCCAGGGAAATATTTTTTGCCAAACAAAAGACATTATACACACACACACACACACACACACACAGAGTATAAGTTTTAAACAAACTAATTCTGTACACAGCAATGATGATTGTGAAGCTTGGTTGAGGTGGTGGAGTCAGAGGGTGGAAGATGGAGGGATATTTCCCAGGGAATGCCTTGCTGCTAAATGATGAACTAGCACTCGGCTGAGCCCTCAAGGGTTAACACGTTGTTGTTAATGTAGCCTCACACTCTACAAGGCAACACGATTGGAGGGAGGAGATACAATAGACGCATGGCAGTGGCTGCAAACATTCTCTGTGGAAACTGAATGTGATAATGAACCCATGCTGTCCCACTGGAGTGCACCACTTCCACCACTTTCCAAAGTGCCAGAGGGTGCATGTGTGTGTGAGACAGAGACATACCCCATTTGTGTGTGTGTGTATGAGAGAGAGAGAGACACCGTGTGTGTGTGTGTGTGTGTGTGTGTGTGTGTGTGTGTGTGTGTGAGAGAGAGAGAGAGAGAGAGAGAGAGACATACTGTGTGTGTGTGAGGGAGAGAGACGCGCATCGTCCCTTTAAGTATGCTGACCCCACTCTAAGTACACTGACTTTTTAAGTAGATCAGCAAGTTGAGACAGCAGCTGCTGCCAGCAAGCTCCCTCAGTCCTGAGCCCTGTCATGTCCCCCCTGCTCTGTGAAGATGGGGTACAGGAGCGGGGGAGGGGGACACCCTGACATCAGCACCCACCTTCCCCTCCACCCCCTGCATAGCAAGCAGGAGGCTCCCGACAGTAGCTCCAAGGCAGAGGGCAGGAGCAGCACACGGCTGTGGGGGGAGGGACACCAGAACTGCCTGGCAATTAATAGTCTGCTGGGCAGCTGCCACACAGGGAACTTAGGGGAGCTGATGTGGGGCTGCTGGCCCACCCTGGTTCCAAGCCCCCACCAGCTAGCTCCAATGGGCTGCTCTTCCTGCAAGCAGTGGACAAAGCAGGTGGCTGCCAAACAACGTTATAAGGGAGCATTGCACAACTTTAAACAAGCATGTTCTCTAATAGATCAGCAACGTAACAACGAAACGTTAACCGGGAGGACATTAAGTGAGGAGTTACTGTACTTGCAATTTCGGAGGATCTAGAGAAAAGAGGAAGAGATCGTAGTCAGGAGAAATGGCAGAAATGTGTGTGTTGATATAAAAAATAGTTCTATGCACAAGGGGAAAAGCAGAACAATAGAACTGTGAGAGTTTCTATAATGTGTACTTACTGCTCAATATATTAAACTGGAAAATTCTTAGGCAAGGGAAAAAAAGATTGCAACCTTGGAATCAGAAAGGTATTGCAATCATAAAGACCAGATCATGAGTCATCCTGCATGACTACTCAGGAGAATAAAAGCAGGCATATAGTGATCCCTTGCACCAGATACTTCCATCACAGGGAGAGGAAATGATCCCCTCCCCCAATGCACCAGCCAGTGCAAACAGGGGATAGGCTGCAGGATATGTCCTTAGTAAAGAAGGGGGAAAGTGAGAAAGCAGACTGCAGGTCTGAGTCACAAACTGCTTCCCACTCTGCTTCTGGGACAGCGGAGTCGTACACTGCCCCATACAGAGGGCTTTTAGTAAAGTCACAATTTCACCCTGAGTTCTCTCTGAATTTTTTTTAAGACGTCTCTGTTCCTTCCTGTTATAGATTATGTATAAATTGGTTTGAATTGACATTTAATATATACCTTCCTGAGAACTGCATTTTGAAACTTGTATTACTGATTTTTTTCTGCTCTTGGATTATGATCATGTATCCACTTATTAGATTTGTTACCTTTTTATGATAGACATACTGTATCTTTTAAACATATACATGGTGAAGAAGTTGCAGTCTGCAATTCCGCCCCCCCCCCCCCCCCACTCTGTTACTTCTCATTTCAGTTAGGGTTAGGAGGCATGTTGTGGTAGTCTAATGAGCTGATTGGCTAGAACATCCGTAAGTGCCTTAAAATTTAATATGCACAAAGATTATTAGTCCTTTTGGGAATCTAATTAAATTCAAGGCTTTTCCAATTCACCTTTATATCTTTAAAACAAACAGTTATAGTTGGAAGAAGTGAAAAATGGAAAGTTTGTTTGTTATTGCATTGTGTGATGTATGATGAATAAAACAAAATTCAGAATTCTTTTTAAAAGTGGTATTTGTTTTAATTTTTTTATTGAAGAATTCTGAAACTTTTTAGATTCATTTCTCATAAATAACACAATGCAATAAAACAAAGTATACATGTGCATCGACAGGGCTCTTTCCCAGCATAGATCTTCCAAGTTTCATACCATGGCTTCATGGGAATGCATAGTGTACTGGTATGCAAGGGGCACTGTCTGGTATTTCAGTGGTTGCAGAAGAATCTATGATCCAGGGCTCATTGAAGTCAGTGGAAAGACTTCCCCCTAGTTCACATTAGAGATGGATCTGAACACTGTGGAGAAGCTTGCAATACAAACCCAGTTCCACATCATAACTTTGCAATCGACTCCTTTCTTTATGATGAACCAAACCAAAACCCCAGAGCCAAACTTTTTTTTTCTTTTTAAAGCTTTGGAGTGTTTGAAATCCAGATCCATCTGTTGGGGCTTGGGCTCAATTCTAGTGCGTGTTCTGTGTAATTCAGACACAAACATTGCATTTCCCAACTTCCAAATGCTCAGCCCAGCCATTGGCCTCTCTCATCCTTATTCTAGTCAGTCCCTCCAGTGCTGTGTTTGGACCAGGCCAGAGAGAAGTCACCAGCAAATAGCTACAGCAAACCTTTTCATTAAACAGGAGCCCAATGGGAAATGATAGTGACCTCAAACATTTAGAGGGATGAGCTAATGGACCTAGTCCTTTAGCTTAGGGGCAGCAGTACATGCTAGTCTCTGTATGTGGTCTGCCTGGTTGAGTGGGACAAAGCCCTACCTTCTGCCAGTCAGAGACAGACTTGCTCAGTGCGGCCCTATCGATGAGTGGCAAATTATTTCCACAAAGCTAAATCCATATTCAGCCATCCTGCTATTTCTTGCTAAGCATCTTGTATGTAGTTCTTTTTTGCAGTCTCATGTTCGTAGGTTGCAATGGAAACTGAAAGCACTCGAGCACCTCTTAGGAAGCACTCAGCTGTAGGTAAGCAGGAGAACAAGGAGCTAGTTTTTATGAAGGAAGACTTAGCTGCTTTTCTCCTAGTGATTCAGAGTGCAGTGTTTCAGAGTCGCCATTCTTCCCGCATGATGTCTTTCCCTGAGGAGATGACAGAATTTCACAATACTTACAGTAGTGAGCATCCCTTGATTAGTGAAATACTTGATGGCAGTACACTGTTTAATACTTGATGCTGTTGGGCAGCAGTCAAATCTGCAGCACATTTTCTGATCATGGTGCAGGACATAGCTTCCAAAAGGCAAGCAAGGAGCTGCTACACTATCTTGTGATAAGCTTCCAGCCCTACTGAACTCACTGCCAGCACTAAGCAAGCTGAAATCCAGAACACTGCTTAATACTCTGCACTCCGACAAATGTTTCTCTATAACCACGTGAGGGTGGGGGTTTATGTGGGCAGCAACAAAAAAAACAGAACAGTACACATGGGAGGAGGAAGTCATGTAGGAATGCTAAGTTGACATTTCTTATTGGCAGTCTGTTTGCCTCTTGCTACTTCCTTCTAGTGGAAGGTTCAATATTTAATGATCTTGAGGGGACGGGGAAGAGGTTTCTCTGCAAATACTTAGGAACAAACAGAGACTGCTGAAAGATTCTGCATTTTGTTTGCCATGAGGAAACTCACTCTGTCTGCATTTAGTGTCATGTTCCTGGGAAGCAGGCACCTGGCTTACCAAATGAAAGCGGTACTTGCAAAGGAATTTGGCAGACAGCAGCAGCAAATCATTGCAACCCAAGCCAGAGCTTTGGTAGATAAGAATGTAAAAGGTATTGCATGAAAATAAGAGGAATGTTGTAGATTTGAAAGTTTTTAAGTTGATGGATATTAAGCAGCCTTACAGGTGACTGTAATGACCTGCAAAGATCCTCCTCTCCTCTATTCACAAACATGTAATTTAAAATAATCAAATAAGAGACCATCACCAAAGAAACCATCCCAGGTTTTACAGCAGATTTAATGCATTCCAGGATGGGGCTTGCGGCGTTTAACACTCAATCCTGTGCAGTGCTGAGTATCTCAGCAGGAGCAGATGCCTTGGCTCCCAGTCAATTCAGTGGAGGTTGAGGATACTTAGCACCTTGCAGGGGGTTCTCTTTGCAGAATCAAGCCCTTAGTGAGTGCTGTGTAGATACCAACATAGAACGTATGTGTTTAGCAGGGTGACCAGATGTTCTGATTTTATAGGGACAGTCCTGATAT
Organism: Emys orbicularis; assembly: GCF_028017835.1. Taxonomy (NCBI): domain Eukaryota; kingdom Metazoa; phylum Chordata; order Testudines; family Emydidae; genus Emys; species Emys orbicularis. The sequence continues at coordinate 118,781,170 of NC_088684.1, forward strand.
TTGGGGCTTTTTCTTATATAGCTGCCTATTATCCCCCACCCCCTTCCCAATTTTTCACACTTGCTATCTGGTCACCCTAGTGTTTAGTAAAGATGATTCTTGCTGACAGTAATTCAGCATGGAGGTTTAATAGATTAAAGACCAGTTCTGCTCTTAAAAATGACTCATAGGCGCAGGAACTAGGAGTGCAGGGGGTGCTGCAGCACCCCCGGGCTCACAGCTGCCGGCCCCGCGCACCCGGGGTCCCGGCTGCCGGCCCGGTGCTCCGAGGCCACCCCGTGCCTGGGGCTTTTCTCCTGGCCTCAGCTCGGGGGCTGGGGGGAGTGGACAGGGGTAAGGGGGCTGGCTTTCAGCACCCCCACTATTAAAAATGTTCCAGCGCCACTGAAATGACTAAGTAACAATGGCACTGGTATACTCCAGAGACCTGGTCCCTGCGTGTATTCAGAGTTATCGTTTTTAGTTTCCTGGCTAAAATAAATTTTTACTACTCTTTAGTCCTGCTAATGTTGCAGACCTAATGCCGCTATGGGAGAGTGAACTGGATTCCAGTCTGGTTTGTGCATTGCTAACAGGACTATGAACTAAGCTAAATTTGGATTGCAGAATCCTTTTAGTTGGTAATGAATCACATGGGGTAAATAACAAATTTGCAAAAACTCAGTCTGATTGCCAACAACTCCCAAGCAGAGTGAAGTTAACTGAATACATTGTTCATTACAAATAGTTCATGCATCTCCATTTAAAAATACATCATTTCACAACACCGTACCACATAGCTACCTAGTGAATACAGTACCTTAGCAGAATGTTTCTGTTAAGATGATCAGTAGTGAAGTAATGTAAATGTTAACATTTTAGACAGTCGTAATTAAGTTTCACATGTAACACCTCGTTGAATGGCTGTCCAGGGGAAGAGCAACTTAAGTTCTTCTAGTTTTAGGAGCTTGATGGGAGCTTTGCTGGCCGAGGCTATAAAATGGATGCAATGAATCAAGGAATCCACCAAACATCCTGGACTTATTCACTTCTGGTCAAGTTGGGGCTGTGTTGGCTTTCTGGCAGCCTAGTGAAGGGGCAAATGCAGGTATTTTGTGCTACTGGAAGCCCCACAGCAGATTTTTCACAGTCGGGGAGGGAGCTTGTGGTGAATCTGTCCATCTGTGCGTATTGCTGCAGATAACCAAGCTGGCACCAGTGCTGTGAAAGCTCAAGTACGAGCGCTTATTTAGAACTGGTAGTTCTAACAATGATTTCTTTGAAAAACGATTGTATGATTAGGTCTGCTAATATGGCCTTCAATCTCACTTTTCATAGTAGTTTCTATTCCCGGGAGAATTCTGTAGCACGTCCGGTAGGGGTGCGGGTATCTGGGCTGGGGCGCCCTGCAGCTGGGCTCTGGGGTGTACGGGGTGAAGGTGCCTTGGCTGGGGGGGCACCCCGTGACTGGGCTCTATGGAGGAGGGGGTGAAGGTGTCTGGGCTGGGGGGCACACTGTGGCTGGGCTCTGGGGGTAGGGACTGAGGGTGTCTGGGCTTGGAGGGTGCCCCGTGGCTGGGCTCTTGGAGATAGGGTGTACAGGTGTGTGGGCCGGGTGGGGGAGTGCCCCATGGATGGACTCGGAGGGAGGGGGGGAAGGGGTAGTGAGTGTCTGAGACCGGAGGGGAAGAGTTTTCCCCCAAGATGTGCCCAGCTGGCATGTGTGACACACCCACACTGAGGTTCCCAACGAAAGCATAACAGAGAAACAGGAACTGGTTTGTCATAGAGATTTCTTTACCTCTCTACTCCTGGAGGAATCTTTCTTGTTGTCTGTATTGTTACTGACATACTTGCTGACCAGTATTTTGAAATAATTTACCAAAATAATTGAAACTGGTATGATTATATTGTGTTATTTTGACAAATAAAATATGCAGAATTTTGCAGAAATTTTAATTTTTTGGTGCAAAATTTTTAATTTTTGACACAGAATTCCCCCAGGAGTAGTTTCCTGTACACTACCAAAACTGTTGATGACTTTATGTGGTACATCCTTATTCTAATGAGATATTTCTATGCATTGTTGTAAATCTTAGAGCTAGTCATACCTTCCTTAAATTGCTTCATAAATCCATAGATATCGGTCTATCTATAAATGTTATCATAAACCTCTAATTTATCAATACACTTCAGAAATGGTTATAAATCCCAGACCTCTCGGCTAATCTCACCCCCACTTCCCATGCATCTATAAATCATGGAATATTTCTCTGAAACTAGAGCAGAAACTTCCTTCTCTCTTTTCTGTAGCCTTATAGGGCAATGCTCAGAGGGACTGTTACTCATATGAAATCAGTCAAGAGTAAAGAATTCTAAGGCCTGATCCTTTATGCTTTATTCAGGCCAAACTCCCAGGAAAGTCAAGAGGGTATTGCATGAGGAAAGACTTACAGGGTTAGTGGCCCGGTCCAAAGCCCTCAGAAGTCAATGGGAGTCTTTCCAGAGCTCAGGGTCCTTAGTCTACTTTTAAAGAAAAAAAATGTCACTCTTAATTGATCAGAACGTTTTTTGACATTTAATACAGAAGCAGTAAATCTTGTGCTTTCTGAGATTAACTTTGCCAATGGAGTCGTTTTTGCCCATTGGATTCAGAAAAGATTTCTGACTATTTGAGAACATTGCCTGGGATGGTCTGTTTTCTCGACAGAATGTCTGGTAAAGCACGTTGTCTCAGTCATTATGACAATATGCAAAAGAGGACTGCCTCGGTCACTGTGACATTGTGGCAAAGCATATTGTCTGCCTGTTTAATCAAAGGCCATGGTTTAATTAAGTAAATATTTTCCCCCTTTAAAAAGAATGGATTCTCATAAACATACAGGAACGCATGATGGGCTGAGCAGAGAGTCCGTGTCACGTCCCATATTGTTTCTATTTTCTAAAGAAATTCCCATTCTTTGGAGCCAGAATTATTTATGACCATTAGAACACACTTCCTAAAATTGGTCCAGGACATAAAAACAACTGCATGCCAGCTGCTAGCTAAGAACAACAAATCTGTTTGTTTTCTGCATGATAATGTCGAGGGTATATTTTTTTCACCCTGGCGTTCTTTGCCAAAAGCTAGAAAGGCATAGGAAAGGAATTCTCTGAGACCTTTTACAAAATCAGGATTTTTTTATGCAAAAAGACCTAGATTCTGTTGCTCAATTGCATCTATGCAACAACAGTAACTTTTAAAACTTAGCTTCTTTTTTTTTTAAATGCCTTTAATAACTAAGAATTAGTAACTGCAGTGGGTGTTTAGCAGGTTTTAGCCCAGGGAATGTGGTCAGATCTGGGTAAAGTTGTGCTGATGTGTGTTTTTTCAAAATGTTTTCAAGTCTGCATGCAGCCCTGCTAAAGGCGATGCTGTTTGAAGTTAGGAGGGAACCAGATGTGACACTAAGGCAGCCTCTTAGAGAGAGACTAATATCTTCAAGGATTTGTTCCTCTTACAGGCTGTGATCATTTGGGGCAGGAAGGTTGGTTTTTTGTTTTTGTTTGTTGCTTTTTTGACAGCTGGATGTTTGTAAAAATTATTCATGAGCGTTAGCTGATCATGATCCCAGAGTACCCACCTACCATCCTTAGGCTGTTTGTTATAATAAGGCTTACCTCTGTTACAAGGCTACTATACTCTGGCTCTCAGCTCCAACTTATTTATCATCCTGTCACAATTATTATACTTCCAGGACCTGCTTGGAAATGGATTCTTTATGCTATGTATGAAGGGTCTATCTGGGTAAAATGAATGAGTCGAACAGGAAAAATATTAACCTCACTGTGTATATAATAAGTCTCCCAAAGGAAGACAGATTCTGGTCCCTTTTTTTAAATATCTGCTAATGAGAATCTGGCTGCGAAATAGTGTGGGGCCCCCACATTTTGATATAGATCTTAAAACTAATGCACTCTGGAGCAGGTGGGGGAATATCCTCTGGATTCTAAATATATCTTTAAAAGAAAATCCCATTACTCTGTCTGCCAACAAAAGTATCACCACTGATTTGAGGGACCTATCCAAAAACATCTTGCGCTCCCTCTGCTGGCCCTGTAGCAGTAGTTAACGAATATGCCCTAATTGCAGAGCAATACTGATATCAGTATGTGCTCGCTGGTGCACATACAATGAATTAAACCAAAATGACATGTTAGCTTCAATCTTGATTAGAACAATGGAGCTGGAGGAGGAAAGCCCATGAGAGTTTTCCCTGATTCAGAACTGTCCTGATGTTTGTTAAGCTGAAAATAACAACATTGGTGTATCTATTTGGCAGGGTTTTGTTTAAAGAGCTTGTTAACTGGAGGAAGATTACTCTTGTGTTGCTGACTGAACCTTATTCTGCCTTCCTTCCTCTCTCCCCCACAATCACTGTAAATTCCTCCCTTATGCTCTACAACTATATCCAGCATTAAGCCTAGCATACTAGAGTAACTGACAGGACCTTGAGGTAATGCTGATATACCAAGCAACCAAGACATACTTTAAACAGAGCGAATTTCTATGTGGGATACGTGTGTAGGTGACCACAGGTCTTTGTTTTAATTTAACTTGTTTATTCTTTTACTTCTAAATCAATATGCTTGTAGCAGTTGTTGATGTGATGGTGGATGGTCATAGTTTATCTCCCTGTACAAAAGGCTGGGCTGTGGTTTTTGTAGGTGCCTTTCCTCATGTTTTTGGAGTACCTTAATGCACATTCTGTTACTAAATAAGATATTGGACACCAGCAGGAGAAAGCCCCAAGCCAGCATTAAGGATGGAATCCCAGCCACATTGAATGGCAGAACTCCCATTGACTTCAAACGGGTTAGGATTTCACTCTTAAGTATTTGTTTACTTCCAAATAATTAGGCAGTGTTGGCATACCCAGGCCCAGTAAACTCTGGGCCAAATTCATGCTGTGACGTTGCACTCTATATGATTTTATGAAAATATTCTAATGAGTGTGAATATAATGTAACTGGAATATGCTTCATGCAAAAGGTCTCTTGTAAGGTATCATTACAAAGCTTATAATCCACTGAGTGTAGTCATCCTATTTGTATAAATGTATCATTCTTGTATCTGAAACTAGAAAAATGAAATATAACTCTGAGGTCCTATTGTAATTATGCAAAGTGTGGGCCATTAATGGTGGTTTGGAATCTTGATGACTCCCATCAACCAGGACAATTGACTGTGGATGGCTCTGTTTGCTTGCAGGCCTTCCTGTGAGTCAGGCTGGGAGGAATGAGGGCTTGAAGTCTTACAGTGACATGTGATCATGTCACCTGAACTGGAATCCATCTTTAACCTGGTGCTTTTCCATTTAGAAGGATGGGTGGGAACCCAGAGAGGAACAAAGGATTCCTGCCTTGTGCAAAAGATATATAAGGGGGTGGAACAGAACAAAGGGGGTTGAAATCATGAAAAATCCCCTACCTACCATCTGAGCTGGAACAAGGGCAGTACCAGGGAAAGGATTGTGGCCAAACTAGGAAGGCATCCAGTCTGTGAAAGAAGCTTATTGAAACATCTCTGAGGGCATGCATCTGATGAAGTCAGTATTCACCCACGAAAGCTTATGCTCCAATACGTCTGTAAGTCTATAAGATGCCACAGGACTCTTTGTCACTTTTTACAGATCCAGACTAACATGGCTACCCCTCTGATCTCTGAGGGTGTTATTTTATCTGTAATCACTTTCTTACTGTATTAGGTTTCGACTTGTGTGTTTTATTTTATTTTGCTAGGTAATTCACTTTGTTCTGTCTGTTATTACTTGGAACCACTTAAATCCTACTTTTTGTATTTAATAAAATCACTTTTTACTTATTAATTAAACCAGAGTATGTATTAATACCTGGGGGGGGGGGGGGCAAACAGCTGTGCATATCTCTCTATCAGTGTTATAGAGGGCGAACAATTTATGAGTTTATCCTGAATAAGCTTTATACAGGCTAAAATGGATTTATTTGGGGTTTGGACCCCATTGGGAGCTGGGCATCTGAGTGTTAGAGACAGGACCACTTCTTAAGCTGTTTTCAGTTAAGCCTGCAGCTGTTGGGGGACATGGTTCAGACCTGGGTCTGGGTTTGTAGCAGGCTAGTGTGTCTGGCTCAAACTGGCAAGGTTCTGGAGTCCCAAGCTGGAAGGGAAAGTGGGTCAGAAGTAGTCTCAGCACATCAGTTGGCAGTCCCAAGGGGATTTCTGTGATCCAACCCGTCACACATGCCTCCGTCAGGTAAGTGAGCTAGACTCAGGGGAGGGTTTAATGAGCCCTACATCAGTGCACCCATGAGGTGGAGAAGCACAATCAATTTCCCAGCACTGGAGAGCGCAGAGTATTACTGTCCATACTAGCTGTCCCAAAGAACATGTATTGGAATGGGGTGAGAACACTGAGTGAAGTCATGGCCATGCACCTGCATCATTTACCCTATTACATAGGAGTGGCAAACGATGCCCTTCTCCTCACCCCATCCCACCCCTTGAGCCTGTACAAGCCACACACAATTGAGACCTGAATGTACAAATATGGGCCACATCCCACTTGCCTTCAGAGGAGTAGTCCCTTCTGAGTTCCGTGAGTGAAGTGAGACAACGCTGGCGCCAAAGTGAGGCACTTTCCTTATAATGAGGGATTATTCTGGGGCATTACGATGAGTTACTACTCCATAAACATTCTTCAAAGCACTGTTAGGAGGGGACTGGATGGTTCTAGGTAATAATTGATGAGTGAGCCTTTCATGTTTAGAAGTCTTGTTTTAAATTCAGACCAGATCAATAGTGACCAAAAGTTATTGCCGTCTGGTGTCCCTTTGGTGCCCTGTGTAAAATGTGTTGATGGTTTCAGACCAGTCCCTAGTAGGCAGATGTTCACATCACAGAAAGTGAAATCGCTGACACTCCTGTTGTCAGTCTCAGGCCACAGAAAGGGGAAGGACCGAATGAGCCTGGAGACTGAACTCCTCTTGCCTCTCACATCCAGAGGTGATTCCTGAGGCATGTCGGTGGGACTGTGAGATGATGGAGCTAGTAGCACCACTGGTTGTTTTGTACATAAACAATTTAAGCTTCCAGTGTGATCAATCTGGCTTTTCACAAATCCTCAAATTCACTTTTTAAAAATATTAATGGGAAAAATATTTTATGATTGGCAGAGCTGGTAGCATCACCTATGATTAAGGTTGCCTGACACTTCCCATTATAAGGCCCTGTTATTAGTTGTTTATAACATTGCAAATTTTAACCATTTGTGCTGAAATTTTGCATGCTCAGTGGATGTCTACCTCAGGCTGAATTGTTTCAGAAAATGTCAGCCAAAATGGTTTGGCTATTTCTGAGAATGAGGCTAGAGAGAAATACGTGGGTTTTTTTGCCCATGTTAAAATAGTCTGGTGACCTTTTTTTGGTGAAGCTCTAGCACCTATATGCTTTGGAGCAGAGACTTGAAATTTGTCAGGGATGTGCCTTTTGCCAGATTTGCCCAAGTTTTAAGCCTTTGAAGAATCATAGTTTGGACATGCTCAGTAGAGATTTCTTAGATTTTAGTAGCTTAATTCCCTGAAGATTCTACCCCCACTGGCATGCTCCAGCTAGGACTTTCCCTGCAATTGCACCTCAGGGCTGCTATGGGCCAGGTCAGGCCAGTTCTGGCCATCTGAATTGAGAGCTGGGAGTATCTCTACTGTGCTCTCAATGACCTCCTGCTGGGCCCAAGAAGCATAGAGGAAGAAGCTGCCTGATTTGAATGGAAAAGGGAGAAGCGCCTGATCTGCAGGATTGGGGGCAAGTAGATTGGAACAAGGAGCCTGTGGGGAGAGGACACTGGCACTGGTTAGACAAGGTGACTGGGTATGGGAGCCAGGGAGGAAAATGGGTGTGTCAGTGGAGAGGGGGAATTGGGCACTGAGAACAGATGAGAAGACTAGGACTGGTTGGGCAAAGAGACTGTGACAGGAGTGAGGGGCTTGGAGATTGGATGAGTTGTCTAGGGAGAGAGATTGGGACTGGAAATTAGTGGAGAGGGGGAAAAGAGGAAGGCAGGATCAGGAATAGCTGGGCAAGGAGACTGGGATGAGAAACCATGGGTGGGAAAGACTGGGATAAGGTCAGATTGGAGGTGATCGGGCAGAAGGGGGTCACATTTAAGGGGTGTGGGCAGAAGAGTCTGTGCTCTTTGGACCAAACTCCCTCCAGATCCTGGAATGGAGTCAAAGATCCCTGAGTCTCACCATTCCTCTAAGTCAGCAAATATCTATGACATCCACTGCCAAACACTCACCCCCCTCTAGTGCTGATCCACCTGAAGGATGACTACCTGCTATTGCTATCAGTTATTCCATTAGCTCAAGTGCTGGAGGTTTGTGTGGTGGCTCTAAAGCTTCCAGCCCTGCGGCTGACCAGTGTGGGTGTCAACATGATGGCAATTTTTGGGTGTGGTGTTTGTTTGCTAGGTTCTTTAAAAAAAATAACTAAGAATTTACACACAAAATACGTTAAAAGAACATTAAGGTTACAAAGACACGCACTGAAAAGTTAAAATATGACAGAACTAAGGTTGCCAGGGCAACCTTAATTTGGTCTCCTTGTATTATGATACAGACTTTAATTACATAATTACATACTCCCCCCCCTTCCCCCTCCCCCATTTGTTTCAGAAGTTGGAAGGTGTGTAGTGAATGAGGCAGGGGATTGCAGGAAGAGAAAGGACGGTCTCATGGTTAAGGCAGTTGAATGCTGCCCTGGAGACTTGGATTCTATCCCTGCCTCTGCTACAGAGTTCCTCTGTGATGCTGGGCAAGTCTCTTATACCAAACTTTTCGCAGTTGGTCACTAACTGGGTGTTCCTCATTTTCTGGATGCCTGAGTTGAGACTGTATGGTCTGATTTGTTGAATTGCTGAGCACTCGCAACTGCAGTCAATAGGTGCTGTGTTTTTACATAGAAAATGCTATATAATAAGTTCTCTGAAAAATTAGGTCCCAATTTGGGCACTCAAAATTAATGGATACTTTTGACCTTAATCTCCGTGCCTCAGTTCTCGTTCTGTAACAAGGGCATAATAACCTCTCACCTCACAATGGTCTTGTGAACATTCATTAATGTTTGTGAAGCGCTCAGATGCTATAGTAATGAGTGCCATAGAAAAGTGCATGAGGAAATCAATAATTCTGTCTTCAAAGCAGGGTTTGAGTAGTGTGGAGTAAATAAAGCCTGTGGCCACACATTGAATAATGAGGAGAAAGTAAAATACCATGAAGTGAGCACCATCCATCTGTGTATTGAATGAGGCCAGGGTCCTGTGGAAAAAATAGTATGTAAATGTGTATAGAAGACTGAATGCATACTATGCATTGCATAATCCATCAGAATCACTCCGTCAGTTCCCACAAGCCCTCAGTTCATTGCAAATGATGACAAACCAACCCCAACTTTTTCACTCAGCACAGGCACCCTAACCACTCCCAACTCTAGAACCTTCCCAGCATCCCTTGCTTGGCAGTCTCTGCCGTCTCCGCTCCTAAACCTTCTTGCTTCTTCTCTAACAAATCTTGACTGACTCCCAGCAATAGGGGCCTCCTTTATTACACCCATCCAGACCTATCTGCTACCTTTCTGGACCTCTCTTGTTCTCATCTCTCACACATATATAACCCTTCCTCCTACTTGCTTAAACCACCTGTAACACCTGCCCCTCCTCAAGCAAGTTTCTCCTCATGGACTTTCAAATTCATCCAGTTTCTGCACCAACAAATTGCAGTAGGCAACATTTTTAAGGGCTAAAATATGACTAATGGGATAAAAGGATTATGAGGTGCTCAGATACTATAGTGATGAGGGCCATATAAGCATTTTAGGTAGATGTGTTAGCAATATTTCAGGGAAATTCTTGCAGAAGGCAGTGTTGTGCATTTAATAATTGAGTGATAACACTGGTCTACAATTTTTGAGAAGTTGTCTGCTTCAGAGATAAAATGTGCTATTTATTATGTATTTTGATGTGCTGAATTCAAATATGACAATTAAAACAACTGATTGGCTACTGTTTCTAAGATATTTAAGTTTTTACATTTTATGTCTATGTATATTGTGTAGATAGTTTTAATCATAAATTGTAAACCTAGGTCTTTTCATGTGTTTATGGTTTACATGATAATATTTCACCTGTCCTGTTTATGTAACACTTTAAAAATCAGCAAAAGGGTTATATAAATAAAATTTATTATGAAACAAAAGGCAAAAAACTATTATGTACATAGTTTAGTCCTATTCAGTGTCTACTCAGCACTTCTTGGCTTGTCTCTTGTATTCATTAAATGGAGCATCTCTTGTCACTGTCCAGCAATAGTCTGCAAGCATTGATGGGCTCCTTTTGCCCTGATAGCGTTTCTCCATTGCAACAATGTCCTGGTGAAATCGCTCGCTGTGCTCGTCGCTCACTGCTCCGCAGTTCGGTGGGAAAAAAATCTAGATGAGAGTGCAAAAAATGTATCTTTAGTGACATGTTGCAACCAAGGCTTTTGTATGCCTTGAGGAGGTTTTCCACCAACAACCTGTAGTTGTCTGCCTTGTTGTTTCCGAGAAAATTTATTGCCACTAACTGGAAGGCTTTCCATGACGTCTTTTCCTTGCCACACAGTGCATGGTCAAATGCATCATCTCGAAGAAGTTCATGAATCTGAAGAGCAACAAAGACACCTTCCTTTATCTTAGCTTCACTTAACCTTGGAAATTTTTCATGGAGGTACTTGAAAGTTGCTTGTGTTTTGTCACAGGCCTTGACAAAGTTCTTCATCAAACCCAGCTTGATGTGTAAGGGTGGTAACAAAATCTTCCTTGATTCAACAAGTGGTGGATGCTGAACACTTTTCCTCCCAGGCTCCAATGACTGTCGGAGTGGCCAATCTTTCTTGATGTAGTGGGAATCTCTTGCACGACTATCCCATTCGCAGAGAAAATAGCAGTACTTTGTGTATCCAGTCTGCAGACCAAGCAAGAGAGCAACAACCTTCAAATCGCCACAAAGCTGCCACTGATGTTGGTCATAGTTTATGCACCTCAAAAGTTGTTTCATGTTGTCATAGGTTTCCTTCATATGGACTGCATGACCAACTGGAATTGATGGCAAAACATTGCCATTATGCAGTAAAACAGCTTGAAGACTCGTCTTCGATGAATCAGTGAACAATCTCCACGCATCTGGATCGTGAACGATGTTGAGGGCTGCCATCCCATCACACCATCGATGTTGTTGCAGGCTACAAGATCACCTTCCATGAAGAAGAATGGGACAAGATCCTTTTGACGGTCACGGAACATGGAAACCCTAACATCTCCTGCCAGGAGATTCCACTGCTGTAGTCTGGAGCCCAACAGCTCTGCCTTACTCTTGGGTAGTTCCAAATCCCTGACAAGGTCATTCAGTTCACCTTGTGTTATGAGGTGTGGTTCAGAGGAGGAGGATGGGAGAAAATGTGGGTCCTGTGACATTGATGGTTCAGGACCAGAAGTTTCATCCTCTTCCTCTTCCTCGTCTGACTCAAGTGAGAATGATTCTGGTGCATCAGGAACCGGCAGTCCTTCTCCGTGGGGTACTGGGTGTATAGCTGATGGAATGTTTGGATAATGCACAGTCCACTTTTTCTTCTTTGACACACCTTTCCCAACTGGAGGCACCATGCAGAAGTAACAATTGCTGGTATGATCTGTTGGCTCTCTCCAAATCATTGGCACTGCAAAAGGCATAGATTTCCTTTTCCTGTTCAACCACTGGCGAAGATTTGTTGCACAAGTGTTGCAGCATATGTGTGGGGCCCACCTCTTGTCCTGATCTCCAATTTTGCAGCCAAAATAAAGGTGATGGGCTTTCTTAACCATAGTGGTTATACTGCGCTTTTGTGATGCAAAAGTCACTTCACCACAAACATAGCAGAAGTTATCTGCACTGTTCACACAAGTACGAGGCATCTCTGCTCACTTTGGCTAAACAGAAATGTGTCCCTTTGCAAAATCAAACACTGACAAATAAGAGAGCACGACACTGTATGATTTCTAGAGCTGATATAGGGCAATTTGTTCAGCAGAGTGATGTAAGCTTCGTTATGATTGCATCATCCATGACTTCTAGGAATAACATGATGCAATTCATATCATGTATGATGCAATACCAGCTTCAGATTGCATCATTCATTGTTTTGCCTAAAAAGCAAGTACTGTCCAAACCCAGTCATAGATTTATTCATAGATCCAGTCAAAGATGTATTTTAGTCATTTCTGGTTTAAATTGAGATCCCTTCCCTTTATAACTCACTTATCCTCCGCCATTCCCAAGTCAAGGGTCGTACATACTGACCCAATAGCATATCTTGAAAACTAGAGCCAATCAACAATTTTAAGCATCATTTTCGTTCTCAGTGACCCAGAATTAGTAAAGTTTGACTACATTTATTTCAGAAGCATTTTGGCTGTAGAGCAGTGTAATCATGCCAAAAAAGAGGGGAAGTGGGAAAAATCTTACCTAATGACGAAGAATAACTAAAGGCCTTACAGGCCAAAAAAAGACATTGTAACTGAGTTCTATCCTGCAACTTTGTATTACTATATCAATTCACATTTAACATTAGGCCTTTATCTGCTAAAGAAATCTTAAACAGTGTCAAAGTGAACCCATACATAACTTTTGATTTGCACAACTTCTTTTTTCCTCACATCTTCATTCTTCTCTCTCTCTCTCTCTCTCGTACACTCACACTCACATATATGGTTTAAGGGGAGGGGTGATCAGGTGCAAAAGCTTCTGCCTAAACTCTACTTAACTCTGAAGCTAGTGAATAGGATTGCCCTTTTCCTTGAGGCATTGCTGTTCTGAGGAGCTCTCCTCATTGTGTTGAAGTGTAGACATCAAAGACATGCTTTACAACCAGGTGGGACTATAGTTCATTTATTAGACTGGCAGACAGTGTTTGATGCCACTAAACACAACCTTAGATTAAAAACATGTAGTGCCAGAAAGGGCATAAAGTTGGGAACAAAACCTTCCAGAGATAAAAGATAATGACAAAAGCTGTAATTTAGAGGAATGCAATGTTTAGTAGGCAATTCTTTTTTGCTACTTGTTTACATTTAATAAAGCAATACGCTGCCAGGTCTGAGATGGCTAAGGGCATGTCTGCATTGCAATTAGACACCCGTGGCTGGCCCGTGCCAGCTGACTTGGGCTTGTGGAGCTCAGGCTAAGGGGCTGTTGAATTGCAGCATAGATGTTCGGGCTCGGGGTGCAGCCCAAGCTCTGGGACTCTCCCACCTTGCAGGGTCCTACAGCCTGGGCTCCAGCCCGAGCCTGAACATCTATACTGCAATTCAACAGCCCCTTAGCCCAAGCCCCACAGTTCTGAGTCAGCTGGCGTGGGCCAGCCCTGGGTTTTTAATTGCAGTGTAGCCATCGCCTTAAGCGTACGGTAAAAGGATACAAAATAGACCCAGTCTCATCAAGGTTGTTGGCTTGAATCAGTTCAGGTCTCTGGTCACTAAAATTTGTCACTGTCTGATGGACACAGGGTGATTCGTATGAAATGAATTGCTGTCAATCCAGGTTCCAATGGGCAGAAGTTCACATTATGGAAACCACCATAATTAGCAACTTTGATGGCAGTGTTAGCAAAGGGGACACAACCAGTGACTAAGAACAATTCCATTGTGGTCAGGTGTCTTTAGACAAACATGACTAAGCCCTTGTCTACACTGCCACTTACAGCGCTGAAACTTTCTTCGCTCTGGGGTGTGAAAAAACACCCCCCCAAGCGCAGCAAGTTTCAGTGCTGTGAAGTGTCAGTGTAGATAGTGCACCAATGCTGGTAGCCACGCTACCGGAGCTGGTAGCTATTCCCCTCGCGGATGTGATTTTATTACAGCGCCAGGAGAGCTCTCTCCCAGCACTGGAGCCGCGACTACACAGCCGACATTAAAGTGCTGCTGCGGCACCGCTTTATTAGACATACCCTAAGAAAAATGAGGACTAGACAGTGCAAGGGATTGTTAGGGATGTGTGGGGGATTGAATTTGGCCCGTGAACAAAGGCATTACCATTTAACGATTGTTTATCTCTCTATTTGTAGCCACAGCTCAGTTTCGAGTGGACATACGCCCACCTCATAAAAAATATCATCACACAGTAGCACCCTTTTGGAAATCGCAGAGGGGCCAGGGACTAATGTCTACTCCCATCTCTAGAGGACCCTTTAGATCAAGGATGAGGCACATCTCAGGGCACTGCAAGGGAGCTTGTAATGCTGTATCTGCTCTATGGATAAATGGAAGACTTGGGCCAGATATTTTTTTAAAGATATATAGGTGCGTAAAGATACAGTTAGGCACCTAGTGGAATTTTGAAAAGCACATAGGCACCTAAACACCTTTAAAAGTTTGCCCCTTAGTTTAATGGGCTGTCAGCTGGGCAACTTTCAGCAGCACAAAGTTCAGACTTTCCTCTTATCTTTTTAATTGAATAAACCAAGCAATTTACCCTGCTCCTTGGGATTAGATGGTTTGGAAGTTGCTAGTGATGTCTATTGAATAATCTAACTTGTTTATAAGGATTTCTGTAATAACACTCAGCTATGAGACCTTGTCTCTGAACTTCAGTGAACTCTGTTATTACTTTCAAATTCACTCAATGAATTCACTTTATGAAGTTCAGAGCAATATCCGATTCTTAATATCTTTGTAATGTAGCTTTACTATTTCCCTTTTGAGTTCTAATATATAATCTTATTCACAATAGACCCAGTTCACCAGCATGTGTTTAACTTCAAACACGAGTGGCCCCATTGACTTCAATAGAACAACACATGTCCTTCGAGCTGAACATGTCCTTAAGTGCCTGATAGTGTCTCTTCTAAAAATATATATTCATTCAAATGCAGAAGATATCTAGCCATTATCACTTTAACAAATATAATCTTCATATCAGTAGTACAGCTCCTACTACAGCACAGATCAGAAGATTTGTCAGGATTTTTGACCAGCTCTCTTGTCATGCAACCAGTGATTTCCTATTAATCATCTGAATCTAAGGGCTGCTAGAGTCTGTGCTGTAGCTCACGAGAGGCTTCAGAGTGTTAGTCTGTATCAGCAAAAATAACGAGGAATACTTGTGGCACCTTATAGACTAACAAATTTATTTGGGCATAAGCTTTTGTGGGCTAAAACCCACTTCATCAGCTGCACTGAGTGGAAAATACAATAGGAAGATATATATAGGAGTACATGAAAAGATGGGAGTTGCCTTACCCAGTAGGGGGTCGAGACAAATCAATTAAAGTGGGCTATTATCAACAGGATGAAAAATTACTTTTGTAGTGGTAATTAGGGTGGCTCATTTCAAACAATTAACAAGAAGGTGTGAGTAACAGTAGGGGCAAATTAGCATGGGGAAATTAGTTTTTTTTTTTTAGTTCTTGTAGTGACCCATCCACTCCCAGTCTTTATTCAGGCCTAATGTGATGGTGTCTAGTTTGCAAATTAATTCCAGTTCTGCAGTTTCTCATTGGAATCCAGGGAACTGGGGACAAAGGTGGCTTACAAAAGGCCCCATGCTGCTTCTGTGCTGGTGGAATTCTCACCTCCCTTATTGTGGATCGTGTTCAGCTTCTATATGGTACCACATTGGTGTATATAGGATGGCAGAATTGGTTCCTAAGTCTAATGCGCACTCGAGTATTAATACCAACCCCCTACCAAAGAGTAAGAAAGGTATTTTCAAAAGCCGTACGTGTATGTGGGTTTCAAGTGTGTAGGTTAAGCTAGTTGATTAGCTCTGCTGTCATCTGCTGCTGTTTGTTTATACAATTACTGTACATCAAAAGTGGAAGCAAAATACTTACTGTAAAGGGAAGAAGGATCAAATCCAGCATCAGTTTAAAGGGCAATCCTACATTCAGATCCAAATTATTAGTACCCAAAAGACTGTCATCTCTTATCCCTCTACACCTTAATTTTTAATGGCCTTTTTAAGATGTCCTGCACTTCAGCTTCCTATGTTTGCTATTGATTTTTGTTTTTTCTTTCTAATTCCTTTTTCTTTAGCAGGATTCTTACTTCTGTTGCATGCACCAATAAACAGAATATGTAAGGTATCTGGGTTGCTGCATCCCTGGACTTTAGGGCAAAAATGGCTATGTATGTGGTCCTGAACAATCCATCAGATGGAAGCATAGTAGAAACTCAGAGGCTGGGCTGTGTTATAAAGTTCAGATCCAGAGCTGGATTTATGTTATCCCAAAATGGATCTGGGACTATCTCTACGTCAGCATTATAAAAATAATTGGAAAGGAAAATCAGTTACATGCCCTGCATACTCCACTTCAAAGTACATAAATGCTATATTTTCACTCTACTATTATTAGACTTGTCTGTCCCTGTGCGTTTGCTTTCCAGTCATCTATATAAGAGCTTGCTAAGATCTGACTTATGATTTATTAGGGCAAGGATCAGTTTGGAGTTCAGGAGAAGTGTGATGCAATATCTAAACAATACTGAGATGTGGTGTTATCTATTATTCATATGGCAGCAATGCCTACAGGCCAGGGCCCTGCTGTGCTAAGGACTGTACAAACACATAACAAAGACAGTCCCATATAAATTGAAGAGGAGACAACTGGTGGATGCAGCAAACACATGGGGCGGGGGGGGGGGGGAGCACAAGGAAATGATGAGAGACTGAAATTGAGGCATTTACAAAGCTGTCGAATACATTCACAGAAGGATCCTCCTCTCTTTCCATTACTATAGGTCGTTATCCACAGCAAAACAAAGGCACTTACATCCCAATCCCTTTGGTTGAAGAACTGCAAAGCGGGACATGGGGAGCCAAGATTACCTGGAAGGAGGACAGTTCCATTAGACTGTCCATCATGTCTGCTCCGACCTGCATTGTGGGGAAATTCCGCCTCTATGTCGCTGTCCTGACTCCCTATGGCATCCGCCGGACAAAGAGAAACCCAGAGACTGACACCTACATACTCTTTAATCCCTGGTGCCCAGGTGAGGGGTGTGCAATATTCAGATGTTCATACTTCTGCGGCAAGGCCCATCTGTTTCCCCAGGCTTTTGGGGAGGCAGGGGTGTGATAAAGTTTGTGATGGGGGGGGGGTTATTGTCTGGGCTTGCCTTCTTATTTTTTTAACTTGTGGTTGGTTATTTTCTAGTTTGAGTGAGCAGTAGCTGGTGGCTTTACTTTAACTTTTGTTAAAGGTACCTAGAAGCCTGGATAGCTGCTTGATTGCTCTCTCTGTGTGTCTGATTCAAGGCCCACTGAGATCAATGAGTCTTTCCACTGATTTCACTGGGCATTGGTTCAGGGTGCAAAGAACTAAATGTTTAAAACCAGTGTTCCATTTGTGCATATAAAAATCAGAATTTGTGCTCACCTATGCATTTTACAAAGTCAATTCTATGTTCAAGGCATTTTTGAAGTGAGTACAAATAAGTTGCAAGTTCCGATCAGCACCTTTTCAAAACAGTTTAGGAGCACTATGCCTCAATGTGATAAAACTTGAAATATAGACAGATCCAGAATCTAGAATGGCTTCAAACTTTTGGTATATCTAATGCTTTAATGCAGTCCTGGAACTCTTCCTTCTTGGTAGATATAATCTCTTTCCCATAATATTTATATAAGTTTCTTTAGGCTCAAATAAGGAGCATCGTACTTTGTGATAAATGTTTGGCATTATTAATAGAGTACTCTGCAGCACTTTGTTTTGTACATGGAGTGATTTGGCCCAAGTTGATTACCTGCCTCTGGTCCAAGAGAACATAGGCAATGATTAGTTTATGTATTGTTTAGGAAGATGCATGATTAATCCTGAGTAAAGTGACATTAGTTAAGTGGAATTAGGACTAAAAAGAAGGGAAGAGAAGGAGCTGGACCAGTGGCGAATTTAGAGTTAGTGGGGCCCTGTGCTCAGCTTCATTTCCCCTCCCCCCAAACGGGGGGGAGCATTCTCTCTTATCTGCCCCCCCCCACCCGTTTTTCTTTTTTTTTCTGCATTCTCCTCCTGGGGCTCAGGGCTGGGGGTGCAGGGTCTGGGAGGGAGTTAGGATGTGGGAGTGGGCTGCGGTTGCAGGATCTGGGTGGGAGTTATGGTGCGGGAGGGGGCTCAGGGTTAGGGTGCAGGGTCTGGGAGGTAGTTAGGATGTGGGAGTGGGCTGGGGTTGCAGGGTCTGGGTGGGAGTTATGGTGCAGGAGGGGGCTCAGGGTTGGGGTGCAGGGTCTGGGAGGGAGTTAGAGTGCGGAAGCGGGCTGGGGCTGGGAGTGCAGGGTCTGGGTGGGAGTTAGGGTGTGGGAGTGGGGTGGGGGTGCAGAGCCTGGGAGGGTGTTAGGGTGCAGGAACAGGCTGGGGATGGGGGGTCTGGCCAGGAGTTAGGGTATGGGAGGGGGCTCCGGGCTGCAGCAGGGGGTTGGGGTGCGGAGCACTTACCTGGGGCAGCTCCCATTTGGAGCGGGGGATGCAGGTGCGGGGAGCTCTCTCCACCCGCACCTCCCGCCTGCTCCCCTGAGGCTGCGGGTGAGCCTCCCTCCCTGCTCTCCTGCCCCCACCAGCTTCTACCCCCGCAGCCCCCCTCCCGTGGAGCAGCCCCCCCGCACTCGGGCACTCGGGCGCTGGTGCTGAGCTGCCCGAGTGCCCAGCCCTGGGGCCCTCCTGTTGTTGGGGGGTCCCGTGCCAGGGCACTGTGTGTTTTATGGTAAATCTGCCCCGGCTAGGACAGGATGCTACAGCACCATGAACTGTACTGAAAAACAGTGTAGAGTTGTGTTCCTTAAAACTGCACAGTAAGAAGATGCTCCATGGAGAAACTAGGTGCACAGCCAGAAGAAAAGTGGGAGGAGTCACAGCCAGATGTAGGCATGCAAATATAACTCACTGCTGAGTGGATGTTAACAGATCCCCCTCCATGCCTGATTTGTAGATGATATGAGTCTGTTACAGCCCCAGCTAGGGAGCTTTAGCTCAAGTTGTAGGTGCTCGTGCTTTTAGTTCTGGACATCTCTGGTTCAATGCCCCGTGTGTTGGCCAAGATGACAGCCATCCCCCAATCATCCTGAGCCAAACCCAATGCAGAATCCTCCTAAGAACTCAAGTCATCGAGCAGATCCTCATGACGAATGCACAACCATTTCATGTCACGTGCTTAACCAGCCCTATAGGAACTCACTGCTATCATGCTATGTACACCTGTTGAATATGATCAAACAGACCAAAATCAGATAAAATAGATCAGTGGAGGAAACCAGTAGGACATGCTGCAAACTGCAATGAAGTGCTGAAGCTGTTGCCTTCAAAAGCAGTCATCAGCATTCAGGGAGTGATAAATAATGAAGAGTGCAGGTCACTGACGCAGAACAATCTGGATCTCTTGGTAAGCTGGGTGCAAGAAAATAATATGTTCCTAAATCTGGCTAAATGTAAATGTGTACATCTAGGAACAAAGGATCTAGGCCAGTGATACTCAGACCTCAGTGGTTCAAAAGCCAAATTAGCAATCACATTACCCAAAAGAGCCACAGTAGTGTGAATTCATTGTTTCATTTACAGCAAAATGACTAACCAAGTATTATTATTTTATCAACTACAATTGGTTAACAGCATAATAAAAGCCCCCTGATTGCTTAATAACTTAGATTGGTTAATAATTGACTCACACAGGGTTTTAATATCATGTGCTGCAAAGAGCTGCAGGAGCCGCATTAAAGAGCTACTTGCGACTCGCAAGCCTCAGTCTGAGTATCACCGATCTGGGCCATACTTACAAAATGGAGTCCACACTCCATTCTGGGTAGCAGCAGCTCTGAAAAAGATCTGGGGGTTGTGGTGACTAATCAGCTGAACATGAGCTCCCAGTGTGATGCAGTGGCCAAAAGGGCTAATGCGATCCTTGGATGCATAAACAGGGGAATCTCAGGTAGGAGTAGAGAGGTTATTTTACCTCTGCATTTGGGACTGGTGTGATCACTGCTGGAATCCTGTGTCTAGTGCTTATAATGTTGACACCCGAAGGATGTTGATAAATTGGAGAGGGTTCAGAGAAGAACTGCGAGAATGATTACAGTATTAGAAAAATTGCCTTTATAGGGATAGACTCAAGGAGTTCAATCCAATTAGCTTAACAAAGAAAAGGTTAAGGGATGACTGGATTATAGTATAAAGGTACCTACATGGGGAACAAATATTTATTAATGGGCTCTTCAATCTAGCAGACAAAGGTATAACAAGATCCAGTAGCTGGAAGTTGAAGCTGGACCAATTGATTGGAAACAATATGTACATTTTTAACAGAGAGACTAATTAACCTTTGTAGCAACTTACCCAGGGTTGGGGTGGATTCTCCATCACTGACAATCTTTTATACAAGAGGTCAGTCTAGATCAGTGGTTTTCAACCTGTGGTCCGCAGACCACTGGGGGTCCACAGGTATGCCTAAGATTTTCAAAGGGGTCGGCACCTCCATTCAAAATATTTTGGGGCCCACAAATGAAGAAAGGTTGAAAACCACTGGTCCAGATGATCACAATGATCCCTTCTGACCTTGGAAGCTATGACTGTCTATGGGCTAGGTTACATAAGGCTCTGCCATGGGGGAACGAAACTCCTAATACCATGCAAGTACGCAGATCCATTATGAATCCACAAGAGTAGAACAACAAGTAAGAAGCAGCTGATTCCAGAGTTTCCTAGATGACTCTGTGCTGAGTAGGCTACCTCTTTTTGGTCTGTTACTTACATGTACTCCACTCCATATACGCAGCCGCTGACCCTTTTTGCCTGTTTGGATATCGCTTTGTATTTTTTCAAGTCACAGCCCTTGATGACTGTGACAGGTTCAGTTTTCTGCACATCCAAGGGCGTGATTTCATTTTGATCTCTATTTGTTTCTTGCCACGTGTTTCTAAATAGTTTTGACTATTACACTTATTTCTCCCCAGCCTGTTTGTGCAAGCAAATGAGATAGATTGCCCCTCCTTCCTTTGTACCCTGACAAAAGATACTTGTGACATGGATCAAACAATGTGTATAAAAACTCAGCAGCTTAAATATAATCCTTGATTAGCAAAGAAAGCAGTGATATGAAGATCTCATAGGCTGACTTGCTAGGTTAGTAGATAACCTTTGGGTGAAATACACCATTTAAAATGAGAAAAGAATGACCTGACTAAATGGGAGTGTTTTTGCATTGATTAGAGGACAAGTTTTGTCTGTTTCACTAACAGCTTTCCAGCTCATTGTTTTGAAGAAATGTCCGTGTTTCTGGATGAGATTCCCTCAAAGACAAAAGTGAAATATTTGTGTCCTTCCTGTATAACAACTTTTGTTACAAGAGTTCAGCTTTGATATACTTTTCTGGTTTGCATAGTCTGCTGTTTCAGGACAAGTATGTATACTTTATCAGTCAAGCTAGAGAGAGGTTCTGGAGCTGCTGGCTTTAAAAGTCATTGGATTCTCTCATATGACTCTCCCACTTTAGCTGTATGACTAATCACCAGTCAGACTTTACTAATTCAGTTACAATACTTTAGGGCCTGACCCTGCAATATGTTGAGTGCCCTCAACTCAAGCTCTCAGCACACTACAGGATTAAGAGGTTTTTTACATACTTAGGTAAACCATGTGCCTTTAGTAATCTTAGATCTGGATACCATGAGCCTGATTTCAGGAGGTGCTGAGTTCCCATAACTTTTCTTGGTCTAAGGGTACGTCTATACTTACCTCCGGGTCCGGCGGTAAGCAATCAATCTTCTGGGATCGATCCCGGAAGTGCTCGCCGTCGACGCCGGTACTCCTGCTCCGCGAGAGGAGTACGCGGAGTCGACGGGGGAGCCTGCCTGCCGCGTGTGGACCCGCGGTAAGTTCGAACTAAGATAGTTCGACTTCAGCTACGTGAATAACGTAGCTGAAGTTGCGTATCTTAGTTCGAAGTGGGGGGTTAGTGTGGACCAGGCCTAAGTTAGCAATGAGAGCTCAGCTCAGGTTCAGGCTTTACGTATAGGGCTATACACTGTATTCGGTCAAGCTGAAAACTTCCCTGGCTGAAGTAATGCATTTCACTCATTACAGCCTTTTGCTAACTGAGCAGTATATTTAAGCTGTTGGGGTTATACACATTTTTGCTGCTCTAATTACAAATTTCTTCCGCTCATCCTTGAATATATAATTTGAGGATTAGGTATAAATGGATGGCCCTGAACTGCTCAAATAAACTATTGTGAATCCAACTTTGTGTCATAGGAAATTTCCCCTAGATTTGCAATTGCAGGTCAGATTTGAACTACTATGGTTATGTCTACTCCTTGCAGCAGCATGTCAAGTACATACTGTGCATGCCCCCCAGCCCGGATCTAAATAGCAGTGTAGACAGTAAAGCACTACTTAGGCAAGTAGATTAAAGACATGCCAGAACCTTAAGGTATATACTAGGGCTGTCAATTAATTGCAGTTAACTCACGCGACTAACTCAAAAAAATTAATCGCGATTAAAAAAATTAATTGCGATTAATCGCAGTTATTATAATAGAACACCAATTGAAATTTATTAAATATTTGTGGATGTTTTTCTACATTTTCAATATTGATTTCAATTACAACACAGAATACAAAGTGTACAGTGCTCACTTTATATTATTATTTTTGATTACAAATATATGCACTGTAAAATTGATAAAAGAAATAACAGTATTTTTCAGTTCACCTCATACAAGTACTGAAGTGCAATCTCTTTATCATGAAAGTGTAACTTACAAATTCAGATTTTTTTTGGTTACAGAACTGCACTCAAAAACAAAACAGTGTCAAACTTTAGAGCCTACAAGTCCACTCAGTCCTACTTCTTCTGCCTATCGCTAGGACAAACAAGTTTGTTTACATTGACGGATACTGCTGCCTGCTTCTTATTTACAATGTCACCTGAAAGTGAGAAGAAGCGTTCGCATGTCACTTTTGTAGACGGCGTTGCAAGGTATTCACATGCCAGATATGCTAAACATTTGTATGCCCCTTCATGCTTCGGCCACCATTCCAGAGGACATGCTTCCATGCTGATGATGCTCATTAAAAAAATAATGCGTCAATTAAATTTGTGACTGTACTCCTTGGGGGGAGAATTGTATGTCTCCCGCTCTGTTTTACTCACATTCTGCATATAATTCATGTTCTAGCAGTCTCGGATGATGATCCTGCACATGTTCGTTTTAAGAACACTTTCACTGCAGATTTAACAAAACGCAAAGAAGGCACAGATGTGAGATTCCTAAAAATAGCTACAGCACTCGACCCAAGGTTTAAGAATCTGAAGTGCCGTCCAAAATCTGAGAGGGACGAGGTGTGGAGCATGCTTTCAGAAGTCTTAAAAGAACAACACTCTGATGAGGAAACTACAGAACCCGAACCACCAAAAAAGAAAATCAGCCTTCTGCTGGTGGCATCTGACTCAGTTGATGAAAATGAACATGTGTCAGTCCACACTGCTTTGGATCATTATCAAGCAGAACCCATCATCAGCATGGAAGCATGTCCTCTGGAATGGTGGTTGAAGCATGAAGGGACATATGAATCTTTAGTGCATCTGGCACATAAATATCTTGCAATGCCAGCTACAACAGTGCCATGCGAACGCCTGTTCTCACTTTCAGGTGACATTGTAAACAAGAAGCAATTAGGACTGAGTGGATTTGTAGTCTCTAAAGTTTTCCATTGTTTTATTTTTGAATGCAGTTTTTTTTGTACATAATTCTACATTTGTAAGTTCAACTTTCATGATAAAGAGATCGCACTACAGTACTTGTCTGAGGTGAATTGAAAAATACATTTTTTTTTGTTTTTTACAGTGCAAATATTTGTAATCAAAAATAAATAATCTGTGTTGTAATTGAAATTAATATATTTGAAAATGTAGTAAACATCCAAAAACATTTAAAATAAATGGTATTCTATTGTTTAACAGTGCGATTAATTGCGCGATTAATTTTTTTAATCATGCAATTAATCGCTTGACAGCCCTAGTATATACCCTACACTGCTCTCTCTGTGACCAAGCAGTGCCCCCCATGTCTACACTGCTATTTTTAGTCTCCTGCTTCCTCCCCACTGCTGGAGCCTTTCTGTGCCTCAGTGAAAGGCTCTGGCAGCGGGGAAAAGGCTTGGGCATTTCCCCACTGCCTCTCCTCCCCCCCAGAGCCATTCACTGAAGGGTAGCTATACACCTCCGTGGTGGTGACATGTAGTGTAGACATACCTTAAGTGTCATCGATTTCAGAAAGGTGAAATTCAGCCGAAGTCCCTAATTTACTGGCCCAGTGGTGTAGATGGCTTCTGACTGCTAATCCAGCTCATAGGCTAGAGTAGCAGCCCTGGGGGATGGGGAGGTGGACTGCACTTGGCCATGTGTTGGGTAAATTTTGCAGGCACACATACTAACCCTTGCTTACTCTGGGCCCTGTTGTGGCTTTAGGAGAGACACAGAGTTATACTGTCACAGTAGAAGCCCTGGGGGCCATTTGGTTACAGGGAGGCACAACGGTGCTAGAGTTCCCCAGTGCTCATGGAGAGTGCGTCTTGATGCGCCCTTTAAAGGGAGGCAACCTAGGCTCTCACTTGTGCAGTGGGTCAGCTGCATGGGGGACATGACTCCCACCTCCTCCCTGCCCTCTTGGGAGAGACTAGACTCTCTCTGGAAGTGTTAGCAGAGGGCATTTCCTGTGCTCAGGAGGGTACAAGGTATGCTACTGTGGCCCGTGTATTAGGGGGGCAAGCTGGGAGGGCCTTCCTGTGGACTTCCCTTGCTTGATCTCACAAAGGAGACAACCTATAATAGGGCCCGTTAGCCGCATTACTTTATTCAGGCCAAGTGTATTTCACCCTTACTAACCTTCATACAGGTAAAATACAGGCAATTAAATGTAGTGCAGTACTTTTTTTCTAGCATTGCTAGAATATTATTTATTTCCAAGGTAAAACCTAATTAGCAGAATTAATGGGATCCTCCACTAGCACAGAATAATTTTGGAATTGTACTACCTGCAGAGTACTTAGAATCAAAGTAGTTCACAAATGTCTCATGTTTTCTTCTCAACAGTGCCAGTGGTATTGAAAGCTGTCAAAAATCAAAGCAGTTGGTTTCTAGGGCTTATTTCCACTTTCCAGTGAAAGCAGAGATCCTTTTCTCTTTTTTTGGTTTAATAAAATACAAATATTTAAAACAAAAACAGAATGGCAAAGGATTTAATCAATAGTCATCTGATTTTTGCAACGATTACATAATCTTCAAATAACAAAGACAGTCGGATTGATATCCACAAGATCAACGGATATTTTTATTCTGTGAAAGGAAATATCTGCTGTCATGAAATCATAGGCTATCTCTACTGAATGGGTAAATTATCAGTAAAGATGGAAGAAAATGCAATTTTCATTCCCTTAAATGTTCCACCCATTTTTTACAAAGGTATTTTAATAAAACACAAAGGTCAGTGAGTAAATATATACAGTAGCTCAATCTGCAAATTATGCAAATCAACACCAATTAAATAGGCTATAGAAACCTTATGATCTGTGAAGTTTGCAACATTATTGGCAAAGTGCTATGCAGGAGTTGTTCAGAGCTAGGAATCAGAAATTGGAAAAACTCACTTGATAAGCTACTTCCTTAGGGTCAGAGTCTCAGCTCAGATAAGACAATGGAACTGTTTCAGTTTATGCCATCTGAAGATCTGTCTTGAACTTTTAAATCTATATTAGTAACCTCGGAATCAAAAACCGTGATCCTCTGCCGCCTGAGCTAAAAGACCCAGGTCTGTTAGGGTATGTTTACATGCCATTCAAAGGTGTGATTTGCAGCTCAGGTAGGCACAATTTGCTAGCTTTAATCTAGCTAGCATGCTAAAAATAGCCGTGAAGCTGTGGCTGGGCAGGTTTCGGCGTGGCCCATGCAAGCCCACCTGGTCCCCTGGGTACACGTACTCATGTTCCTAGGCTGCACTGCAGCCCGTGCAGCCATATCTTCATGTCTATTTTCTGTCATGCTCACTAGATTAAAGCTCTCATGAGTGTGCCTACCTGAGCTGCAGTCACACCTTCACTTGCAGTGTCACTATACCCTCAAAAAGAACAGGAGTACTTGTGGCACCTTAGAGACTAACAAATTTATTAGAGCATAAGCTTTTGTGGGCTACAACCCACTTCTTCGGATGCATAGGCCTGTCCTCGCTTACAGACAACCCCCCAACCTAAAGCAAATACTCACCAGCAACCACACATCACTGAACAAAAACACTGACCCAGGAACCTATCCTTGTAACAAAGCCCGATGCCAACTCTGTCCACATATCTATTCAAGTGACATCATCATAGGGCCTAATCACATCAGCCACACCATCAGGGGCTCGTTCACCTGCACATCTACCAATGTGATATATGCCATCATGTGCCAGCAATGCCCCTCTGCCATGTACATTGGCCAAACCGGACAGTCTCTACGCAAAAGAATTAATGGACACAAATCTGACATCAGGAATCATAATACTCAAAAACCAGTGGGAGAACACTTTAACCTGTCTGGCCATTCTTTGACAGACCTGCGGGTGGCTATCTTAAAACAGAAAAACTTCAAAAACAGACTCCAACGAGAGACTGCTGAGCTGGAATTGATATGCAAACTAGACACAATCAACTCAGGGCTAAATAGGGATTGGGAATGGCTGAGCCATTACAAACATTGAATCTATCTCCCCTTGTAAGTATTTTCACACTTGCTTCTTATCAAACTGTCTGTACTGAGCTATCTTGATTATCACTTCAAAAGTTTTTTTTTTCTCTTACTTAATTGGCCTCTCAGAGTTGGTAAGACAACTCCCACCTGTTCATGCTCTAATAAATTTGTTAGTCTGTAAAGTGCCACAAGTACTCCTGTTCTTTTTGCGGATACAGACTAACACGGCTGCTACTCTGAAACCTGTCACTATACCCTCAGTGCATAGCCAGTAGCAGGTTCATAAACCTGTCTGTGGGTGGCCCAGCCATTAGAGCAGGGGTTCTCGCAACACATTTTTTGGTAGCCTCAGAGTGCGGCTACCAACACTTGCTGGTGGCTGCACTGACACTTTTTCCTAAAATTATTTATTTTTCCTAAAGTTAATTAGGTACTATGCACATATATACATCCAAATCATTGTCATTTATTGATGTAAGGTTCTGGGTTTTTTTTGCAGACTCAGTAATAAAAATCATGCACAGTTATCTCTATTCTTTACTGGACCTAACAGAATAAAAACACAAAGGTGCTTTGCACGTTCTTGTCTTTCTAATTATTGTTTCTTTTTGTTTCTTTTTTGGTAAAAGTGGTTGTCTGTATAACAATCATGAAGTAAATTTAAAAATGCTTTGACATAATAGAAATCCTAATAATAATGAAGAACATATCTGGGTGGCTTGGGTCTGGGGAGCGGAGGGGAGGGGAGACACGGCTGCGGCTGCAGCTGGCTCAGGGCTCCTCCAGGCAGGTGGGAGGGCTCGGGGCTTTGGCCAGCCCGGAGCTCCTGTGGACGAGGGGAGGCGTGCTCTGGGCTTCAGCCAGCCCGGAGCTCCTCCGGGCAGGTGTGGGAGCCAAGATTTCACCCCAAGTTTCAACCCAAGCTACAGTTTTATGGACAAAGTAAGAATTTCTAAATATATTTAAGAATATTTAAATAGCTTCAAAACTGTAGGCTATTTAAAATAAACTATATAGTCCACTCTACCCTATTATTCATTTTCGATGGCACAATGGAGAGCCACCGGCACAGTGATGACACAGCATAGTTTCATACTTGCCTCGTATCACAATACCACAAGCCATTATTTTCATTTCATTTAGTATCTGTGGCTGGGCTTTTACTTCATTGCATATGACACACGATTTCGGTTGCCATTACATTATATCTGTAAGCCTCCCATCTTGCAAGACTTTACACATGGGAGGCAGATCCTCAGCTGGTGTGTGGTAACTCCACTGAAGTCAACAGAACTAAGTCAATTTTCACTGATGATCTGCCAATGTTTACCTTTAAGCATGTGAGAGTCCCATTGACTTCAATGGAATTGTTCAC
This sequence comes from Emys orbicularis, assembly GCF_028017835.1. Lineage (NCBI taxonomy): Eukaryota > Metazoa > Chordata > Testudines > Emydidae > Emys > Emys orbicularis. The sequence continues at coordinate 118,809,315 of NC_088684.1, forward strand.
GTGTTTTAAACCTGTGAGAGAGTGTTTGCAGGCTCAGGGTCTATCTGCGCTTGATTGACATGAGATCATTTTAGAAAATGTCTTAAAACATTTTTGACAAAGTACTCTTCAACTTGTTTTCCTCTTGGAAAGGTAAGTATTTCCTGGCCAAATGTACAATAACGCCCATATTTACAGGAAAGGAATCCAAACCCTTTAGCTAATATGAGGGAAAACCTGCACTCCAAATACTGTAATCATTTTTTAAGGCAGTACAGATTTTTCTTTAACTCGCTTGACACTGAGCTATTTTCCATTAACATTAATGGGTTTGAAATTGTTGGTCTTTGATCTGTTTTGTAGAAGTGCGTCATGGCGATCAGCCTTTTAAATTAGTGATGCACAGTAATCATAAAATGGTTGATAAGATGTGACATTTTAATCATGCCTTACAGATCCTGCTAAAAACAGTCAGGAGTTGTCAGCATTTTTCATCTTGCATACTTTTAAGTCGTATGTCTTATTTCTAACTGTGATTGCTATAATTATTATTGTTATTATTTGTATTGTGTTGGAAGAAATAACGTTATGCCTGGTGAACAAAAGACACTTTTCACTTAAGATGACTAGAATACAGTAGCTTTAAAATCTGTCGACTATAAAAACAAAGTGGCTGTATTAATGGCTATTGTGTGTAAATTCTGATGCAGAGGATTCTGTGTTTCTGGATGACGAGAAGGAAAGGGAAGAGTATGTCCTGAATGACCTTGGAGTTGTTTTCCATGGAGACATCAACAATATAAAATCCAGAAGCTGGAATTATGGTCAGGTGAGCCCTTTAGAATTTCTCTGGCCGGCCCCAGTAGTACTCTGCAAGTTAGTTTAATTGATACCAGATTGTAGGCTCTCGAGTGCATTATCACTCCCTTTCTGGGAAACACAGTGGGCATCATTTTAATATTGCATGAAGTGGGTATATACCGAATCCAGACAAGTAATTCCATAATATCTAATATTTAAAGGACTAGTTTTAGGGGCATATTTCAGATATTGAGAGGCTGTCCATTGAGAATTAAAGGAATCAGCTGACATTTCTGAAATGCACCAATATTTATTCTGCTGCATTTTTGCCTCTCCAGGATCAAGCCAGTTGGCTCAAGACAAAAGGGGGACAGTGATTTTAAGCATTTATTTTTAAAAAAAATTAAATAGCCCTCAAATGTTGTCTAATACAATTCCAGGCATAGTTTGTACCTTTTTCTCTTCTTCTCTTTAGTTCTAGCAGCTCAGTGGAAATGCCTTCTCTTCTCACACGTTATCCTGACACAGGCTGTGAGGGTTCTTAAAACTTTTTCCATTATAAGATTTGTTGATTTTTTTTAAAAATAGTTCTGGATTATGGAACTTTCCTAACATAAACATTGATTTCCCTGTGAGAAGTTGCATGGGTTGATTTTCTTTCTCTTCCCCTGACTTCTCTCAAACACTTGGCTCTTTGTTCATGGACATGTTGGTTGTTCCATGTACCTGTGTCATGTGCTTTCATTTTTTCATTTAAACCTGGAGGCCCCAACTTTTTCCACTGCTGTGCACCATTTGCTGTCCTTTTCCTTTAGTGAAACACAGGTGGAACTTGGGTGAAAGTGATATCGAACACTGAAGTCCTACAGGCGTAATAAGCTACTGAAGGCAATGGAAAATCAGGCCTGGAAACTGTATTGATGGGCTCCTAATTTTCAACCAACTGAAGTGTACAACGATTCTTAACTTCCACAATTGCCTCTCATTTGGGTATTGCCCAATATTCAGTCACTTTGAAAATGTTGTTTTCTAAATTTGTGGTTTAATTGAGGAATCATGGATGTTAGGAATGAAGAACATGGGTGGGAGTGAATTAAAGTGCAGGCAGGCACCGTGCATGGATAGGGCCATGGGGGGGGGGGGTGTGGGGAGGAAATGATGCCATATTTGCAGTATTGGTGGTTTGGTTTGTATATAGAGAATAGTGATATATTATATCCTACAAGCATGTTTCAAACACTGCTCATTTGGATGTTTTGCTCAAACTGAAAGTTTTAAAATGGGAGGTGAAGTTCCAAAACAGGACCACGAGGTGCTGGGGAGATTGTGGCTGCCATTTTAGAAATGGCCAGCACCATTCTGGAAAGTAAGAGAGTGGGTGGGGGCAGGAAAAGTGGACACAGGAAGAATAATAGAGGGAATCCGACACTGGGAATAAAAGAGTATGGGGAAACAATTGTACCCTTCATCATGATGGTCATTTCCCCCTTGTATTGAGTAAATTGCTAGTCACTCAGAAAAGCCCAACCCAAAGGGAATACAGGGAAAATCAAGGGTTGGGAAGAGATCTGGGCAGAAAGGGTGCTCTGCCCAGAAAACTAGGGAGCTCAGATTGACAGTGATTTTCATGCTTTTTGCAATAAAATTATGATCAGGTCCTCAAATTTGTCTACATACAAAGTTGCACCAGCTTAATTTAAGGCATGATTTTTTAAAAAAAATATCGATTTAGTTAAACTGGCACAACAGGCCTATAGACACTCTTATCTTGGTTTAACCAGCTTTTATTTCAGTTTAGCATATGTCAATTAGAAACAGGTTTAACTTAAACTGAAATAAGAGGGTCCGCACAGAGGTTTGCCCCAGTTTAACTAAACCAGTGCAAGTCTGTGTGGAGACAAGATCTCTGTGTCTGTCTATTCCTCCCCAGCTTTGTTTTCCATGTAGCAGTTCCATTACTTGCAGCTGTTTCTCCAAACTGCTCTGCCAAAACACCTCAGACTTGAATCCAGCTTTTAATTATTTTTGTCCTTGGCTGTCTCGAGCAGAGAGTGACTGCTTTATGCTGCATGGGCTAAATTCAGCAGTATTCTCTGGATACTTGGCACTGCTATGGCAATGCAAAAGCAGCCATTCACTTCCTAAATTTTGGAGATCTTCAGATTTTGTGTTTTGCTTCAGGTCCATCTTTTGCTAGACAGCAGTTGAATGCAAGCGATGAAGACATGACATTGAGTTTGATGCAGTTTTTGCAAAATAACTGGCATGGAAGGTGGAGAAGTATAGGTCTCTAGCCTGGTTTATGGCTGCTTTGTGCTGTTGCGAAGTCACCAGGGTATACTGACGGCCATTTATCCCTTCTCTTGTCCTTTTAACCCAGTTATTTCACAAACACTTACTATTGTTTGCAGTATTGTAGCCACATTGGTCCCAGGATAATAGACAAGGTGGGTGAGGTAACAGCTTTTATTGGACCAATAGAAGTTGGTCCAATAAAAGATATTACCTCACCCACCTTGTCTCTCTAAACACATACTATGTCAATTCATAGATTTTTAAGACCAGGGGGGCCTTAACACCACCAGGATGACAGCAATTCCATGTTTCTCTCTCTCTCTCTCTCTCTCTCTCTCTCTGCCAGTGAGATTGAGATCTTTAGGCAGCAATAATTAAATGAGTACCTAATAAACTGTAGATGGCAAGGGTTTAACGCAGAATATACTTTACTGCATCAGGTCTTTGAGACCAGTGATGACTAGATGCAAAGAAAACAGATTTTTGACTTTGGTGAAAGTGACATGTCCTTAGTTCAAGCCAAGAGCAGAGTGAATTGTACCAGACAGGGCTGGTGCCAGCAGATGTGAGCCAGAGGATTTACATCCTCTGTTGTGAGGATGCTGTTTAGAAAGGGGTGTCTTTACAGAGCTATCCTTCGTCCAGGATTATTTCCAATACATACCAATAAGATTATCCAACTGATCTCCAGTGCGAACACTCAGTAGATGATATGACTCTGGCATTAGCTCCTTGGGTGGGGAAATGCTGACCTCCACTGAACTCAGTTTTGCACTCTAAGATCAGGGCCGGCTCCAGGCACCAGCTGAGCAAGCAGGTGCTTGGGGCGGCCAAGGGGAAGGGGCGGCACATCGGGCTCTTTGGTGGCAATTCGGCGGAGGGTCCGTGTCCCTCTCGGAGGGAAGGACCTGCCGCTGAATTGCCCCCGAAGAAGAAAGAGGCGCTGTGGAGCTGCCGCCGATCGCGATCGCGGCTTTTTTTTTTTCTTTTCCCCGCCGCTTGGGGCGGCAAAAACCCTGGGGCCGGCCCTGTCTAAGATGATAACTGATTATTTAATAATGAGTTTCTGTTAAATGCCAAAGAAACCAAATTAGTGCAATTGTGGTTAGTAGAGCCAAGGAGTTGAATGATCATAAATGTACACTGACTTTCTTGGTTGATACTGCATTAGAGAGTGCAACAATATATCAGTACCTTAGATAGGTGCTGACATAATCAATTCAGTTTTTCTATTTTAGATCAATTAGAAAACAAAACCTTTATAGCATATTCGTGTCTTTAAGAAATGGATGTATATAGCGCCTTCCCATTGCTCTTATGGAATTAAATGAGTGAGGAAGAGCTTTGTAGTTCATAACTTTTGATGTATGTGTCAGCCTGCAATAGAAATATAACTTTGTTATATGCATTTTCAGTGAATACAGAAGCTGATCATTTTATTAATGCACATTTCTCTGTCCCCATCCTCTTCCAGGGGACAGCAGTATTTTCTGCTGCTATCCAATTTCTCCTAAGCAAATTGAACTACACCAAAGGGCAAGTTATTTGATGATGGATTCTGGTCTATGTAGGCACCTCTGCCCCCTATTCATTCCTGCGCTTGTTATTACTGGATTTCAGAAGTTGGAGTCTTTAGACGATGTTTTTAAAGAAGACCGCTTTAGGTCACTTGTCATTTTCTTAGTCCAAACTGCATAGGCCAGAACTAATCAATATAATGTACCTGATAGCTAGTTAATTTTAAACACAGGTATAAACATATTACTTTTTAAAGTATGGAGACTTTGCCCTAACTTTGGTAAAGCATTCATCGTTCAGCTTTGGGCACTGCAGTGGCTATGTCAGAAAGGTCCTCGTAATCAACAGGTCTAGGACTTGTGAAGGACATGGAGTTCTCTTTGAATAGATCAGCATTCTTCTTGTTGTTGTTAGAATTTCCTATTATATTCTTGATAGCCACTTAAAATGTTATGTAATGTAAAAATTACTTTGTTGCCATAACCTTTAAATGTCTAGATCAGAACTGACTTGAAAGCAAGACTACATTTTCTCACGATGGAACACTTCTTGCTCAACGTGGATAATTAGTAAACAAAAAACCCAACAACCTGTATATCTAAACACTGAACTTGATCAATTTATTGTAGGGGCAAAGAATATTAGCTTCCTGTTTGCTTTCCAGAAGAAGAACTGAAGCAGCCTCTTTTCTTTTTTTCTCTTTCCTTTTATTTAGTTTGAAGAGGGCATTCTGGACGCTTGCCTACACTTGATGGATAGAGCAAAACTAGATCTCTCTGGGCGGGGGAACCCAGTCAAAATCAGTCGCATTGGATCTGCAGTGGTATGCAATAAAGATAAAGACCCGGAATATATTGGAAATGACATGTTTTTATTTATTTAATTTTTTATTTCTATTTTGAAAGCTGATCATGAATGGCCACTTTGAATAGGGGGAATCTCAGTTTCCTATCCCAGTGCACTGCCCTAAGGTCAGATCTGACTTATTCTTATTGCTCATGCTGAGTTCTAGAGACCGCCATGATTGATGTCTCACTCCAGGAGGGATGATATCTTAGTGTCCGCCCATCATCTGTGTCTGACACTAGGACCACGCTGATAGAAGTGCCACTTTCAGACATCGCACTTCTTGATTTGATGGCACTCTACCTGGCACCATGCCAGTATTTAATAGGTCAAATAATGGATAACATCCATCTTCCCGGAGCAGGGAAGACAACATGGTGATTAGACTGGGAGTCAGGAGGCCTGGATGTTCATTCCGACTGTGACCTGGCTTTGCCGTTTGGCCTCTGGAAAGCCACTTCACTGTGCCTCAGTTTCTTCATTTGTAAAATGGGGATGATGATAATTATTTGTTGTAATTAGATTGATCGGGGCTGCCAGCAGTGCGAGGCACCCCAAAGGGTGAGAATCGTGACCCTGGACCTCCTTCACCATCCAAGTCCGTAGGTGAAGGAGCACACACGCCACCCTGATACAGGATGCAATAGCCCCTGTTAAGGCATGTGTGCCCAGTACTTCTCAGGATTCCTGCTTGTGCAGGTCGACTCTGCAGTGTCCCTCTTTCCCCTTTCCACCCCCAGCCATTCTCCCTAGGGCTGCATCTTAACAGCCACAGTGTAGCCTTTTAGTGACTGGTTATAGCACAGATTAAAGATCAAAATACTGCACTGTCCTTGAAATGTGCCTCGTACAGTATGTCTCCCATGACAGCTAACTGGATGCAACCCCTCACCCTTTGGTTTTGTCACTGAATACTTACCTTGTTCCATCCCAGGGTTCACAGGATTTTCTAATTAGAAAACAGTAGTTAATCCAACCAAAAGCTTTTAAATGAAAATTGTGATTTATTTGGCAAGAGTGTAGTTGCTGTGCATTAACATAATTAAATGGTACATGGCGAATGAGGTTTTTCACACAGCCTCAACTGATTTGGTTCAGATTGCTACTAACTAGGAAATGTATTGCTCATTAATGACTATCAATTCAGTCATTAGTCAGCAAAATTCCACATATAGTCTTACCAGGAGAAAACTTACACGGCAAAATCTTTCTTGTTTTCGTGTGTGCTAGATGCATGCTATTAGATTCAGCTCTAAAAATAACAGTGGACCTGTTTCTTCTCTCACACCAATATAAATCAGGAATAATTGTACTGCAGTCACTGGATTTACACTGGGGTATAAGTGAGAGGAGAATCAACCCCAATATTTCTCAGTAGGATTCAGAGTCACTTATTAGTCTATATTCACTTTCCAATGAGCATGCTTATTAATAGTAAACCGTTGAAAACTGCCAATGTATATATGTTGCATTTTGACTTGACTTCACCGTTTCCGCCCCCTTTCTGGCAAAGAATCATGTGTCCTCGACTTGATTACTCCTCCTCCCCCCCGTTGGAGGATGGTACATCCCCAGGTCCCACTTCAAGTGTGACACTTCCATGGAGTGTTAAACTACCAGTAGAAAATACACTTCATATAAATGAATAGTCCATGACAAACAAATGACAGCTTAGGATGTCTGTGTCAAAACAGTTCCACCCAGTTAATCATTTGGTGACATGATTGAAATTTTCAGTCATTTGGTCCAGTGACCATTGGACTTGAGCATTTGTCCACCTGTGGGATTTTTCAAAAGAGCCTTAACAGATTAGGTACTTAACTCCCATTGATTTCAGTGACACCTAAATGTGAAAAACTGACCCCAAGTGACTAAAAGATCTAGGTATTTGGCCAAATGGTTAAAGTAGAGAACTAGAAACCAGGAATTCTGAGTCTTAATCCCAGCTCAGACACTGATTTAGTGTGTTACCTTAGGCAAATCAATTAGCCTTTCTATTCTTCTGAAGATGATAAAGAATGTTGAAATTCTTGGATGATAAAAAAAGCACCTCATCTCTAGAAACAACATAATGTGGGAGAGGGTTACAACATTTCTAACACACAGTATAACCTCCCTCCCTAAAAAAGTATTTGTACAAAGGTTGTATAGAAGAGACCGTATAACTTTTTTTTTTACATTTTTATATCATTTTATATCTTTTAAATTATTTTATCCATTGCCCTATGCCACAGTGTCCTCATAGCAGGCCACTACCAAAATCCAGTGATCTCCTTCTTTGTAAACAATGGGAAATGTTTTGGAAACAACTTACATAATATTCCTAAATTATAAGGGAAAGAGGCCATTTTGATCATCTAGACTGACTTGCATAACACTGGCTGGAGGACTTCCCTGAATTAATTCCTGTTTGAACTAGAGCATATCTTTTAGAAAACCGTCCAATCTTGATGTAAAATTTTTCAGTGATGGAGAATCCACCATAGCCCTTGGTAAGTTGTTCCAATGGTTAATTACCCTCACTGCTAAAAAATGTGAAACTTATTTCCGGTCTGAATTTGTCTAGCTGCAACTTCCAACCATTGGAGCTAGTTCTACCCTTGTCAAATTTTAGACATACTTAACATATAGGGAGATTTACAAAATTTCTTTTTCGTTAGATCAATGCTAAAGATGATGAGGGTGTGGTTGCTGGCAGTTGGGACAATATTTATGCTTATGGAGTAGCACCGTCAGCCTGGACTGGAAGTGTAGACATCCTATTGGAATATCATAGCTCTGGTATGCCAGTGCGGTACGGTCAGTGCTGGGTCTTTGCTGGAGTCTTCAATACATGTAAGTATTTTAAAAAGTGGTACTTTTATCTAGTGCAGATAGTTTTTAGATCTAAGATATTTGTTGGCTCTACAATGTTCAAGAATAAATAGTAGGAGTTATTGCCATTAGATGGCTAAAACAGCCGTGCTTTGAACATGCTTGTATGCTTTCAACTTTTTTTTCTCTTCTACAAGAATCTTCTAGCTATCTAAAGTCTGTCTTTTGCATCTAAAATGGCTGGTAAAATATGTGTTTAGTGATGTGTGGGCAATGGGGGCATGATGGGGATTGGGACAGGTGGAGACTTTGTAAATGGAATAGTTATTGTTTTCCTCTGGAAATCTGAGACGGAAATCATGAATGAGTGATCTTGATCTAAACCCACTGTGGGCAACTGACCACATCACAAAGCCATTGCACTGTATGGCACAACTGACAGTCTCTCTTTGCTCAAGAAAACCTAATGACTGGAATAGCAAGGATTCTTCTTGGCAAGACCGAGGTGCATTGGCACAGCACCTGTAATATTCTGTGTAACTGACACTATCAACACTTCTTTGGAGTTTGTGAGCCAGCCCTGTGGAGGAAAATACTGGCTTGGTGTATCATGTATCTGGTGCACCAAGAGGTTAAACTAAACGATCAGATCAGAGTTTCAGTGTTGCATCAAAAGCAGAAAGGTTCTAGGTTTCATAGCCTAGTGAGGGAAAGCAATGCTTATCTGGTCATAACTATCACTGTCAAGTGAAACTGTAGGAGCATCATACCAAATAATCACTCAATACCGGTGTCAAACTATTAGCCTCTAGAGGCCAAGAAAGACATATGCACTGTGAGACATGTGAATACTCTGCCCATGCCAAGATCTTGGAGTACAGAGTGTTTTCCGTAACTGGGTCCAGGAAGATTATGCCAGTGTACAGAGATCCTCTATAGGTTCAAAGCCAGCAGAGCCGCTCTTATATCAATGTCCCTGCTACCAGTGTAAGGGGCTTGGCTGGAGTATAAAGGATATGGCTTGGGTTTCTCTAAACCCCACTGATCCCCAACTTCTCTGTTGGCCCACTAAGATGACTGCCAGCCTGGTGACAGAGTGGCACACAGTCATCCCAGGATCAGTGGATGACCATAAAGGACATCTTTGCAACGCCTCATTCTGAGCTGCAGCCATAAACTCATTGGCCAAAACCAAGGGTCTGGGACTCCATGTTTAAGTTGTTAAGAAGAAATTAGAAAAGCAAAATAACCCAATGAAACCCTCTCACTTTCTCTTTGATGTTGTATCCATGACCTATACAGGCACATCAGTTTTGTTTGCAGTATATTCTTATATCAGTGATGTTACCCATATTGGCAGACCTGGAAGTTGCATGATTAATGCACTGAGCAATTAGGTTAAGATTATGCCTCATTATCTGTTTCTGTTTCATACCTTTCTGGATCTAATAAGACAAGGGAAAACATAGGCCAGACCCTTACCTGGTGTAAATCACTGTAGTTCTATTGACTTTGGGAGCGATGCCAATTTACATCAACTAGGACTTGGCCCTCCCCAAAGTGTCTGCTGCTGAACAATCTAGGAATATGTGGATTTCTGGAGTGGGTTGATTCCTGGTTGGGAGCAAAAGTAAAGCCAATATACTATGATCATAGTCAATTCCCCATGGAATTTCAATTACCAGCAGTTTGCAAGTATTGATAAACCTAAACAAAGATAGTAAAAGCAACAGCAAATCTTCAGAGACCATGCCACTCTGAGAGCTCCAGCTAATTGCTGGAGGAAGACCTGAAAGGTTTTTGAAAATATTTGTCCCCTTTGATTTTTGCAGTAGAAATTCAGGTCTTGCCTAGCATGGAAGACTGTGTGGCCTTGTCAACAGTCAGCTGTTTCTTAAAATCTCTCACCATATCACTGCCCCGGTACAGCTCCAAAAGTAGTAGCCAAGAATGTGTGGTATAGCCCTGCTCATAGCATGAATAGCCAGTGGAGAATTAAGCCTCTTAAATTGTGAGGGCTGCCAATCTTCCACCTTTGACAAGTACTAAATTCGTTATTCCTGCCCACTGACTCCCCAAACAAAAGTAAAAATTATGTTTTATAAAGTGCATCAGCCAGAGAGCTAGACCTGAAACCATGAAGTTCTATTGTTGTGGAATGGTTACGACAAGAGAGAGACATCCAAAACCTTCATTTCTGAATATTGAGAAGTGTGTGTGTATCTTTAGTTTAGATATACATCTCCATCTGAAACACACACACTGTAACAAATACCATACTTATATCAGGACTAGCAGGGCTCCAGTACAACCTTATCTTCTACATGCTACAAGTGTTGTGATCATGCCACTGCTGGTAGGTACCACCAGCCATTTGAAATTTCTATAGCCATTGGATAATACATTTTCCCCAGGACACCCTGCCACCTCAATCCTGCAGTACACCTAAAACCTCCTCCATTGCAGACATCCCATTATACACAGCGGGCCAAATTTTGCCCTCTGAAGCACAGGTGCACAGCTCCCATTGGGACTGATTCATTTCTGCATTCCTCTAGCTATACCCTATTTATAAAACTGAAGTAATGCAATGTAGATTCAGGGCCACCTGTATTGCGCATCTTAGGACAGAATCTGGCAAGGTAGGCCTACTAACGTAACCAGTTCAGTTAGAGATCTCACATGCATTGTTGTTACAAAGCCAGATGACAAACAAAAAAAATGGATGACTAGCAAGTTAAAACACTAGGCAGTGGCATATCTAGCATATGGCTGCTTACATGAAAAGGAGCCACTGCAAATGAGCGTCAAGAAGACGACAGTGAATATGGGGAAGGCTAATTCAGCTAAAATGATTGCTTTGAGTTTTGAGTTATTTGAAGCTTGTAACATTTTATGACTGCAATTGCAACCAATCCAGTTTTTCAAGGTTACCATACTGATTCAAGACAATCATCTGTTTTAAAATGCTAAAACATTCTGGAGAAAAGTAAGCTAAGTCTTTGATCTTAAAATAGTCAGATTAATTATTTTCAATGAGCCCCGATGGCGCTCATGTGCTGGAAGTCTGGGAGGGCATTTGAAAGAAATTTAATCCATAGGTACTGTGACGGACTCAGGCCAGAAGGATATAAGAGGGTAGTGGAAGGCAGGTATATCAGCCTCAGAATGTTCCCTGGATAGCCAAACAAGGGCTACTCCAGGCCAATCAAGACACCTGACGCCAATTTAGCCAGTTAAGGTCGTTAGGCTAATGCCGGCACCTGACCTCAATTAACTGACAGAGGGTCAGGTAAGACTGTTAGGCTAATGGAGACAGCTGGAACCAATTAAGGTCCCACTTATACTGCTTTAAAAGCTCTCCTTTCCAGTCCTCTCTCGAGAGGAGCCCAGGTGAAAGGAGCTGGAGGAGAGGAAGCATTACTGTACCCTGAGGTAAGGGTGAAGCTTGAAAAAGGGGAGTACGGGGAAGTGGCCCAGGGAATCAAAGCAGTGTCAGTGGAGGAGGGAAGCTGCTAACAGCTGCTATCATTAGGGTCCCTGGGTCGGAACCCGGAGTAGAGGGCGGGCCTGGGTTCCCCCCTTTCTCCCCCCCCCCCCCCCATGATCCACAGAGATCCCTTTGAAAGGGGAAACGGACTTGGATCCAGGCAGGAGAACAAACTGTGCCTAAGGAGCTCTAAGGAGCAACAGAGACTGTGGGTATTCCACCTTCCCACCTCCCATACAGGCCTGTGATGAAAGTAGCTCAATAATCTGTAACCTTTGCCGCCTTACTGGGAAAGGGAGGTCATATTGAGGGCCTCAGTGAGCTTCTGAGGCCACTATATCCGCCAGGAAGCGCGGGACCCACCAATACAGGCTTGGAGCTTTGCCACAGTACGTATGAGATGAATGTATGAGATGCATCCAGGTAATTTGTCATCAAACAATTTAAAACAAATGTGTGCTGTTGCTCTTTATTGACATTAGTCAAAATAGTACCATATAGGGCTGTCCAAACGTTTCCATTGACATTGTTTTGTGACAGTAAATTGGGTTTTCAAGCCCCTCTCCTCCCCAAAACAGTATCTGCCTTCTGTGGAAACATTTGCCTTTTCATCCAAAAAATGAAGAACACAAATGCTTCTCTGAAAACTGAAATATGCAGTTCAGAAATGCTGCTGCAGTGTCTCATGGAAGTTGTTGTTCAGATGCCTCAGACCCCACCTCTCCCCCTACCCCGCATTCTTCTTTGAGAGCTGTGCGTCCCTGGCTGGACTCCCATCTCCTATGCTATACCATGGCCATGGGACTCCCATGATGCACCGGACCATCTGAACAAGAGCCTTAACCTGATTACATCTTAGCTTTCCCATCCATAAAAATAGAGATAACAATTACTAACTTCACTGAAATGTTCTGGGATTTAATGCATTTTTTTAATTCATGTGAGATCGTCTAATAAAAGGTGATTACAGAAGTTCAAAGTATTATTACTGAGCAATTGGTTCAAATTATGTAATGTGCTTTATTTAAACTCTCTGACGCTGACACTTGTAAATAATTCAGTTTTCTATCTCAATATCAATTGATTTCTGTTCTATTCTTTGGATTCTCTAGGTTCCTCCAAATGTAACATTGGAAAATTCCAACTAAACTTAAAACCAAGAAACCTTCTAACTGTTGCCCTTCTAATAAAGTCTTCCATTCACTTCAAAGTTTATCAATGCTGGAAGGTCCAGTGTTTACCCTCTATTGTGTCTTGTTTTTGGGGGAAGCTAACTGTTACTTTTTCCGTGTGTGTGTGTGTGTGTGTGTGTGTGTGTGTGTTACAAATGGAAAATATTGAAAGAATAAAGGCCCCGATGATCTTTCCATCCTCCCACCCTGCTTCTACCTGCAGTATACCTATAATCTCCTCCAATCTACCTACCCATCCTATCTACTCATCCTCTTGCCCATGTATCATCATATTGCCTCATATCATCCTTTGCATTTCCTTTCTCTTTCCACTCCAGTTTTGAGGTGCATAGGGATACCTGGAAGAATTGTTACCAATTATTCCTCTGCCCATGATAATGATGCCAATTTACAACTGGATGTCTTTGTGGATGAAGAAGGGAAAGTGGACTCCAAACTCACAAAAGACTCAATCTGGTGAGCTGTCCCAGCAAACCTATCATCTCTGTGCACATAAAACATGACAGATGATCAAGGTTTAGTTTGTCTCTGGTGTATACCTTAAAGAATACTGCTAGATTATAGAAAGACATAGTTGCAAACTGTGGAATAAAAGCTAGTTAATAAATAGGCCAATGAATGTAAATTGCTCAACATGGAAAAAGGCAAGGGATCAGTTCAAGAGTCAGCATTCAATGTACCACACATATAAGCAACTTGGAAGAGAGGGTGAACACTTAAGTGGCAATAATTGCTGAACTCTAGAAAACCTAACAGAGGGCCCAATCTTGCTATATGTTGGGTATCTCTAATTTTGCTGGTATTCGGAGGATTTCATAGCTTGGATTTAAGTCCTGATCCAATGTCCATTGAAGTCATGGGAAATTTTCTGTTGCTTTTGATAGTTTCCTATTTGCATGTTTTATTTAAATTCGGTACCTGCATCCAGAGTTGCAGCTGGACAAACTTTAAAATAAATCAGACACATTTTTAAAAGATACAGGACAGGTCTCTTTAATACTTCAATTAGCTTTATAAAAATAACAGGATATCTGATCAGTGTATTGTTTGAGCCAAGACCTTCTTAGGTTTGCAGAAGACAATTCTGCTGTTTTCTCCCTCAAACTTTCCCGTTCTCCTGTCTGGAGTGAGAACAGCAATATGTATTGATTAAGTGCTACATTCAGCAGAAATGATCTGTGGATTACCATACCACAACATCTCTCTTTCTGTGGAGCAATGAATCTGCCTTCTATACACATTCCTACATTCAGTAGATTCTTGTTCTGCCCACTGTTAATATTCCTGATTTGTGTGAATAATTTCTTCACCTCATCGGTAGAATAATATTCATTCATCAGGATGCTTCATTAACAATCCAAGATCTGGATTCTTTATAACATAAAAACTGGAACAAATCTACTGTCCTGAGGACAAAAAGACTTGAGCCTATTATAATTGCATCCCTGAAGTCATCCCCATGAGTTCTATTGTCAGCGGGGAAGGATCCAGGTTTTGGAATCTATGTAAGAATTGCATGTCAATTTCCAAGGAAAAATTCTTTCATGATAGCATAAGTCAGTGCATCTCACAGAACCACCCATGTGCCATCCTATATGAATTGCACAGAAAACAAATAGCTCTGTATCTAGAGAGACAAAGTGGGTGAGATAATATACTGGGACTGGCACAGCTACAACAACATTACGTAGTTCTGTGTCTGTAATATACCTATTTTGAAGCCTATACTTTGGGGTTCCAGGGTTCCAAAATTAAAATTTAGCATTTACTCTAATGATCAGAAGACATTAGAACATTTCTATAGGTATGATTCTCCTGCAACTTACACTGGTATAAATTGAGAATAACTCCATTGAAGATACAGTGATGTATAACTGATATGAGAGGAGAATCAGGCCCTGTGTATATAGCCAAGTATTACTGCAGTATGTTAGACACTCTCCTGACAGCTTCATCAAGCTTTTTCCCTTTGTACTCAAAGTCACATTTGTCTTAACCGCTTGTGAATTTTTCCTTTTCTGCCCCCACCTTTTCATTTTCCTACCATTTTTCAATATTTTTCACTTCATTCAATAATTGTTCAATTTTTCCTCTGAAGCTAGGGACAGATTCTCAGCAGATGTAAATAGATGAAGCTCCATTGAAGACAAGGGATCTGTGCCAATTCACTTGAGCTGAGGAACTAGCCCGCAATGTTTTACACCTCACATTTTATATACCTCTTTCTTTGTCTTGATTACTTTGGGAACTTCCTTGTTCTTCCCTTTCTCCTCATAATGTATTTATTGCTACATGGTGCACATAATCCCTTGGGCGTACATTAATTTATCTTACAGCACTTTCCATTTCTCCTCTGTGTCCTTTCTCTTCATTACCTTGTACCACTCTATGGTAGCTCTAACTCAGACTTTAAATGGTTTGTGTCTTATCCTTGACGTTATTTCAATGTAGCTTTTTGTTTTTTTAAGACGACACGTTCAAGGTATTTATAACAATTTTTGAAAACAATTTCTTGAGTTTTCTTTTTTAATTTATTTATAATCCCTACGTAACTGGAAGTTAGGATCTCTTTCCTTTATGAACATCTATATCAGTTGACTGTTTTATTCCCTGGAGCTGCAAAAGATGGATCTGTGTTCCTATTTCAAACACCCCCAGAATTCAGGGATGTTTGGATCCAGGATTTTTGTTCAGACCCCTCTCTAGGTGTGGGGCTGCACTCAAGTGCTTGGCATCTGATATGCATTTACTTATTTTTAGAAAAAAGCACTTTTTCTCAGGATGAAAACATATATAAAGAATTACAGACTTTTCCAGAAGTTATTTTTAAAAACTTGGTCAGATTACTGTCATTACTGACTGCTTCTCCTTACTTTAGTTTTCTTTTAATTATGTATAGATATGTAAGGAATATACCTTGAAGGGATCCTACTATCATGCCTTGATCCTAGTATGATCTCCAATCCCTGTTAAAGTCAATGAGCCTCCATGTGAGTGCAGGAGCTTCTTCCATGCCAAGCTCAGTGTAGGATGGAGGCCTCAGTAGAGATCCTTTCTGAGGTGTTGAACTCCACTCTTTCATGCTCCACCCTCTCTCTCACTCCAAAACCAAATTTCTTGTGGTGTGGAAGACAGGTCCTCAGCGCTATTCTCAATCCTAATGTCTTCTCTCATCCAATATGTCCCTAACCATATGAACCCTGTAAAGTACTCTTCTTAAATTGTCTGCCAGGCATAAAACCCACATGGTCATGTTTTATTAGTTTTTCTATCATTTTGTTTAGTCTCTGGCTGGTTTAGATATAAAAGCTACAACTTCAGTTTAAATAATTGTCTATATATAGGGCCAGATCCTCAGCTGCTAGTAAGCGGCGTAGCTCTATTGAAGTCAATAGAACAGTGCCCACTTCACCAGCCAAGCATGTGGCCCAGTATGTTTTGGAGCTGGAAGGAACTTTAGATTACCTTTTAGGGATGGAAGAATCCCCCAAAAGCTGGGACAGTACAAGTGAATATCTATCTATCCAGCCTCACCCAATGTCATCATACTTATTTATCATTTGTATTGCAGTAGCATATATAAATCTCAATCCCATTGTTCCAGGCACTATACAAAACAACAAAAACCAGTCCCTGCCGCAAAGAGCTTACAGTCAGGTTATTACATTGCAGTGTCTACTCGCCAAATAAGATTAGTTTCGTTCATGGCTCCCTCCCCGCTGTTTCTTACATTCTGTCCTTTTGTCCCACTCAAAGCCAAGAACACTGAGTTTGATTCAAAGTTGGATTTTAAGTGCTTCAGGGCAGAGGTTGTCTCTTCTCACATGGCATCATCATGACTTTCAAAAACCCACCTACCAGATAGCGGTTCACCAAAGGCTTTATGAGAATGACTCAGTACGCCGCAGTATCAAAAATTCTAGTTGTGTGCGTCACTTTTCTTGAATAATTCTTTTTCTGTACTCCTGCTTCATTAACTCTCCTAACTGACAAGTTTTTCCCTGATCCAAGCATTTATTTCCACTTTGAAATGTCTTGTTAGACAAGCCTCAGATCCCACGGACTCCTCTCCATTTCTGTTTTTTCACCTATTATTAATGAAATGGTCGGAGTTTAACAATCCATGCTGGCTGCAATTGCATGGCTAATACTGCATGCAGTAGGGAAGTATCAGTGGCTACACAGATGCAATTTTAGTCATATCTGCTGGCAGGATACACATAATTTGCAAAGAAAATTGCTACTTTCCCCTACCCCGTTTTTGGCAATAACAGAATTCAAACACTTGGTTGATTCTTGAAGCTGTTGCGAGAAACTCGTGTTGGGTTTTTTCCTCCTTGTTTGTGCTCTCCCTTGAGCTCTAATAAAATTTCAGAAAGAAAGTTACAAGAGCCATCTTTTTCTTTAGGGCTGTTCATGTTTGAAACATTCTGGACAAATGGTAAATGAGATGACCTGGTGGTGTTTTTCAAGCATCCAGCCAAGTGAGGGCATTTCAAGTCTCAGTGCTTAGATTAACCACTTACATGCCTTTGAATATAACGCATGTGGCTCATGGAACAGCACTTGGCAGGGGCGCTGGAACAATTGGTATAGTGGGGGTGCTGCGAGCCATTGAACCAAGCTGTAAACCTTGTATATAATAGAAACCACTTCAAGCTAAGGTGTGCGGCAGCAACCCCAGCACCCCTAGTTCCAAGACCAATGGAACCTGGCCCCGTGGAGCTATGACCTCTCACATGGGCAACCATAGCATGTGAGGCTGGGAACTAATTAGAAACTAAGAGCTGGGCCTAGTTTTTGCTTACATGGAAAACCTCCAAGGAAAACTTAGCAGCACGGCACTGGTGATTCAGTTGGGGTCTCTCTACCTTCTGCAGTATTACCAAGGGAGAGTTGGAAAATTCTAACGTAAATTGCTTTTTGCATATTTTTTTACAGTTAGACCTAATCATAGAAAGGGACCTCTAGCAATCATCTAGTCCATGACTCATGGCAGGACTAAGTTTATCTAGACCATCCCTGACAGGTGTTTGTCTAACCTGCTCTTAAAAATCTTCAGTGATGGAGATTCCACAACCTCCCTAGGCAATTTATTCCAGTGCTTAACCACCCTGACAGGAAGTGTTTCCTCATGTCCAACCTAAATCACCGTTGCTGCAATTTACGCTCATTGCTTCTTGTCCTATCCTCAGAGGTCAATGACGACAATTTTTCTCCCATCTCCTTGTAACAACCTTTTAAGTACTTGAAAACTGTTAGCATGTCCCCTCTCAGTCTTCTCTTCTCCAGACCAAACTAACCCCATTTTTTCAATCTTCCCTCATAGGCTAAGTTCCCTGTAAGCTGTGCAGCTGCCTTCTTAGCACCACGCAGGCGCTCAGAGAACTCGCCTGGGGACCTGCTGCGGCGGGGGGGGGGGGGAGAAAGGGCACGTCCCTCCCCCGGCCCCAACCTAGCCCGGCCCCCAACTCTGCCGTGCCTGGGATGCCCGGACCAGCTGGGATGCCCCTACCCCATCTGAACCCAGCTGCAGCCGGGGTAGGGCGGCCCAGCCAGGCCCGAACCCAGTCGCGGCACGGGCAGCCCAGCCAACCCCAAACCCAGCCCTGGCCCAGACCTGCTGGGGGAAGGGTGCCTATCATGCGGTCCCAGCCCTGGAGCTGCCATGGCATGGAGAGATGCCTCTCCGCCCACAAACCCCCCAGCCCAGGTGCTGCTGCGGGGAGAGAGAGCTGGGGGGAGTCCACTCTCCCCACCATAGCCCCAGAGCACCTTCCTGCACCCCAAACCCCTCATCCCCGGCCCCACCTCAGAGCCCGTACCCCCAGCTGGAGCCCTCACCCCCTACACCCAACCCTCTGCCCCAGCCCTGAGCCCCTTCCCACACTCCGAACCCCTTGGCCCCACCCCCACCACATGAATTTTGTTATGTGCACCAATATGCAGGTGATATGTGACACATCACCTGCATATTGGTGCACATAACAAAATTCATTCCGCACATGAGGTGAAAAAATTAGAGGGAACACTGCTCATAGGTAACGTTTTCTAGACCTTTAATCATTTTTTGTTGCTGTTCTCTGGATTTTCTCCAATTTGTCCACATCCTTCCTGAAATGTGGCACCCAGAACTGGATACAACACTCCAGTTGAGGACTAATCAGCGTGGAGGAGAGCAGAACAATTACTTCTTGTATCTTGCTTACAACACTCCTGCTAATACATCCCAGAATGATGTTTGCTTTATGACCCCCAGATCCCTTTCTGCAGTACTCCTTCCTAGGCAGTCATTTACCATTTTGGATGTGTGCAATTGATCCTTCTTAAGTGGAGTACTTTGCCTTTGCCCTTATTTAATTTTATCATATTTACTTCAAAACATTTCTTCAGTTTGTCCAGGTCATTTTGAATTTTAATCCTGTCCTCCAAAGCACTTGCAACCCCTCCCAGCTTGGTATCGTCCGCAAACTAATGCAACTATTCCTCTTTAAAAAGTTTAGTCTTTGGTCTGAAGCATTCAAAAATGACCTACAAGGAGTTAGGGAAATATTTGTTTATATCCAGTGCAGGGTCAGTTAATAAACCCGCACCTGCAACTTTACACAGAAACCAGACAAGCTCGTTTGTTTGTTTTACCCGTCAGAATGAACATAGTTGTGCATATTGCCAGTTGTATAGTTGGTACTGAAACCTCTGTTTAAGATATACCAAGTCATCAGCCTGGCTAGTTCTGCTTTATACCATTCAAGAGGCACAAAGCAGTGTTAACACCAGCGTGCATGCGCAGTTAGGGATTTCTCTTGCATAGAGGCATTCTCTGAGATAGAATTGACTGGCACCCTTCTCACAGCCCCCATTCTTGGGGACACGGCTGACAAAAAAGGGTTGTGGCAGGAGCACCGTTGTGCACCAACAATCCCCAGATGCCTGAATCTCTTTTTAGGGACCTATGCATTAAGTGCCATTTAGAGCATCTTTCAGGCTCCTCTAATTGGCTTCTTGGCACTGAACTGGTGCCAGGGAGCTTGAGGATCAGGGGATTGCAAAGAAGGCTTACACCTACCTTTCTATTGCTCCCCATCAAGCTTCAGCAGGCACCAAATTATTGGGCCTGGGGATCTAGCTTGATCTGTCCTCTGCAACGTATAAACTGCTGAACCCAGGAAATTCTTATGAGATTTTTCACTGCAACAGTGAGTCATTAAGACACAGGCTTGTTTTGATATTTATTTGTATGCTTCAGTGTTGAATATTCTTGTCTGTTCTCCCATGTAAGGAACTATCACTGCTGGAACGAGGCATGGATGACCAGACCTGATCTTCCCGTTGGTTTTGGAGGATGGCAAGTCGTAGATAGTACTCCTCAAGAAAACAGTGATGGTAATCCTGCATGCAGTCTTTGTATTTTAGTCCTTAGACTGAAGTCGGTGACTGTGGAGAAGATTTGGAGATGTATTCCTCATTCTCCCGCAATAGATATAAAAGCACCAATTATCTCAGCAGGCATAGAATTTGGCCAATGGAAAACAAGACACACTGTGCCATAATTCAGCCATTCTTGTTGGGTTAGGCAGTATACCAAAAGGTTTTGATGCAACCCATGTATAACCTTGACTTCTGTTAAGGGGGGACTGCATACTGTTTCCCATTGAAAGCATGTTCAAAGCAGAATTTCTGTGCATACTGCTAGGAATGATAGGAATTTTATAATGGAAATTACTTTGAAAAAATCACAGGTGAGACATGGAAAATGTTGATGAAACCACAAACTTTATTTAATCAGATTTCTAAAGTGCCCTCACCATAGTATTTAGGTGTTGGTCCTACATTTTGATACTGATTGTTATAGGCTGAGACATATTTACATCCCCCTTCAGTAAAGGAATGGCCCTCGCCCTTCAGCCTCAGCAAGTGGCATAAGCAGAGCTGAGTGACGGCTTCAAAGGTGGGGAGAGACTGCGGTATTTTCCACAGCATGGCCACCCAAAAGTCAAAGGGCTCAAGGAGAAAAATGGAGAAGTCATGGGACTCCTGATTTCCATGAGCCCTGTGACCAGCTTGCAAGCCAACTTATAGCACAGTGGAGTGAGGGAAGGGAAAGGTGCCTGATCCAAAGAACATTGAAGCCAGTGAAAGGACTCCAATTGCCTTCACTGGAGTTTGGACCCAGCCCCAGGAACGTTAAATGTATTTGTGATAACAGAGCTGCCCTGTGGAAGAGTGAGAGGGGATGTAACGGTTTTAAACCAAGTATTTTGGGTGTATATAATATATGCCATAGTGCTAATTTCCCTCTGTAAACTCCTGTGGTTGCATTCTCTAGATGGTAGAGAAAAATGAAAATCCACTATTGCTGTTACATTTCCTAATTTCCTCCTCACTCAGTTCAAACATAGATCCTTAAGACAGCGGCAGTCAGATGTTTCCTAGGTTCACACTCTGACAGACTGAGCTTCTCCAGGCTTGTCAGCTTTAACTCAAATCAACTCATACTGAATGACATTTCCAGCAGTTGAAGCTTATGCTAAACAGTGAAGCAAAAAGTGCGTCATTAAGGTGCCAACTGTTAGAGAGCTTCAGATTTGGGACTGGATGGTTCACTGAGTTGGTAATAGAACATGGAGCCTTTCCCATCTAGGTCAGTTGTGGCTATACGTTATTACCAACAGAGAGCTGTTCTGTGGCCTAGAGCATGTGAAATGAGTTGATGCTATCAGTCCAGTTCCTAGCAAACAGGTCTCCGTGTCATAAAACTGGCATTAATTGACAGTTGCTGACAATCCCAGCAGAGAAGAAAGGACTGAATGACCTCTGAAGTAGTACCTATGGCTGAGGATTGAGGCATGCTCGTGGGGCAATATGGAAAACGTGGAGCAACATGTCGGTGCTTTATCTGGGGCTAACCAGCGGAAAAAGGGCCTGATTCAGCACTTAGTTACTCCAGTTTTGCACAGATGTAACTCCACTGAAATCACGGTGAATAGGGACCAAGTTCTGTCAGTTCATCACTTTTCAGAAACCCCCAAATCACTTTAAAAAGGTAGATGAAAACATCACCGTTTTCAAGTAAGCATCAGGGCCATGATCTTACCTTAGTTGAATTTAGCACGCGTGTGTGTGCATGCATGTGCACCTGTGGGCAAGCTGAGGCTAGACCATCAAAAAACTAGAGTGGGGAAATATTGCGGGGGAGGGGAGAAGTGTTGTAAAAGCTTTTTTTCCCCTTCTTTAAATAGCCTCAGACACTGAAGGCCTGATTCTGATACTCTTATCACACTGAGTAGTACTTCACTCTGCAAGTAGTCTCACTGCCAGCAGAGTTTGTAAGGGTAGCAGAATGAGGCCCTGAAAGTGGAAGGGAAGCAAAGTTGCCATTTTCATTAAAGACCAGCTTTGTCGCTGCATCACACACTTAGCACAGGAGTCAAAAGGCACCTGCATGTACCAGGTCTCTGCAGTACAGATACCAGTGGAATATTATGCCTGCAGCAGAGGAGCTAGGTTCTACTTAGTGTCATAAGCCCGACTATCTTTTTATTTCATGTATATTGGAATTGGAAAAGGTTCAGAAAACGGCAACAAAAATTATTAGGCGTATGGAACGGCTGCTGTATGAGGCGAGATTAGTAAGACTGGGACTTTTCAGCTTGGAAAAGAGACGGCTAAGGGGGGATATGATTGAGGTCTATAAAATCATGACTGGTGTGGAGAAAGTAAATCAGGAAGTGTTATTTACTCCTCATAACACAAGAACTAGGGGTCACCAAATGAAATTAAGAGGCAGCAGGTTTAAAACAAACAAAAGGAAGTATTTTTTTCACACAACACACAGTCAACCTGTGGAACTCCTTCGCAGAGGATGTTGTGAAGGCCAAGACTATAACAGGGTTCAAAAAAGAACTAGATAAGTTAATGGAGGATAGGTCCATCAATGGCTATAAGCCAGGATGGACAGAGATTGTGTCCCTAGCCTCTGTTTGCCAGAAGCTGGGAATGGGCAACAGGGGATGGATCACTTGGTGATTACCTGTTCTGTTCATTCCCTTTGGGGCACCTGGCATTGGCCACTATCAGAAGACAGGATACCATTGGTCTGACCCAGTGTGGCCGTTCTTATGTTCTTATTTTAAGCTAATGGTTTTGGCTACTTGTTTTTTCCCAATCTAGCACATTCTAGGTATTAACTTTAACTAAAGTTAAAGAGAACAAATTCAACCTTTTATTTCTCTTCCCCCCTCTACTCTCAATTCAGGTATGTATAGATGTGGCCCTGCTTCCGTTCAAGCTATTAAACATGGTCATGTCTGCTTCCAGTTCGATGCTCCTTTTGTTTTTGCAGAGGTATGTACCTGAAAAAATAGTGTTTTGAGTGATTTAAATGGGACAGTAAGTCAGTCTCTAGGTATAATACATGGACTGCAGTGTTATTTCCCATACAACCCATGTAAAATAGAAATCCTAGAATTATATTTAGATCAGTAGGTTTGATATGACACTTGTGAATGATAAAATTCACCAATCACTGCTTGCCAAAGGAGTAATCAGAAGAAGTTGCTCCAGTTGAAATTAAACCACAGTTACCAGAGCAGCAGAGAAAGTTAGTCGCTGCTTTCCATAACACAATCTGCATTAGCTCCTGCCTCTCATTAAGGACTGTAACAGCAGGCAGGCTC
Source organism: Emys orbicularis (assembly GCF_028017835.1). Classification (NCBI taxonomy): domain Eukaryota; kingdom Metazoa; phylum Chordata; order Testudines; family Emydidae; genus Emys; species Emys orbicularis. The sequence goes on from NC_088684.1 coordinate 118,832,927, forward strand.
TGAAGCTCTGGGTGGTGTTGTAAACTCTTTGGAGCAGGGCATGTACCTTTCTGTATGTGTTGACAACACCTAACACATTGTGGGGCTCTACTAGAATGCAAAATAATTGTGCTCCTGCTGGGACGGTGTGGCCCCTCAACTCAGGACAGTACCTTTACAGGCATCATGGAGACCAGACTGGCTGCCAGTATTTCTCAATCTTCAGAAATGTGTTAATAAATAGCTACTGATTATTCAAAAGGACACAGTGGGCCAGATCCACGGCAGGTGACAATTGGCTCCAATGACTATACATGGAGCTATGCTGATTTACACTAGCTGAAGTTCTGGCCCTGCAACTGTATTAGGAAATCCACATGTCAAGTGTATCTGACAGCTAGTTTAAAATATTACCAAATTATCATTAACATAAGCCCTTTTTGGAAGTGTTTTGGGCCCCAGTTCAGCAAGGTGTTTAAATATGTGCTTAATTTTAAACATGTATCTCGTCCTGTTGAAATCAGTAGGACTTGATGATTGTGTCGTTGAGTCAAGGGGAAGACATACTGGCTTTAAACCCAACAGAAGATGTAATGCTTTGTTGTTTAATTTTATAGGTAAATAGTGATGTTGTTTACTCAAAAGCAATGAAAGATGGGACCAGAGTGATTGAACACATTGATAAGACCCATATTGGGAAATTAATCTTGACCAAGGAAATTGGGAGTGATAGAACCAAGGACATTACTGAGCAGTACAAGTTCCAGGAAGGTAACTTACTGCACATGGCAAAACAAAGTGTATATACTGACGTAGATTTTTCTTAAATAGGTCTCATGTCGTTGATATGTAAACCTCTAGCAAGGTGGGTTCTCACACAGCTTTCTCCAAGTGGTGTGGAAAACTTTGTGCATCTTAATTCCACCTCAGACACATTACAAATCCTTCTGTAAGAACATCTCCTTAGGCTGTCACTCAAAAACATCTTGGACAGGAGTTGATAGATCTGAAAACAGAGGGTAACCATGGATGAATTTACTTAATTCAAAAGGAATTTATGCTTTTAATACAATAGGTGAGACTTTGTGGCAAAGATCGCTCATATTCTGTACTCAAATGCTTTAAACATGGAGGCCGGACATTCAGTTGGTGTAAACTGGCCTGGCTATTAATGTCAATGGAGCTGTCCTGATTAATGCCACCTAGATCTGTCCTGCATCATTAAGGCCAATCCATTCAGAGAGTGTGAGGATCTCCTTATGCTTCACCCTACCCCATGAAGTTTCACCATTCTGAGGTATGCACTTCAGTAAAGACATTTCATATCATGTCTGTCCCACTTTGCTATAATAATTCCATACATTTGCCCCAGATGTAAATGTGTGGTGTTGCCAAAGACAACATGGGCCCCTTAGTTACTCCCTACACTGAATACAGACAATCCTCCCAGCTGGGGACTAACATTATCTGAAGCACATTTATGTGTGTACTGAAGGACCAGAGTCAAAACAGTTAGTAAAAAAATATTTATTCCATGAAGAATTATAGTCATATTTTCCCAAAATGCAGTTAACATCCTTACGTAGGCTAAAAGGTTTGCTGGGCCTTCTGTCCTGCCTACTGTTAGCAAGAGGTTAGGTCTAAACAGGACTCTGTCATTGTAATGTTTTGTGGAATGCCTTTTTGTGGGAGAGGAGAAAGGCATGTTGCATACGTGCTGTTCAGCTCTGCCATGTTCCTGTTAATTTCTGACATGACACAAACTACATGAATGTAATGTAAATGAGATAGTAAACTCTTCAGGGCAGGGATTGTGTCTTCCTGTGTGTTTATTCAGTGGTGAGCACAATGGGGTCCTGATCCTGATTGGAACCTTTGGGCACTATTACAAGACAACTAATTATTAAACTCCCTTTTAACAGAGTACTGGCAAACATACACAGTTATGCTTCATTAATTATTGTGCAGATGAGACCCAGCTGAACTCATATGCAATCCAAGTGCCAGTCCCTCAGTCTGATTCCACTGTCCACAGTTAAAAAAATAAAAAAATAAAAATACACACCATTAATATGGACAATATGTGTGTGTCTGGAAGAGGACATTTACAAGTGGTTTTTCATCATCCACATCAGAAGTGTAACAGGGTAGTGTGACCCTTAAGAGTAGTGGTGACTAGGGGTTAGCCCATCCTAGGTCACATGACATGGCCCTTTAAAATTTTGGGAGGTTTTGAAGTATGCAAAGCCCTAAGAAATAAAAAGTATTGGTGGAGAGGAAGTGATCCCAGAAATAAGTAGCACGTGGGAGAAAATCAGTTACTGTTTCTTTAAGGGCCTGCAAACAGGAATTTTGCAGAGTGGGTGAGGCAAGGCTCTTCTCTTACCCGACCAACTGGGGTGAGCTGAGACAAGGGGACTAGCTAATTTTTCATCATCCACTACAGAAGGTCTGACACATCTTGGGTGACAGTAATTCCTTACGGGCTTCCTCCATGTCAAATACAGTGCCTTGGTAAGTGCTTATTTTTTTTAACAGAAAAGGGATGAGTGTCACACAGCCCTACCACCCTGAGACTGTTTCCAGTGCTAAAAATTAAGTCCACAGGGTTGTGACACGTGTCTAGAATCAGATATACTCAAAAGTAGGTAGTGTTCTTCCATCTTCTCTACTAATTTATTTTAGCAACACTCTTCCATTCATTTGTGATATTAGAGAAGGAGCAGAGAAGGAGCAAAATAACATTTTAATCCAAAATAAGATGTTTTACCCAGGACTGCATGGTTTGGAGTACAGAGATTTTGCTTTCTAAGTCCCACTGGTCAATTGAGTTTAGGTTGATAATGAACCACAGTAATTATTATCTGACTATTGCTTCAAGTATTCACTACTTATACTTCACTAGTCACACAGTGTGACTGATCACCGACGTCATATGGTAGCATTTCTGCTTCATGACTGGATGATTCCCAAATCCACAAGCTATCAGCATGGCTCAATGAACGCTTCAGCACAAATATTCAGGCAACTGCAGATGTGCATGAGTATTTGGAGCATCCTGTCTTTCTGTGAACAAAAAATTCACAGAAAACAAATAAGGCAAAATATCATTGAGTTGAATTTGCTAATTTTTATTTTTAAAAATTGCAAGTGATTTTTTGTTTTTTATTTGCAATAAATCTCTGACTGGTACCATAGTTGAAAGTCTCAGCAAAGGGGCCAAGAACTGAATGGACATGGAGACTGAACTACCCTCTTACTCATAAATGTGGTCTCTTTAGTACATTAGCTGGTCAGTTTGGTGGGGAAGCATACATTACCCCTGCCACTGCTCAAATTGTCCTGTACCTAGCTGCAGATCTCCAGAAACCTAAGGGCCAGATCCTGAGATCATTAAGGTTAAGGGGACTCTTTTCATTGACTAATGAGCTTTAGATCTGGCCCATGATCTGGTAGTTTTTGTAAGCACTGAAGTAATTTAAAAAGAGAAATAATTTCAAAATATCTGTAAAAGATTTTTTTGGGGTGTTTGTTACTGCCATACAGAAAACACCAATCTGGACCCTGGGAAAGTGGCACCATTATGAACCTGGTAATTAGGTCCCCTTGTTTCAGGTTTTTTTAACATAATTTCCATCTTGTCCTAGGCACAGAAGAAGAGAGACTGGCCCTTGAGACAGCTCTGATGTATGGTGTTAAAAAGCAGGCTACCCAGGATACTATGGAGCCGGCAGGGACCGATGTCGACATGGACTTTCAAGTGGAAAATGCAACACTTGGCAGTGACTTCAAAGTCACTGTAACTTTCAGAAACAACAGCCACAACCGTTACACTGCAACAGTCTATCTGTCTGGCAATATTGTGTTTTATACGGGTGTCATGAAGAATGAATTCAAGAATCATACTTTTGATGTGACACTGGAACCCTTGGCATGTAAGATGGGGAAAACTTTAAGTCTCGGCCTTTGGTTTGCTTTCTTATCTGTGTGTGCTGACACCAGTGAAATTCCCTCCAGCGATAGGCCCAAATTACATAACCTTGGATAGGGCCCTGGAATGGGAGTCAGGAAACCTGGGTTCTATTCCTCACTCTGCTATGTATTTGCCTGTGACCTTACCCAATATGTGAAATGGGGATGATAATGCTTATCCACGTTCAAAAAGTACTTTGAGTTCTACAGATTGAAAGTGCTGAATTATGAAATAAGTGATAAGGATTGTTATTATTTAATGAGAGAGAGAGAGAGAGAATGGGCCCAGGTGTTAAGCTGTAAGATGTCATTTTCACATCTTTGACCATCTTGTAATTTCTCTGAAAGGAAAGGGACAACTCTGGTTCTCCAGGTGGAGGTTACAATGACAAAATAAAAGCAAAATCTTTCCCTTATCTGAGAGAGCCCTACAAGAGAAGGGAGTAGAGTGGCACTGGGTGCACATCTGGCACAAGAGCCATCGTGCAGTTAGAGCAGGTGTAGACAACCTATGGCACGTGTGCCAAAGGTGGCATGCAAGATTTTCGGTGGCACTCACATTGCCTGGGTCCTGGCCACCGGTCTGGGGGGCTCTGCATTTTAATTTAATTTTAAATGAAGCTTCTTAAACATTTTAAAAACCTTACTTACTTTATATACAACAATAGTTTAGTTATATATTATAGACTTATAGAAAGAGACCTAAAAACATTAAAATGTATTACTGGCATGCAAAACCTTCAATTAGAGTGAATAAATGAAGACTCGGCACACCACTTCTGAAAGGTTGCCGACCCCTGAGTTAGAGCATAGGATGGTTCAGGACAGGCTATGGGAATACAGTGTTAGGTGCATATTTATGGCAATCTAAAAAGGAACAGCATACATCCCTGGCCAGTGTGTGCTGCTGACCACAGCATATGCGCTAGCCAGCTGACGGCACACTCCCTTTCTGAAATACCATGCACCCCGTGGGGCATGCTGTGCTGGTGGTACCCCCTTTCTAGCACTCTCTGGACTGTTAGGGAGAGATCCTGCCCTGTTGTTTGCCTGGGATAAAAAGTTCCCTCTCATCCATTCTGCACGTCTTAGGGCAGGATTTTCCCCTACAACTGTAAATTTCTATTTGGAGCTTGTAAATCTCTATAAAATAATCGTCCACTTAATGGAAAAGTAGAGATGGACCCTAATCAAAACTTTCGCTCCAGTCTCATATGATGAGCCAATAGCTATTTGTTGGTTGTTTCTAACTCATCTGATTCGTTTGTGGGTACTTAGTAACTGTTAATGTACTTTCTCTCTGCTGCATTGAGTTGTTCCAACCGATTTTATTATAACAAGCAATTTTTAAGTGCTTTGAATCAATTATTAAATGTCGCCTGTAAAGTTGTCAAACTTTATAAAAAATACGTGGCTAGCCATTAAAGTAAATCAATTTCAGCGCTCGACTAAACTCTCATTTGCAATCCCATTGCATCCCTATAACTCTGAGAAGCATTTAACCATAATTTAGATGTTCAGTATAGATGTGCAAATATCTCAGCACTCCCTCTGTTTTCCAAGCTAAATTCCACAGGTCAGATTCAGCCCTGTGCTTAGGTTCCATGTAAGTCACCGTGATTCCACTTAACAAAGAGTTTAAATGATGCCGGGGCACTTGTTTGAATCCTCTGCACTAAGGTGAATTTACTAGGATACGTTTATAGCCACAGTGCTCATTTTTGCTAAGCTGTGGCATGGTACATAAAACTGCTATGGAATGTTTGAATAAATTCCAAACTCTAGTGACTGATGATGATGAGTGAATATAGACTGGGCCTCCATCTAGAATAAGCTAGCATACCGGGGGAAATTGCTAGGGTTGCCAACAGTCCCTTATTATAAGGGACATACCTTATTTTTTCATCTCTGTATGACAAGATTGGTGAAGTGTTGCTGAGTGTTGCAAAAAGCAGCAAGAAATAGCCCTGGCAAATGTAGGTGAGTACTGCTGCTTATTATTATTAATAATTAATAATGTCAGGAGGACGGGTGGGGCGAGGGTGCTAAGAAAACAGTCCCTTATTTTTGAAATACAATGTTGGCAACCCTCAGAATGGCCTTAACATATTTTGAGGAATGTGAGTAGAATTTGTAGGTTTAGTTACATAGCAAGAAGTGTGTGTGTGTGTGTTTTGAAGGTAATAGAATATCACTATATGATCAAAATGTGTCAAAGGCATTCTTTCTAGACTACACTGCTGAAAGGAGCAAAATAAGTTTTCAAACAGAAACTGGGTGCGTGATTTTCAGAATAATGATTAAAGGAACTGTGGGGGTTGAAAACATCTTTGAGGATTTGAATAGCTTAAACCTGCCAGTGCCTTCAAAGGTGCTATTGCTTCCACTCAGTTATATTTAGCTTTCTCTGTTTTTTTGAAAGGCTGCTAGGCAGCTCAGTTTTGTGTCTCCCTTGGCTTTCCCAGGCACAGTAAGTTGTATTGGCATCTTACCAGCATATCCTCTGCAGAAATGAGATTCCATTATTCTTTTTTCTCTGTGATTAAATTTAATCTGAAATGTTTCTTTTTTTTCCATTGTAAAATAAATTTCACTTATAGTACAACAAATATTTTTTGCACAGATAAAAACACCAAGTCTTGATTATAATTAAATATTTGAGATATGATTCGAAATTCATTTACAGGAGATGGGACCACATCAAAAAAATTCCAGGCTGGCCTGGTGAATCTAGTTCAGGTGGTCATCCTGGGAATAGCTTTGAAACCCACTCTAGGAACCCATTTTGATGTAGGTGGATCAAAAGTGGAAAGAGGTGAATGTGATTTATCCAGTTTGAATTCAATTTCATGGGTGTTTATACAGTGCCAAGCACACTGGGGGCCTAGTCCAGCATGACTCTGAGGCTCCTAATGTTGGAAAAAGTAGACTGGAGTTTGCTCAGGCAAGGAATCAAGATATATAGTGACTGATTGCCTAGATGATCTATGTGAGCTTCTGCATGTTGAATTCTAACACCCTTGCTGGACTGGAAGTTGCCGTTCAATACAGTTAAAATCAATGATTCTCTGCATCTTAACATTCCAGCCCAGGGAGTTGTTCCTTTCAATAATTATGATCCAGGACCAGAGTGAAAGCTCAAGGGAAAGGGGTAGTGCTGAGAGATTCCCTTTGTGGCATGCTGCATGTACCGTTGATGTAGCTCAACAGCTGGAATCAGCAATGAGCCCTGTGCTGAGGAACAGGAAACCTTGCCAGTAGCACTGTGCGCATTCACACCTCCAATTGGTTGCTGTTACCGCCTGCATGGGTACCCACAAAAATAAGTGGAAGTGGTATGGGAATGAAGTAGAGAAGTAAACATTTAGAGAGAGATTCTCCAAGGGCATTTCAGCACCTCACTCTCCCCTTAAAAGCCCATGGGAGTTATTTATTACATCTTGTTTATATTATGGTAGTGCCTCTGAGCCCCAGTCAAGGATCAGGGCTCCATTATGCTGGGCACAGGACAGACATGTAACAAAGAAGATAGTCTCTATTCCAGAGAACTCAATCTTAAATGACAGGTGTTGCACAAGGTGAGGACAAAAGGAACAGATGTGGGAAAGGGAGGTAACACACAATGAAAGTTTTAGCAGAAAATGAGGGGTCGCAGCTTTTGTCTGACCACCTAATTCCCATTTGTGCCTTTGACAGTCTCTTCAGTGGGGGAAAATCTGTACTGTGTCTGTAGGGCATCAGCAGGACTGAAAGTAATAATAGGTAACTATACTGCTTTCAAGCATCAGTTTTATTGTGTGTGTTTGTTTTTTCTCCCGTCAGCTAAAATTTCTGAGGTCTTAATCAAATCGGGGGAGTACATGAGTCAGCTGCTGGAACAGGCCTCTTTGCATTTCTTCGTCACAGCACGTCTCAATGAAACGAAAAAGATTCTGGCCAAGCAGAAGACCTCTGTACTGCAAATCCCCAAGCTGCACATCAAGGTCAGTTTCAGGAATGCAACAAAGGAAACTAGCAACTATCCTGAGTTCAGGATACATTCTGCATCACTGTCACACTGACCTCTATTATGTATATCTACGGGTTGGGCCAGCGCTTAGGTGGCTAACCTGGGGGTCTTTTTTCAAACAATTTTAAAAGCTAATGTTATAAATAACTTAAAACAGGGTCAGATATAAAAATAAGTAGAGTTGATCGCATCACCTCTAGTTCGGATGCCTCATGCATCCCACTCGGACCCTGTTTTCAGTTGCTTATAACTTTGCCAGATTTTAACGTTTTGGCTGAAATTTTCCATGTTGGTGTGTGCCTGAGGCTGAATTTATTTGTTGTTTTTTGAAAGGCTGAGGAAAAATAAAGAAAATATGTTTTGCGTATGTTAAACATTCTTACAACTGTTTTGTTAAGGTCTAGCACCTCCATGCTTTGGAGAAGGACTTGAAATTTGGTAGGGACATCACCTTGATGTCAGGTATGGGCCTTTTGCCATCCCCAGGAAAATTCACCCAAGAAGCTCAAGTTATGAGCCTCTGAAAAATCTCAGTTTGCACATGTTCAGATAGACTTGTTAGTTTGGCAGCTAAATTCTCCTGACTCCCTGCACTGAACATGTTCCAGCAGGGGACTTCAGGGAGTGAGCAGGACTTTCCCTCTTATTACTTGGGTAGGAGGAGCAGCAAACAAGGAAATGGTGGGGGCACAGGCAAGACGGGTTTATATAACTATCCTTCCAAATGTGAATAGATACAGAACAATCTTCCTGACCCTGCAGACAGACTGAAGCAATAGCTATGAACTACCCCACGTCATCTCAAAGGGAGGGTCAGCTCTGAAATATAATGGAGGTAGCTCAAATGGCAGCATTGTTTAAGATTCTGTATTTCTTAAAATAAACTCACAAAAATTCTGAGGTCCTAACATCATAGTTATATCCATGTGAAACAGCAGGCAAGCTACAAAAAATGTGAGAAAGTAGAACAGATATTGTAGACTCAAAATACTGAGAAGTTTGCAGAAAAACTCTCATGAAATACAAAAGTGTCACTATGGTCTAATTAGAGAACGTAAATGATTATCAGTATTGTCTTCAGACAGGGTTTTGTTTTACAGAGCATCTTCAGTTGCCTAATTTAAAAATGTATAATCCTGTACCTTCAGTATTCAGACAGAACCTCCTACACAAAATCCCCAGGTTAAGCTCCAAAATAGCGTATCCACCCTCCTCTGTTGTGATGAAAGAATAATTAATGATAGCGATAGGTTTTTGCCCAATAACCATCTATTCTATAAATAATAAAAGCTTAAGGTGACTTGCAAAGGGTAAAAATAAATAAATAAATAAAATTGTGTTTTGTGCCCTATTTGCTGCTTTGTGATGTACATAGGTGGCCTGCTTTTTGTTTTTTTCTTTTAAGTGCATGCAAGAGAGAGGTGGTAGGGGTTTCTGCTCAATTTTAATGTTAGAAATGTGAGAAATGCAAGTCTCATCTTCCCGAACTTTCTTGGGAGACTTCAATATGTGACTTGGGTGACTACTTAATCCTTATGTAAGGGGAAAGGGTGAAAAATCCTATTCCCTATATGTCGTCATATATACGTCTTGATCTTTCTATGTCTGGCTAAAAGATCATTGGAATTAACCAATTAATGCTTTCTTTCAAATTTAGCTTGAAGCCAGGTCACAATAATAAGTGTGCTATGGTGAAATTCTGCTCTCAGTTACATCTGTGTAAACCCAGAATAACTCAACTCTTATGGAGTTAACTCCTGTGATCAAAAGCACTTAAGTAAATTAGGTGCCCAACTCCCATTGATTTCAATGGGAGTTCAGCGCCCAACCTACATAGGCATTTTTGGAAATCCTACTAGGTGCCTGCCTGCAACTTTAGGCACTTTTGACATTTTAATCCTAAATGCCTTATCCTATGCCACTGAAGTCAGTGGGAGTCTTACCTTTTACTGTTTCAGGGTGGGGGTGATCAAGCCCTAAGTGAGGATACTAGGATTTGGCCCATAGCAATCTCTTAGGGCTTGGCTACACTTGCAGATGTAGAGCGCTGGGAGTTAAACCAGCCTTCGGAGACCACAGCAGAGAAAACGCTGCCGTGTGTTTACACTGTCAGCTGCAAGCGCACTGGCGTGGCCACATTAGCAGCTCTTGCAATGCCACAAAGAGCAGTGCATTGTGGTAGCTATCCCAGTGTGCAAGTGGCTGCAACATGCTTTTCAAATGAGGTGTGTATGGAGTGTGACAGGGAGTGTGTTGTGTGTATGTGCAGGGAGAGAGAGTGGGTTTTTGGGGGGCTGAGAGCATGTCAGTATGCTGTCTTGTAAGTTCAGACAGCAGCACCCTTCCCCGCCCCTCTCTCTCACACACACTCACAGCAACAGCATTCCACAGTAATGGTTTGCTTTGTCCCGGAGCAGATAAGCATGCCGGCTGTCAGAAACGGAGCTTTGAAAGGGGATATCCACATACCTGCAGCCAAGTTCAAAACAATGACAAGAGTGGCCACTTGACTTCAGGGAATGATGGGACGTTTCCGGAGGCCAATCACAGCACAATAATGTAACACGTCGTCCACACTGACACCCGGGCATTTCAGCCGGGGCGCATCAAGCTTTATGCTTCTTGTGGAGGTGGATTACCAGGAGCGCTCCAGCTGCAGAGTCCAGGCGCTCTACATGCCTTGCCAGTATGGACACCTCAGGAGTTAGGGCGCCCGGGGCTCATTTAATGTGCTCTAACTTGCAAGTATAGCCAAGCCCTTAGACTATTAGAAGTAATGTTAAAAACAAAGTACTACTGACTAGAATTGGTCAGAGAAGAGGTTTTTATCCCCAGTGGAAAACTTTTGAGGTGTTGTCCACCCCCCCCCCCCCCAGCAAGTATTGATTTGGGGGCAGGGAGGGTAGCCAGAGTTTTTACTTTAAGGGCTTTTGTTTTTTCATTGAAAACAATTTTGGGTGGGAGGAGGGGAGGACTCCATGAAAACTTTTCAGTACCACTGACATCAATTTGAAGATGTCAGGGGGTCTTTTTAGAATCATAGAATATTAGGGTTGGAAGAGACCTCAGGAGGTCATCTAGTCCAACCCCCTGCTCAAAGCAGGACCAACACCAACTAAATCATCCTAGACAGGGCTTTGTCAAGCCGGATCTTAAAAACCTTTAAGGATGGAGATTCCACCACCTCCCTAGGTAACCCATTCCAGTGCTTCACCACCCTCCTAGTGAAATAGTTTTTCCTAATATCCAACCTAGACCGCCCCCACTGCAACTTGAGACCATTGGTCCTTGTTCTGTCATCTGCCACCACTGAGAACAGCCTAGCTCCATCCTCTTTGGAACCCCCCTTCAGGTAGTTGAAGGCTGCTATCAAATCCCCCCTCACTCTTCTCTTCTGCAGACTAAATAACCCCAGTTCCCTCAGCCTCTTCTTGAAGTCATGTGCCCCAGCCCCCTAATAATTTTCGTTGCCCTCCACTGGACTCTCTCCAATTTGTCCATATCCCTTCTGGGGTGGGGGGGACCAAAACTGGACACAATACTCCAGGTGTGGCCTCACCAGTGCCGAATAGAGGGGAATAATCACTTCCCTCGATCTGCTGGCAATGCTCCTACTAATACAGCCCAATATGCCGTTGGCCTTCTTGGCAACAAGGGCACACTGCTGACTCGTATTCAGCTTCTCGTCCACTGTAATCCCTAGGTCCTTTTCTGCAGAACAGCTGCTTAGCCAGTCGGTCCCCAGCCTGTAGCAGTGCACGGGATTCTCCCTTCCTAAGTGCAGGACTCTGCACTTTTCCTTGTTGAACCTCATCAGATTTCTTTTGGCCCAATCCTCCAATTTGTCTAGGTCACTCTGGACCTTATTCCTACCCTCCAGCATATCTACCTCTCCCCCCAGCTTAGTGTCATCTGCTGACTTGCTGAGGGTGCAATCCATCCCATCATCCAGATCATTAATAAAGATGTTGAACAAAACCGGCCCCAGGACCGAGCCCTGGAGCACTCCGCTTGATACCAGCTGCCAACTAGACACTGAGCCATTGATCACTACCTGTTGAGCCTGACAATCTAGCCAGCTTTCTATCCACCTTATAGTCCATTCATCCAATCCAGGGGTAGGCAACCTATGGCACGCGTGCCAAAGGCGGCACGCGAGCCGATTTTCAGTGGCACTCTCACTGCCCGGGTCCTGGCCACCAGTCCAGGGGGCTCTGCATTTTAATTTAATTTTAAATGAAGCTTCTTAAACATTTAAAAAACCTTATTTACTTTACATACAACAATAGTTTAGTTATATATTATAGACTTATAGAAAGAAACCTTCTAAAAACGCTAACATGTATTACTGGCACGCGAAACCTTAAATTAGAGTGAAGACTTAGAATTAGAATGAAGACTCGGCACACCACTTCTGAAAGGTTGCCAACCCCTGATCCAATCCATACTTACTTAACTTGCTGGCAAGAATACTGTGGGAGGCTGTATCAAAAGCTTTGCTAAAGTCAAGATATATCACATCCACCGCTTTCCCCATATCCACAGAGCCAGTTATCTCATCATAGGAGGCAATCAGGTTGGTCAGGAATGACTTGCCCTGTTGACTGTTCCTGATCACCTTCCTCTCCTCCAAGTGCTTCAAAATGGATTCCTTGAGGACCTGCTCCATGATTTTGCCGGGGACTGAAGTGAAGCTGACTGGTCTGTAGTTCCCCGGGTTCTCTTTCTTCCCTTTTTAAAATATATTTGCCTTTTTTCAATCATCCAGCACGTCCCCCGATTCCCACGAATTTTCAACGATAATGGCCAATGGCTCTGCAATCGCATCAGCCAACTCCCTCAGCACCCTCGGATGCATTAGATCCAGACCCATGGACTTGTGCATGTTCAGCTTTTCTAAATAGTCCTTAACCTGTTCTTTCACCACTGAGGGCTACTCACCTTCTCCCCATACTGTGTTGCCCAGTGCAGCAGTCTGGGAGCCGACCTTGTCTGTGAAGACCGAGGCAAAAAAAGCATTGAGTACTTCAGCTTTTTCCACATCATCTGTCACTAGGTTGCCTCCCCCATTCAGTAAGGGTCCCACACTTTCCCTGACCTTCTTTTTGTTGCTAACATACCTGTAGAAACCCTTCTTGTTACCCTTCACATCCCTTGCTAGCTGCAACTCCAATTGTGCCTTGGCCTTCCTGATTACGCCCTGCATGCTCTAGCAATATTTTTATACTCCTCCCTTCCCTAGTCATCTGTCCAAATTTCCACTTCTGGTAAGCTTCCTTTTTGAGTTTAAGCTTACCGAAGATTTCACTGTTAAGCCAAGCTGGTCACCTGCCATATTTGCTATTCTTTCTGCACATCGGGATGGTTTGTTCCTGTGCCCTCAATAAGGCTTCTTTAAAATACAGCCAGCTCTCCTGGACTCCTTTCCCCCTCATATTAGCCTCCCAGGGGATCCATCAGTTCCCTAAGGGAGTTTAAGTCTGCTTTTCTGAAGTCCAGGTTCCGTATTTTCTACTCTCCTTTCTTCCTTTTGTCAGGATCCTGAACTCAACCTCTCATGGTCACTGCTGCCTAGGTTGCCACCTATTTCTACTTCCCCTACCAATTCTTCCCTGTTTGTAAGCAGCAGGTCAAGAGGAGCATGGCCCCTAGTTGGTTCCTCCAGCACTTCTACCAGTAAGTTGTCCCCAACACTCTCCAAAAACTTCTTGGATTGTCTGTGCATTGGTGTATTGTTCTCCCAGAAGATGTCAGGGTGTTTGAAGTCCCCCATTAGAACCAGGGCCTGTGATCTGAAAACTTCAGTTAGTTGTCCGAAGAAAGCCTTGTCTACCTCATCCTTCTGATCCGGTGGTCTAGAGTGCACACCCACCACGACATCACCCTTGTTGCTCTCGCCTCTAAACTTAACCCAAAGACTCTCAACAGGCTTTTCTCCAGTTTCATACTGGAACTCTGAGCAATCATACCACTCTCTTACATACAATGCAACTCCACCTCTCCTCCCTTACCTGTCCTTTCTGAACAGTTTATACCCATCCATGACAGTGCTCCAGTCATGTGAACTGCCCCACCAAGTTTCTGTTGTTCCAATCACATCACGGTTCCTTGATAGCACCAGGACTTTTTGACTGGACTGTCACAGATGTAGCTATTACTGCTATCATTGCACATCAGCCATGTGTTTTACCTCATCTGCGCTGCATCCATTTCCTGTTCTTATATACAGGGGGTTTTGAGAACAGCCAAATAGAAAGGTTATATACAGAAAACAGACTGAGCTGGAATTCCCTCCAGAGCATTAAAGATGAGTGTAAAAGAATGGAAAGCTGTGAACAAGACCTTAGAGGATCCTGAGTGACACAAACAAGCGCTCCTAATTTTATCGTATGGAATAGGGAAAAATATTTTAGTAGTGCATTCTGAAGTGTCTAATCACCACAGTGAGAAAAGGGACTAGATAAAAGCACCAGGAGCATTTTCTTCCCAGGGGCACCTTCTTTCTCCTGGGAACACCTCCTACACCGGTAGCTGGGACAAAGAGAGGAAGTGGGCTTGGAGTAGGCTCCACCACCCCAACTCTACATTTATGGTGGATTCCTCAGGAAGCTGCTTAAGCCAGCTTTGTTGCTGCTTTCTGCTGCTCAGACCCAAGAATTGGACCTAAAGGATGTAAAGCCCCTTTTCTAGATCCAAGTTCCACCCCACTCTGCTGGCTGGTCTTACAGCCACAAGTTTGCATATTCCTACAAAGCTTTGTACATTTTTTTTTTAAGTCAAATAAAAAAAATGGAAGACCCTGCACACACACAAACCATGATAGTGCTGTTACAAACAAGGGGCTGTGCACAACTTCATGCATTGCCTGAAAAAAGCAGAGTTGTTAAAACAAACAAGATCCCATTCTTCATCCTCTCTCATTCATGAACCCTGTGATTTGGGGTGCTGAGCACCTCCCACAAGGTGCTGAGCATCCTCCTCTCTTACTGAAGTGCCTGGAAGGTGGGGACACACTTTGTCTCCCAACTGTGATGTAATCAGAGGTCCCCCTACAAGGACAGAATTAAGGAGATCCTCAGAAGTGACAAGGCAGAAAAGGCTGTTTCAGTCTGGAAGCCAGTATGCCAGGGACAGAGGTAGTCGGCATAGTGTAAGAACAGCAATAGAATAGAATGAGATCTACAGGGTTTCTTTCTGTCCAGTACCTCAATACAAAACCCTCTTTGTATTCATAATAATCAAGGCCCCAACTTATCCATCATACATAAAAAAGTCTGTCTCTTATAGTGCTTTAATAAACCTGTATGCATTACTCCACTTTAATTGTACAGCAGGTCCTTCTGTGGTTCTGTTATCCTCACTAGCATACATGTTATGAAATCTTCCCGGACAGATTGTGTGCAGAAATGAGGTGAAGCTTGGCTCTCTCTCTCTCTCTTTTTTCCACCTCAGCTTACTTCAGTCTCTGAATACTGCAAAGTTCACTGCAGGAAAACCCACATTTAAACCAGTGAAATATTTGCCTGGTCATTGTATCCATTGCAATTTGGTGCAATAAAGAATGCATTGCTACTTTCCATACAGTCACCCCAGCTGCATCTAGGTATTTTAACTAGTTTTGATTTGTAAAGAGGTGAGCACAAAGAAAAGAAACATGGTTCAAATGTTGTGTGGGGGGAGGGGGGGTGGTAGTCTTCTCTGTGCATGACCAAGCCCAAGAAACTAATAGCTCACTTTACATTGTTTCTTTCACAAAAAGCCATCTGTACAAACACACATTTTGTTAAATGTGCATCTAACAATTGAGACTGCATGCCAGGATTTTATAATTTTCTGCTTATTATCTATATCCTTCCCTTGTTTTGTAGGTTCCTGGAGAGAAGGTAGTTGGTAAGGAAATGTCTGTGATAATAGAATTCACCAACCCACTGAACCAAAAGCTTGTGAATGTCTTGGTACGTCTCGATGGACCTGGCCTACTGAGGACAACCACAAAAATGTTCAGGTAGGGAAGAGTGTGGAAATAATGGGCTGTTCATTCCCTTCTCCCTTATGGGATTTAGCACAAAGTAACAATCCCTGTTGATCTATGTACTGTAATTCAAGTATATGCTTCTTATTCTAAGGATTTGTAATGGATGGAGGGGGAGTAACAGTTGGAAGAGGTCAGTCTGTCACTGTGCACGTTACTAGAGGGTTTTGGTAGTTGGGAAGGGGCTTTGCAAATGGTGGTGGTGTGGGTAATTGCCAACTCTATTATTTTTTTATTTGTCATCTTTGTGTCAAATCTAATCTCTGCCTCAACTATTCAACCACATATTGCCCACTACTCAAGATTTGTGGTAAAACCATAAATAGGATCCCCTTTTTAGGGAGAGTGTTCCAAAAAGGGATTCCGCCTCCCGCATTGACTCAGAGCAAGATTTTAAAAGATTCACCTAAAGAGTCCGATAGATGCTTTTGAAAATCCCTGTATGCACCTATCTGAATCTAAATACCTTTTAAAAATCTGTCTCTATGGGTCTGATGCTGAAACTGCAGAGCATGGAGGAGATCACTGTGTTGAACATGGGAGTAAATAACTGTGCCTCTACAGCATCCCTAAATAGGTCTGTCCTGAAATGTAGGGGCCTGATGCAGAATGACCTCAAGTCTGAGAAACAGGAATGTCCTATGTTGTTGGCCAATCTTTTGTTTCATTTAGAGAGAATCTCATCATTGGCACAGCTGCTCCCAGATGTAAGGGCTAAATTTCCCCGAACTCACTTTACATTTGAGTGTGATGTAGTGTGTGTGTGTGTGTGTGTGTGTGTGTGTGAAAACAGTAGAACTGGGTGTGCATAAAAGATTTTTGGATGCAAGTCTTATTTGCATGCACAAGTTCTGCTGTTGGCACGCAGTATTGGGCACTCAAATTTAGAAGCTGGATTGAGGCCCTGGTTCCTTTGAAAAATTGGTGTAATTCAGCAGTAGCATAAAGGATAGCATATTTGCACATCAGGGATCTGATTCTGATCACACTTGGACCAATGTAAAAATGATTGGCATCAGATCCTGGATTTGAGTTGGGTAGAAAATAGGTGTTAAAGGGCATTGGACGGTGTGTAACATGCACTACAGTTTAGGGCATGACTGAATTTGGCTCAGGATCTTCCACAGGGGCTATACCAGTTTTGAAAATGGCCTTAATTATTAGGGAATCATGGCAGACCACCCATTGTTTTGCAGCCCTTCTTATTCTAAAAACTATTGCTGACTGCTCTCACCTTCAAGGAAGTGAGAGTTGTCAGGTGCATCCAAAGAAAGGGAGTTACCAGGAAACATGATTAATCAAGTGGATACTTTGCTTTCTTCAATCCATAGCTTCTGCCCCCTCCTCCTCCCTCCCCCTTTAAGATAATGTCCTAGAACTTATTTAAAAATGGGAAATGATTGCCTATGTCATTTGGAGATTTCATTTTAACTGTCCTCGGATGGATAAAGGCTGCAGGTTACACACACGCACACAGGGGACAAACCATGCGTAGTTGTAATTTATTTAAATAATAATCCCATTTGCCTCTATGTATTCAAGGTGATAAATGGCTGCAGTGTGTTGATGGCTCAGCACATTATTTAGAATCATTCATCACTAAGTTCACTCCCAGGCAAATATCATTAGGGCAGTTTGACTTCATTTGCAATAAAGTGAAAATCAGTTGGTTTTCTGGGGGGGGAGTTTGCATCTCTATCCATCACTGGACCATCTCACTTTGGAGGTGTTCCCTTTGGTCTCTTGTAATTAGTTATTGTTTGGGGAGAGGGGTATTGAGGAGGATAAGAATTTAGAAATGTCTATAACTGCTCTTGTATTTTTATAGTACTGACTTATGTATACTGAGATAACAGGCAGTATGGTCCAGTGGATAAAGCACTGGGCTGGGAGTCAGGAGACCAGGCTGTTTTTCCTGCCTCTGCCCATTGACTTAGGCACGTCACATAGGGCTATATATTGATGCTTAGCCACGGGCCTGAGTAGGGAAAGGAGCATGATTTGTGCAAAGGCCTTTGACAGTTGCAGCCCCTGTAGTTGAGGGTATTGGTATTGCCTTTACACGTCTCAAAGCTAGCAACTAGCCACACAATTAATTGCATTATTAAAATGATTTAGGACCAGCCATATTCAGATCCTCCTTCAAGTCACTTTATCCTTTTCCAAAACTCTGAGCTTGAATTAAAGGTGATGGAGGTGAGGAAGGCTGATTTAGTGCATAGGACAGTAAATTGGGACACAGGAGATCAGGATTCTATTCCCAATTTAGCCCCAGCCTCTTTGTGGTCCTTGGACAAATCATTTAATCTACTTCGTGCCCCAGTTCCCCATCTGTACAATGGGGATAACAGCACTTCCCTACCTCGCAGGGCTGTTGTGAGGATAAATACATTAATGGCCACAAGACATTGAGTTGCAGTAGGGACAAGGTCATGTAAGTACCTCAAGAGTGAACATACCAGCTAGAGGCCTGATACAAAGCCCATTTAAATCAATAGGCCTCTTTCCATTGATTTCAATGTGCTTTGAAGAGTTGTTTTGTATAGTCAGGTCCTGATCAGAGAGATATAGTGTATGTGGAATGGCAAATTTAGGGTAATAAAAATCTCCAAATTACATTTATACTAGGATCACGCCTACAACAAGCATTGCATAAGAAGGAAAGTTTATAATGTCAGTACACAGGGCCAGAACCTCAGCTGGTGTAGCTCCATTGACTTCGTTAGAGTTATGGGTAATATTTTCAAAAGAACCCAATTGACTCAGAAGCCTAAGTCCCATTGAAAGTCAATGAAATGTAGGCACTTTAAACTTTAATCTTATGACAATTTACATCATCTGAGGATCTGGCCCATGTCTGACAATGTATAACGAACAGTTTTTCTACCTGAAGGATCATGTAATGCCTTCATTGCTTCCCATATTGGACATTTCCCACACACACTCTGAACTAATGGCATTTTAGCTGGCACCGTCATCTAAGTTGTGTAATTCACCATTCTGCCATGGTAAGTTTGTATTTGGTGAAGAGTCAGTTATAGAAGGACAGGTTACACATTTCATTAGGAACAAAAAAGAAAAGAGAAGGAATGTGCTAAGAGCAGTTTGCATATATTCTCTTCAAAACAGTGTGCTTTGGTTTTTTGCAGGGTGCATGCATTAAAGCTGCTCCAAAGTATTTTTGTGCTTAGCTAGGGACTTACTCAAGAAATCCCCATCACAACCTTGATTCTCCCTTGCCTTGAACCTAGTGTAGTCTGTTACATCTGTGCACAGTATAAAATGTTACCAAATCTGACTTCTGCTTTTACTTACACTCATGGTAGTAAGCCACCTTGCACTCACTCTGTTCAGATGTTTACACAGAAGAGAGAATCAGGCCCCAGATCGCTACAACCTCACAATCCAGAAGTGTGCAGTTCATAATCCTCTTCCTTACTGCTAAAGAAAACAGTATACCTAGCTCACATCCTCCACTGGTTCCATTAAGCAGGCTGCATTCCCCTAAACACAGTCAGTCAGTACCAATTATCAACATCTGTACACAGGGACAGGGAGAAGGCTGTGAAACTGCCTAAAAAACAAACAAACCCAATGCACGTGGCGGTCTGTGTGACTTAAACCTTAGCATAAAATTGAAAATCAAGAACAGTACAGGGTGCAGTTTGTTGATACTATAAGCAATCAGGAGCCATACATAATGGAACAGTGCAACTGCTAACAGCAGGACTCATAAGAACATTTCAGCTTGTTTTCATGGACAAAAGGAAGTGATCTTTAAAAGTGGACAATGACAAGATGCTCTCTGATTACCGCAGTGTGAGCTTGCAGAGTGTTTCAATTCCCCATCACCACTCCTCCTGCTGGATATTTCTGAATAAGGAATTGTTTGAACTACATACATGAATTTGCTTTCAGTATACGCGTTGGAAACTACAGATAATCTTCTCAGGTCCTCCCAGGACCAGAGGGGAAAGGGGAAGAACTGAATAACTAGACAAAATCTGCTGAATACTATTTTATGGCAGCATAGTGCAGATTATTAGGATGCTAAAATGAATATACATTCCTTGAGCCACCTGAGAGAGACTAGATGGAATCCTGGTCCCATTGAAGTCAATGGTAAGACTTCCATTGATTTCAGTGGGGCAGGTTTTGCCCAAGTAACTTATGACAGAAAACTGAGCTGAAAGACTAAATTTACCCTAAAGCTCAGAATTTTGAACGAGATTTCATGGACTCATGGAAACACGAAATAATGGGTCAAATTCTCTGCTGCTGCCTGTCAGCGTAGCCATCTTGACTTCAATGGAGTTTTGCCCATTTACACCAGCAGAGAATTTGATGCATTGGAGATAAGGGCAATCAGTACCCTATGGGATTGACAGAAGCTATGGGTTTAAATTTAAAAGGGGGAAAATGTAAATTGAATAGCTGGAAAAACTTCCTCCCAGTCAGACCTATTTGACTGAGAAATAGACTCCCAAGGGAAGTGTGGGAAGCCCCATTATTTTGGGGAAAATTTAAAAATTGGATTGGAAAAAAAATCCTAGAAAATGTATTGCAAGAACAATTTTGCAATGGCCAGGAGATGGGAGCAGTATGAAAAAAAAATCTAGATTGATCATTTCTGGACTTCTCAAATTCTGTGTCAGGCTGAGAAATCTCACCCTGCCAATCTGTCAAAATATTGATATTTTGCTTTATAACCGCAGGGAAATTCCAAAGAATTCTACTTTGACCTGGGAAGAAAAATGTTTTCCAAGACAAGCTGGAGTTCGAAAGCTAATTGCAAGCCTGAATTGTGATGCCCTACGACATGTCTATGGCGAGCTGGACCTAGAGGTTGAAAGGAAACCACTTGTGTGAACAAGATTGTCTTCTTCAGCCTTTCATTTATCAGTGTTTTATAAGGGAAAAAATTTGAAGAAATATTTTCAGCTCTCATTGTCCTATCTCCGAATAAATGTACATGTCAATGAAGCAAAGTAACAGAAAACACCAGGAAGGGTTGGGAATGCATTTATCGGGTTATGAGTGTTCCAAATTAAGATAATACTAGTTAAAGGCAACTTCAGGCCATCTTACTCTTATAGTTCACATGAATGTATACCCCTTTGCATTGGTACTGGGAGGGAGAAGGTTCCATTCTCCAAAACACTTTGAACTTTAGTTTTAATTAGGGCTTCATATTTCACTGAACAAAAAAAAAATTATACATTCTTATGGTAAAACATGGTTTATGTACCTTAACGGGTTGTTTTATCTTGTGGTGTTAAAGTTTTCAAATTCACAGAGCAGCTCACTTTGTTGAAAGGATTGATCAGGGTTTGGTACCTCAAGGCTGCTCCCAATTAGCACTCTGCTATGCCCTCCCATACATACAGACACTGGCTTCTTGCTTTGTATTTACCCCACTCTGTACGCTGCTAGTGCACCGTCCCTCTTGTTTGTCCCTAGGCTACCATATCTCTGCCCAGGGATCACTGCACCAAGCCCCCAGTTTATTAGTCCTAACCTTTAAACTGTGTTCCAAGGCTTCTGTCTTGCCACACCTACCATCTCTCCTTCCCCACACTTAGTAGGGGGCCTTATTATTCCTTAGTTCCATGTGTGTATAGGAGACAGCCACTGCTGACAGAAGGTGTTCCATGTACCTTTATGGAGTTCAGGCTGCACAGACCTGGAAAGTGGGCAAATAGGGATAAAAAGGTGTAGACAGGCAGCAGGCTGGGAGTCTCTGGATTCTACCCCTCCCAAACCCACAAAGGGGGTGCAAATGAATCCGTCCCCTCTGTGCTGTGGAACCTTTAGGGATGGTTCAAGAAGCAGCTGTGATCAAGTGGGCTTCTGGTATCTCGGTTTTTGCAGGAGCAGCATTCTTGATTAGCGAATAGGAGCCAGTGGGGCTGGGCATGGCAGATGCCTCTTAAGTTTTGGGAGTGCTCCCAATGAAGATTGGCACAGATCTCTGGGTATTCCCAGGGTAAGAGGATGGAATCATAGTTTCTTCCAGGGGGAGGGTACAGCCACCTCCCCTGAGAGAAGGGTGAGATGGAAACTCCACAACCTGACTTCAGCATCCCCTCTCCTTTACAAATTATTCCTGCATAAGGAAGAATGGGACCCCAGGCATCCCATTTCTAAGACTGATCCTACCCATAGCTGTTCCTGACATTTCTATTGATTCCAGTCTCACTGTTCGTCTTGCACCACTGCTACTCAACTGAAAAGGAAGTACTCCCCGATGCATTCTGGGCAATGGTGTGGCTCTCAGTGATGTTGATGCAGGGCCGGCTCTACTATTTTTGCCGCCCCGAGCAAAAAAAAAAAAAAAAGCTGCTCGGATTGTGCCGCCCCAAGAATGGACGGAATGCCGCCCCTTAGCATGTGCCGCCCCAGGCACGTGTTTCCTCCGCTGGTGCCTGGAGCTGGTCCTGTGTTGATGTGACTTAGGAGATCTAGGAGATACAGTGCTGCCAAACAGGTATGGGACTGACACTGAGTCATACTAAAATTTTTCTAGGGGATTTGAATTTTACTCCTAAATACACATTTCCTCCCCAAAACGTACCTTGTTTCCCTGTGTGTATTATGAATGCCTACTGAAATACTTCACAGCATTTTATTCATTATAAAACGAGTGTGTGAGGGAGAGGGATGGGTCTCAAATTATTCTGCATCTGCAATAAAAACCTTTGCTTGCCAAGCTGTAGAGATTTACTGTATGTAAAAGGACACGGCCCATGCTAACAAACTGCATGTGTGGGATACTTCATCATTTTAAAGGGAGATAAGAGAGGAAGCAGGTGCAAACCTCACATCTATTAAATAATATAGCTTTACTGTGCAGTTTATAGGTGGCATCATGTTATGGTCTGATCAATGAGAGAAAGATAGTTTGCCTTAACCTCTGAAGTCCCATGCTCCTCTTCTTTCCCCATGATCCCTCCCCTCCCCACACCCACAGAACTTGTACCTAGGTAAAAGTAATTTCTTTAGGACAAGTAAGCGCAGGAATTCTCTCAATGACAGAAGGTCACGTAGGGGAGAGATCGCTTGCTCTTTTGTTAGACTATATGAGACAAATTTTCATACAGAGACACATAAGTTGCACATACAAAATGTGTATGTATACACCTCATACTACAGTGATGGGTATGGGACTGAAAGATAAGTACCAATTGCATGCCTAAGTGGGCACGTTCACATGGGGAAGGGGTAGGCATATACTTAGAGTAACTGTTAGCACCTGGGCTTTAATGCAACCGTGCTCACACATGTTTTGCCAGCACAACTTACATTACCTCTTTTGAAAATTTGTTCTTACCTGTCCAAAGGCTCTCAAGGAGCCCTCCGTGTGTGTTTAGCAGTTAATAGCATGCTGACAATGCATTATGGCAAGTTATGTTTAGTGATCATATGTTCCTTGCTAAATTCTACAGTATCTAATACAAAATAGCCACATTTTGCTACTGAGTATAAATCTGCTTTCTTCTGTGCATTTTTAATAATTAGAATATAATAGAAACTTAAAATAAAGACAGTCTGATTATGCAATAGAGCTCATAGCCTGTGTTTTGTTTCTTGAACTATCATTTCTCCTACAATCCAGCAATATAGTACACTACTTCTAGCATCTGTTAAGGGGGTAAAAAAAAAAAAAGGCTGGGAAAGCTAAAGGCTGCTTAAGAAACACATCAATAAGAAACGCCTCTCTGATACCAAGGAGACAGCCCTTTCCTTACTTAAAATGTTTTCCCAGGGCCAGTGTGACTATTATAGCTACTGCTTTGCTCCCTGGTTTATCAGCTGAGAACCTAATGCATTTATCCAGCAAGAAGTGAACATTTGCAGGACAGATCACAGTGACAGCAGAAAGACTCCATGGACTTCCCTGGTGTCAGAAACCCTTTAAATGGCCAATATTCTTCTAATGGAACCTCACAAACATCCCAGCTTCTAAAATATGCACTTGTTAGCTAGATATACACTTAGCACTTTACAAACATTAAGCTACACAACATCCCTGGGAGACTGGCAAGTAATATTATGCCCAATTTATATAAAGTGAAGCAAAGACATGTTCAGCAGTTTGACTAGGGTCTAAGGCAGAACCAAGAATACAAGAACCCTGAACGCTTAGATCCATTGCCTCCCCATTCTCTACAAAGAAGTTCTCTAGAGAGAGTTGCCCAACTAAACATAAGGACACACTGAATAAAAATTGAATAAGGACTCCAGAACTTGGGCCATAGATTGTAATGGGTTTGACGTGAGTAAGGGTCAGGATTTGGCCTAATTTAAACATATGATGCTATATGGAGAATATATTCTATACACACCCTGCCATCCCCCAAATTACACTAATAACAAAAGAAATGGGCCCAACCCAAAACCCCAGCCCCAACACCTCTGAACTTTGGGGAAGTCTGGATCAAAGTTTGAACTTGCCAGCTGAGGCCTTCTTGCCAATGGGTTGAACTAAAACCAAATAGATCCAAACTTCATGGCTCAGGACAATCTCTAGCAAAATTACACACATCAACAAAACTACTCTGAAACCTATCAACAAAACAAAATCCCGACCCCATTGAGCTCACAGGCGCAACATACAATTGACAAGTAGCAGACTTTGCAGTTGCCTGCACACCTTAGGGGTTGAGCGAGGTTTGAATGAGGAGAGCGAGGGTGGAGTGTGACTGTTGATTGGGAGTGTATTCCAAGTGTAAGAGAAGGCCTGCATGACATCACACAGCCGGAATTGGCTGAATGAAACAAATGAAGCAGTGAGGAAAAGCTTGGGCTGAGTATATGAAGCAGTACAGGCTGTCAGAGAAGTGGGATCCAGGCTGTAGACATGGTGGAGAGTTGCTGAATGTGTTAAATGAGACGCTTGAATTGAATACAGAAGAAGGGAAACCAGTGCTGAATGTTAGGAGGTAGGGAAAAACATAGCCAGGATAAGGGAAAGAAACATCAGCTTAACAGCAGTGTTTTGGACAGACCTAAGGAGAGAGGGAGCTGCCAGAGGGGAGGCGGTTACAATAGTTAAAGTGGGGAATCAGCAGAGCATGTCCAAGAGCTTGCAGTGGTGATAGTGAGGAGAGAGCAGAGTCTGCAGATGGTATAGAGGAAAAAGCAGCAGCATTTAGCATCCCTGTAAGACCAACAGCAGTGGGTGCTTCATTTTTTCCCCCAGTGATGGCACCTTTACTCCAAAAGAGTGATTTAGGGACTTTGAGTTAAAACATAAACATGATCATTTTAACAGCTGTAAAGTCAGAATACAGCTTTAGTAAGTGACCAGCCTTATAGCGTAGGGAGAGCCTGCTCTGGTCTGTGGATCCATGTTCATATGAGGTTCAATTTAGCCATGAGTCTGACTTAAATGAGTAGAAAAATGTATTCAGGAACAAGGTTCAGATGATTTTTATATTATGCTTTAGGAAAGCCCCTCCTAGTATGAAAGGGTTAATATCAGGTACAATATATGTGCACCTTTTATACAGTCATCAGCTACTGGTTTAAGATTTATTTACTGTCTTTGAAAAGAGAAAGGGGAAAAATTTCAACAGTGCCTAAGTCCTAGTTTGTAAAGTGATTTAATTTTCAAAAAGACTTTTAGGTTCCTTAGTAACTTTTGAAATTAGGATGGAGGTTCCTAAGTCATGGAGGCATATTTGAAACTGTTAGCCTAAGTCTCATGGGACTTAGGGTATGTCTACACTACGAGAGTAGTTCGATTTTACTTAAATCGAATATGTGGAATCGATATTACAAAGTTGAACGTGTGTGTCCACACTAATGGGGCAAGCGTTGACATTGGAAGCGGTGCACTGTGGGCAGCTATCCCACAGTTCCCGCTGCCCATTGGAATTCTGGGTCGAGCCCCCAATGCCTTCTGGGGAAAAAAATGTGTCAAGGGTGCTTTTGGGTAACTGTCGTCATCCAACCGTCACTCCCGCCCTCCCTGCCTGAAAGCGCCGGCGGGAAATCAGTTCGCGCACTTTTCTGGTCAGTGACAGCGCGGACGCCACAGCACTGCGAGCATGGAGCCCGCTGCGACCATCGCTGCAGTTATGGCCGTTGTCAACACCTCGCACCTTATCATCCACCTTTCCCAGAGGCAGATGCTGAGAAATCGGGCGAGGAGGCTACGGCAGTGCGGTGAGGACCTGAAGTCTGAGAGTGGCACAGACCTGTCACAAAGCACGGGACCCCGCGCCGAGGACATCATGGTGGCAGTGGGTCATGTTGATGTTGTGGAACGGCGATTCTGGGCCCGGGAAACAAGCACGGACTGGTGGGACCGCATAGTGCTGCAGGTCTGGGATGAATCACAGTGGCTGCGAAACTTTCGCATGCGGAAGGGGACTTTCATGGAACTTTGTGAGTTGCTGTCCCCTGCCCTGAAGCGCAATGACACCCGGATGCGAGCAGTCCTGAGTGTCCAGAAGCGAGTGGCCATAGCCCTCTGGAAGCTTGCAACGCCGGACAGCTACCGGTCAGTCGCGAACCACTTTGGCGTGGGCAAATCTACCGTGGGGGTTGTTGTCATGCAAGTAGCCAACGCAATCGTTGAGCTACTGCTCTCAAAGGTAGTGACCCTGGGAAACGTGCAGGTCATCATAGATGGCTTCGCCGCGATGGGATTCCCAAACTGCGGTGGGGCTATAGATGGAACTCACATCCCTATCCTGGGACCGGACCACCAGGCCAGCCAGTACATTAACCGAAAGGGCTACTTTTCAATGGTGCTGCAAGCACTGGTGGACCATAGGGGACGTTTTACAAACATCAACGTCGGATGGCCGGGCAAGGTTCATGACGCTCGTGTTTTCAGGAACTCTGGTCTGCTTAGACGGCTGCAGGAAGGTATTTACTTCCCGGACCACAAAATAACTCTTGGGGATGTGGAGATGCCTATAGTCATCCTCGGGGACCCAGCCTACCCGCTAATGCCCTGGCTCATGAAGCCCTATAC
Organism: Emys orbicularis; assembly: GCF_028017835.1. NCBI lineage: Eukaryota > Metazoa > Chordata > Testudines > Emydidae > Emys > Emys orbicularis. The sequence continues at coordinate 118,859,906 of NC_088684.1, forward strand.
TGGCGCCCTGGACACTGAAAAAGAACTCCTCAACTACCGGCTGAGCAAGTGCAGAATGGTGGTGGAGTGTGCTTTTGGCCGTCTCAAGGGGAGATGGAGAAGCTTACTGACTCGCTGTGATCTCAGCGAAACCAATATCCCCATTGTTATTGCAGCTTGCTGTGTGCTCCACAATCTCTGTGAGAGCAAGGGGGAGACCTTTATGGCGGGGTGGGAGGTTGAGGCAAATAGCCTGGCTGCTGATTACGCCCAGCCAGACAGCCAGGTGATTAGAAGAGCCCAGCGGGATGCGCTGTGCATCCGGGAGGCTTTGAAAGCTAGGTTCCTGAGTGAGCAGGGTAACCTGTGACTATTAAGTTTGTTTACAGAGAAGCTGAACCTGCCCCCGTTTCTTTACCCAGTAAATGTTCACTATCCTCTCCAGTTACATACCCCGTTCACCCCGTTCACCCCCTTCCAACACACGTTTAAAAATAAAATCACTTGAATTTTGTTAATGAACACCGTTTTCTTTATTACTGTTTTCTCGGTAAAGTGTTGAACCTGGGACGCAGACTGTGGTGGGGAGCGGGTGTAGTGTAGTGATGCAAAGGACGCTTCTAAACTCCAGGAATGACAGGCTCCGCAGTGGTGGACTGGTTGTTTCAACGGAGCCTGCCACCCCTCCTGTTCGGGACTCTGTGTGTGGGGGCTATGTGACTTTGTGGCAGGGGGAGGACGGTTACAGATCCCCTGCTGCGTGGCTCTGTGATCCAGGATAAGGACCGCTGCATAAGATCTCTAACCGCCCTCCCCCGCCACAAAGTCACATAGCCCCCCCCACACACACAGAACATGAAAACCACCTCCCAGCCTGACTAGGGTAACTAGTGACTGCAATGTGTGTGTGCCCTGCTGCTGAACCTGCCCCCGCCTCTGTACCCTGGTAAAGGTGACTGTCCTGTCCAATTACCAACCCCCTTCCCCCCCTTCAGACAGACTCTCCTCTAAAAAACATGATGGAAACAGTAATTAACAGAAACTTATTTTTTATTAGCAACTACACATGAAACTGGGGGATGAAACTGGGACGGGGGCTTGGGTGAGGCGGGAAGGAAAGGACTTATCAAATTTTGGGGAATGAGAGCCTTCTGGTACTTGAGCAGTCTGCAGGGGTGGAGTGAGAGTTTTCACGGACTCTGCCGCCCCTCCTTCTTGGGACTTTGGGTGAGGGGGGTATGGGACTTTGTGGCAGGGGAGGGCGGTTAGAGATAGACTGCAGCGGGGCTCTGTCCTCCTGCCTCCGGTCCTGCAGAACATCCACAAGGTGCCGGAGCGTGTCCGTTTGCTCCCTCATTAGTCCAAGCAGCGTTTGAGTCGCCTGCTGGTCTTCCTGCCGCCACCTCTCCTCCCGTTCCATGTGTGATCGGTGCATTTGGGACAAGTTCTCCCTCCACTGGGTCTGCTGGGCTGCCTGGGCTCGGGAGCAGCCCATAAGTTCCGAGAACATGTCCTCCCGTGTCCTCTTCTTCCTACGCCTAATCTGCGCTAGCCTCTGGGAGTGTGATGCCAGGCTAGGTCGGGAGACAGTCGCAGCTGTGGGATGGGAAAAAGGGAGTGAATTCCTCAGAAAGATAAATTTAGTTGTGAACAAAGAACATAGTCTTTCTCTGTGAACAAGACCATGCACAGCACCTATCACATGCGCACTCAGGACAAGGTCGAATTTTCGGCCTTCGCATTCAGTGCCTGGGTTCTTGCAGTGCAGATCAGAGAAGCGGGGCAGGACAGCGGAATTTGTGTAGCAGGCCAACATGGTAAGCCGTAGACTTGTGGCTGCTTAAAACTTTAATAATAGCACTGGCCTCCTTTCACGTTCAAAGCAATGCCAGTCCCTGCTGCCAGCAATCCGGCAAGCATGAACTCTGCCCCGTCCCACCCCCTCGCGGCTGTCCCAGGGAAAGATCCCTGTATGCTGCCCCTCTCCCGCCTCCACCGCGTGGCTGTAAACCGCCGGTTACAGTTCTGTAAAGGAACAGGCAAGCAGTCCCAATACTAACATTCCCCTACCTAATTCAAAGCAGGTCACCATGAGCGACATCACTCTGATGAGGATTTCAGAGACGGAGAAAGAAAGGATGCTTCGGGAAAGCATGCAAAGACCAGGGCCGTATGCCGCCATGCTCTGCAAGGCAATGATCCCGGAGTACTTGCTTGTCTCCTGGTGCGGAAACGTTTCATACCACGGAGGACCCAATAAGGCCGCTCTCCCCAGGAACCTGATGCAAAGGCTTTCCAATTACCTCTAGGAGAGCTTCGTGGAGATGTCCCAGGAGGATTTCTGCTCCATCCCCGGACATATAGACCGGATTTTACTGTAGCTGCACTGGCAGGGACTAAACAGTAGAGCGCCTAGGGCAAACCAATCATGCTAAACCGGACATTGTTAGATTTTTTTTCAGTAGTTGCACTGCCAAGGACTGAAACGTGAAGCGTCTAGGGCAAACTAATCATGAAAAACCCATTGTTAATATTGTTAATATTCCTGTTCTGTTAAAAATAAATGTTTACATGTTTAAAACACTTACTGACTGATCCTTCCCCTGATTCTGTGTCCGGGTTAACGCCTGGGGACGGTTGGTAGGGGATCTCTGTAAGGGTGATGAAGAGATCCTGGCTGTCGGGGAAATCAGCATTGTAAGCGCTGTCGACTGCCTCGTCCTCCTCATCTCCTTCCTCATCTTCCCCGTCCGCTAACATGTCCGAGGAACCGGCCGTCGACAATATCCCATCCTCAGAGTCCACGGTCAGTGGTGGGGTAGTGGTGGCGGCCGCACCTAGGATGGAATGCAGTGCCTCGTAGAAACGGGATGTCTGGGGCTGGGATCCGGAGCGTCCGTTTGCCTCTTTGGTCTTCTGGTAGCCTTGTCTCAGCTCCTTGATTTTCACGCGGCACTGCGTTGCATCCCGGCTGTATCCTCTCTCTGCCATGGCTTTAGAGATCTTCTCGTAGATCTTTGCATTCCGTCTTTTCAATCGCAGCTCGGAAAGCACGGACTCATCGCCCCACACAGCGATGAGATCCAAGACTTCCCGATCAGTCCGTGCTGGGGCCCTCTTTCTATTCTGAGATTGCACGGCCATCTCTGCTGGAGAGCTCTGCATCGTTGCCAGTGCTGCTGAGCTCGCCACAATGTCCAAACAGGAAATGAGATTCAAACTGGCCAGACAGGAAAAGGAATTCAAATTTTCCCGGGGCTTTTCCTGTGTGGCTGGTCAGAGCATCCGAGCTCAGACTGCTGTCCAGAGCGTCAACAGAGTGGTGCACTGTGGGATAGCTCCCGGAGCTATTACCGTCGATTTCCATCCACACCTAGCCTAATTCGACATGGCCATGTCGAATTTAGCGCTACTCCCCTCGTTGGGGAGGAGTACAGAAGTCGAATTTAAGAGACCTCTATGTCGAACTAAATAGCTTCGTGGTGTGGACGGGTGCAGAGTTAATTCGATGTAACGGTGCTAAATTCGACATAAACTCCTAGTGTAGACCAGGCCTAAGAAAATGAGATTTAGGGCAACATTTTCAAAGGTGCTTATACTGGCCTATTTGATGTTGTTTAAGTGCATTTTAGGTTTGTTTAGCCCATTCATTAAATCCCTCTGTACAGGCACAGTGGGTAGACTAGTAATATTCAAATAATAATTATGGGCAAATATTTTAGATAGCTGAAGAATCAGCAGTTTTATGGACTGAATAGTAATCCTGACGCGCTGTGGTTCCTTTTTGTATTCTTAGTTCTGTAACCCTAGAGGTGGAGATTTTTAAAGGCTCAAGAGACAGGGGCCCAATTCCCATTAAAAAAATCAATAGGAGTTGGGTGCATAAGTTCTTATTGACACACTAAAGTTGTAGTATGCTGGTACAGTTAAAGCAATAGGCAGCTCCCATCTGGGAAGGGGAATAAGCTATAAATGTATCCAAACTAGGGGCGGGACCTAGAGCAGGTTGGAGGATTTTCAACAGAACCATATTCTGTTGGAATCTGCAGGTCCATTGAAATTGACACGCTTGAGGAACTCAGGGCGATTGCTCTGGCATTTCATTTCATTTCAGAAGAAAACCAGAAAGCAAAGTTCCAGCACCATCAAAATGACCCATTTTGACATTTTCAGAACAAAAAACATTTTGATTTTTCATTTTGAAACTATTTTAATATCAATGTTTTTCATGTGGTGTTGTATTATAAAACAACATTTTAAAAAGGAAAAATCAAGAAGCAACATTCCAAGTGACCAGAAACAGATTTTCTTTAGGGTGGGGAGATGAACTTTCCTTTGAAATTTTTGGGTTTTGTGCCTATTTGGAACAAAGCCAAATCTTAAAATCCTTCACAAAACCAAATTTCCACCCTCCACACAGCTGTAGTTGCACAGATATATTGTTTCAGTTAAATAAATGAAATCACACACCCCTATCTGAACTAGTCAGAGCAGTAGAAACCTGTGTGTTGTCCAGACCAAAGTCTCATTCGTGACTGAAAATTTCCCCCCATCGTTTTAACAAGTTTGGTGGGTTTATTTGCTATTTTAAAGCAAATAATTTGAGCCAACTCTGAAACTGTTATAATATGATGTGGAAGAGTCTTCCATAATCTAAACATTTGAAGTTACATCATGACATTAGTGTTTAGAGTGGGGAATTGTGCACGACCCAGGAGCTAGTTCTTTTAAAAATCTGCCATTAAGCAACGGCCACAATTTGTGCACCATAAAAACAATACCTTGTGCTCCATCCACAAGCTCTGGAAGAACTTTTAACTAATAAACCCTATTCCCAAAGCTGTGCTGACATCATCAATGTTGCTAGAGCACAAGGAAAAATGCCTTGGTATTCTGAGATGATATATAATTTGAAAGTGTCATAACAAAACACTACGTAAATATTATTTTCATCTCAACCATAGGGAAAATTGGTTTGTCAAATGGAAAAGCATATAATAAAGGCATTTTCGCACTGAGGCTCATACAAATAAGGAAAAGTTAAAAAAAGAATTACAAAACCTTTATATTTTTCTTTTAAGGTCTGTTACTTACCGTAAGGGTACTGTTGTAAACCATGCACTTTCAGCTAAACTGGAGTTGATTTCCAAGCCCTCACACAAAATGCAATTTGCCAGACCCCCTGAAAGTCCAGTGGTCCATTAACTGGCTAAGAAAGTTTCGATAGTATCATTCCAATAGTAGCTGAGCATCTTACAAATGATGAGAAAAAATATCCTGGCTCCCTCTCTGTCCATTAGCCAGTACTCAGGGGGGGGGAGGGGGTGCACGCAGGTGCATGCAGTTATTCTGGGACAGCCAGGATCTAGTCCTGTAAATTCATCTGAGTGCAGCCATTGATGGCTATTTTGGAGGAAAGTGCAAAACTACCATAATGCAACTAATCTTAGCTAGAACCTTAGCTGCTACAGAGCACTAGAATGTACATAGGCTCTGGGTATGTCTCCACAGCAGCTGCGAGGTGTGATTGCCCATTTGGGTAGCGCACTGAAAACAGGCAGCGGCTCAGGCTAGCCACTCATATATATCCTCGGGGTTGGGCAGGAGTGTCTTCTGGCAGCTAGCCCGAGCTTCCGCCTTACACACTAGCCTGAGGGGCGCTAGTGCATGTATATCTACCCAAGCTGGGAATCACACCTAGCTGCTGTGCAGACATGCCTTCTAGGGGAAGGGAGAAGGGATCTTCCTGAACCCAGCTGATTATCTTCTGCCAATTAGCCTCGGGATTGGTAGTTTTTGTGATTGTATCCTAGTTCTCATAACCAGTGGCGGATTTAGAATTAGTGGGGCCCTGTGCGCAGCTTCATTTTTGCCCCCGCCCCCCGGGGACCCAGCCAAGAAAAAGAACATTCTCTCTTATCTCCCTCCCCCATTTTTCATTCTTTTTTTTCTTCATCCTCCTCCTATATCATAAGTAATGGGAAGTAAATGAAACTAAAGTGAGGTCCCTTGATTGGGGCAGGAGGGTGGGGTGCAGGAAGGGTGTGGGTTCTGGGAGGAAGTTTGGGTGTAGGGTGCAGGCTCTGGGCTGGGGCAGGGGGTTGGGGTGCAGGAGGGGGGCAGAGGGGCAGTGCTTACCTCGGGTGGCGCAGCTCCCAAAGCAACCAGCACACACACCCCTCTGGCAGTGGCTCCTAGGTGGGCCAGGCAGGGGGTCTCCACATGCTGCTGCCCGCAGGCTCCGCCCCCGCAGCTCCCATTGGCTGCAGTTCCCAGCCAATGGGAGCTGTGGAGTGAGAGCTTTGGGCAGGGGCAGCACGTGGAGACACACACACACATACCTAGGGGCTGCAGGGACATGCTGGCGGCTTCCCAGAGCAAAGCGGCATGGAGGGAGGGAGGCAGAGTGGACAGGGAGACACCTTAGCCCTGCAGCTGGCACGTCTCTGCGCACCCCATGTTGAGAGGGGGGCAGCGGGTCTCCATACACTGCCTGGGGCAGAGCCGCCTCCCCTCCCACCAGGGGCGTGCAGAGACGTGCCAGCAGTTGGCAGCTTCTGGGAGTGGTGTGGGGCCACCGGCCATGGCATTCAGGCAGCCTGCCTACCTGATCCCTGCTGTGCTGCTGGCCAGGACTCGGGGGCAGGTTGTCAGATATTTGTCCTGCATTTTGGGGGCCCCGCTGCTGTTGGGGGCTCCTTGCCACCGCACAGTTTGTTTCATGGTAAATACGCTCCTGCCCGTAACTGCTGATGAGATGCTTCAGGCCAGCATGTTGGGGTTTATCCCACCTGCTCTATGCTGCCCCCACCTGGCCTAGGCTGTGCACTGCCACCTTTCTGACTCCACAGTAAATGGAATGTCAGTGTGTTGCCAGGGGGTAAGGGAGCATGGCTGGAGGGCTGAAGTACTCTGGCAATCTCTAGCTGCAGAATGACCCTTTGGGGCTGTGGCAGCTGGTCATAATTTAGAGTAGCCCTAAATAACACTGGAGACCCGGAGCAGCCATGCACCCGGCCACAGGGTTGGAGAAAAGCAAAAGTGACTTGCTCTTCCCACAGCCCCCAGGATTATAGAAGAGAAGAGAGGGGAAGGCAGAAAAATGGATGCTGTATGCACAAGCACTATGGGTCCCGCTGAGTTAATGAAAGTCACATAACAGATGTTGCATGGCATGAAAGTGAGATGGCAAAGAGGCACACTTTTCCATGACAAAGTAAATATTCTATTGCCACCCCACAAGAAGCTGCGCATTATTTACTCATCACTAGTGTGACAGGTTGGATCACAGAAACCCCCTTGGGGCTGCCAACTGATGTGCCAAGACTACTTCTGCCCCTGCTTTCCCTGCCAGCCTGGGACTCCAGCACCCTGTCTTGTTGAGCCAGACATGACCGCCTGCTCCAACACAGACCCAGGGTCTGAACCACATGCCCCAAAGCTGCAGACTTAACTGAAAGCAGCTTACAGAAGTGTTCCTGTCTTTAACACTCAGATGCCCAACTCCCAATGGGGTCCAAACCCCAAATAAGTCCATTTTACCGTGTATAAAGCTTACACAGGGTAAACTCATAAATTGTTCGCCCTCTATAACACTGATAGAGAGATATGCACAGCTGTTTGCCCACCTAGGTATTAACACATACTCTGGGTTAATTAATAAGTAAAAAGTGATTTTATTAAATACTGAAAGTAGGATTTAAGTGGTTCCAAGTAGTAGCAGATAGAACAAAGTGAATTACCAAGCAAAATAAAATAGAACATGCAAGTCTATGTCTAAGAAAACTGAATACAGATAAAAACCTCACCCAGTAAGCTTCCTTTTACAGACTAGTCTCCTTCTAGTCTAGGTCCAGCAATCACTCACACCCCCTGTAGTTACTGTCCTTTGTTCCAGTTTCTTTCAGGTATCCTTGGGGAGAGGCTATCTCTTAAGCCAGCTGAAGACAAAATGGAGGGGTTTCCCAGGGGGTTAAGTAGACTTTCTCTCATGGGTGGAGACCCCCTCCTCTCTCCTATGCAAAGTCCAGCTCCAAGATGGAGTTTTGGAGTCACATGGGCAAGTCACATGTTCATGCATGACTCAGAACTTTACAGGCAGCAGCCATCGCTTACCTACAATCTTGAATGTCCTCATGTAGACTTCTTATGTGGATTGGAGCCTCCCAAGATCCATATTCTCTCTTTCCTTCAAACCAAAGTTCCCGCTGTTGTCCCTGCATGCCAACAGTTCAAAACAATTCAATATTTAGCATGCCAAAAAAGTAGCTTGCATTTTATGCTGCTCATTAACACAGACCATTCACTATGTTCATTAGCTTTGGAATTGAGAGCACAGTACTGGAACGCTATATAGATCATTGCAATATTTGCCACTAAATATGAAACAATAAACAATACAATACACCACTCCTCGCCAGAAACAAAAAAAACTGGGCGGTGGGTGGGAGGGCACAAAACCAGCAACTGACAAGTCAGTTACTTTGCAGTTTTTTTCTGTTGAGTGCTCTATGAAAAACCACCTGCTGACTTCCATTTTCTTCATCCACTAGAAACCCAGCTTAAGACTCGATCATGCCTGCCTGACCTGTGCAGGCAGGGGACCTTCCCTGTACAGTCAAACCCCTGTCCCACACAAGAAGTGGCTGAACCCCTCCTGCTAAGTCCCATTGCTCCCTCCTCCTTCTTCTCAACCCTGTGGAAGGTGTTTTATGCAGCTCGCATCTGCCCAGGAATGAAGGCAGGAATAAGTGGCAGAACCCTGAAGTTGGCTCAGAGCAGAACTGAATAGAAGCACCTCATTTGCAACAGCCTTGTGGTGATTACTAGGAAAGGAAGCATAACCCAGGGCAATCTTGCTTTTCCTCCTTCACAAGGAGGATTTCCCTTTAAGGGCATGTGTAGTGGGTTAGTAATGGTCCCTCCCCCTCCGGTTCAGTAGGAGGCCACTCTGCCTCACAACATCTCTGGGGCACCGCCCCCTATCAGGGATTAGGGCTCCAGCCCTTAGGCAGGGCAGAGCAAACAAACATTCTTGCAGCTCAGGCCCTCAGGCAGGGTGGAGCAAACAACAGATAGTCTGACATCCTGGCTCTGGATGACAAAAAACACACACAGGCCTCTTGGCCTAAGGTGGAGAGGCTGCCACCCCAGGGTGGAGTTGGCTGCAAGGGGCCCAGACCCATCCTATGCCACCATGTCCCAGCCCAGGACCCTAACAGAGGTGGAGGGTTCCACCACTGGGTCAGTGGGAAGCCTACTGCAACACACCGACCTGTATTCAGGCAACAACCCAACCTAACTATAGTCTAGTGTCCCCAGGCTACTTCCTACTTTCCCACCATAATGTACCTGCAGCTCAGGGTTGTCCCCCATCTCTTCAGGGTATACGGCAGGGGGCAGTCCTGGCAGCTCTTCACCTGGCTCGGTCTCCTCCAGGGGCAGGGCATGGCACAGTGCAGGTTCAGCTCCAGGGATCTGTAGTGGCCTGGAGAGATCTGTTTCCTTCCCTGGCTCAGACTCAACGGAGTTAGAGGCTCCACTTTTTATACTTCCTGTCCCGCCCCTTAGCTTCTGGTAGGAGGGGCCGGGCAACTGCCTATGGCCCAAATCCTCGGGGGCACCCGACCTGAGCAGTGCTGCAATGCCATGCACCAGGTTGCAATGCCAGTCACTCAAATTTGGCCCAGTCAGCCCTCCATCATGAGGGCTGGCCAGCACTGCTTGGGGGGGTTGTGTCCTCCATCAGGAGTCCCCACCGGGGGCCTCCCCAGCCTCCGTGGCCCCTCTGCTCTGCCCGCAGGACTGGCTACAAGTACAGGGAGCTGCAGTGAGTGCCTGGATGGGAGAGCCAGCTAGAAGAGGAATGGCGGGGAGTACAGCAGGTGCCAGTCACTGACTGACCTGGATAGGAGAGGGTTAACATCCAGACAGCAGGAAGCCAGACGTGCTTGGGTTAATAGATCACTAGCGCAGCTCTGCTGGCCAGGACAGAGTTAATATAAATGCATCCATACTGTGGGAGCCTCTAGATTAGCTGGCCAGCAGAGGGGCCCAGATGTATACATTTGCCTAGGGCCCAGCAATGGGTTCATCCAGGCCTAGTTTCGAGCATTACGTTAAAAATGCACTAGGGAACTTGTAGTGTATGCAGCAGAGTTTACATGGACCAATTAATGCACAGCATATTAGTGCACTTTAGAAAACACACCCCATACTGCACCTTGCTCCACCACGTAAACATGGTTTGATAGTAATAATACCTAGTTCTTATATAGCGCATTTCACCAGTAGCCCTCAAACTGCTTTACAAAAGGTGGGCACCATCATTATCCCCATTTTACAGATGGGGAAACCGAGGCACAGAGAGGTGAAGTAACTTGCCCAAGGTCACCCAGCCAGCGAGTGGCAGAGCCAGGAATGGAGCTCAGGTCTCAAGAGTCCTAGTCCAGTGCCATGCTGCCTCTTTAATGGGTCCCCATTGGCAACTGCTGACTATAGAAGCCCTCATAGCATAGATTAATTGGCATCAAATGTCTAGGGAGCATTAAGGAGACAGTAGGGCTCTGGAGCAACTGGGATGGCACAAGATCCCCACATGGAAGGCACTAGGATCTGCCAGATTTAGTTTTATCCTCCCACTTAGCCCACCAGTCTGCTGAGAAGGGCTAGTCCAGACCTTCAGGTTTTTTGGAGCCCAAAGGATCTGTAATGAGCTGCCTTTTGGAAATTCACTGATCAGACTTCCAAGCGGCATAATCTTCCATTTGAAACAACTAAGGGTACGTCTTCACTACCCGCCGGATTGGCGGATAGTAATCGATCTATCGGGGATCGATTTATCGCATCTCATCTAGACGTGATAAATCGATCCCCGAACGCACTCCCCGTCGACTCCGGAACTCCACCAGAGCGAGAGGCGGTAGCGGAGTTGACGGGGGAACCGCGGCCATTGATCCCGCGCCGTGAGGACCCGAGGTAAATCGATCTAAGATACTTTGACTCCAGCTACGCTATTCACGTGTAGTGTAGACCAGCCCTAAAGGAATCCTGTTTCACCCACTTCAGAAGGTGCATCTTTTGGACCATCAAAATGGAGTGAGGACTTTTTGCAGATGAATTAGTCTGCCCCCAAAAACCTGGCTCTGGGTTCTCAAAGAAACCACACCAGTGCTGTTTAGTTTTATTTCAGTTTACCTGGACAGGTTTCTTCTTGCTGCTGAACTGAGGACGCCACTAATGACTATGCGGTAGGAATGCTGGATAGAAGGAGCCCATGTAATCCATGGACAATGCGTTTGTCTCCCCAACCTTTTAAACAGATCAACTACAAGCTTTTAGTCAGACACCGTTAGATACAGCTTGAGCTCACCAGAATGTCTGAGTGGCATCAGTCTGGGCTATTTTCCCTATAATGCCATCTATACTGCGCAGAGGGAGGTAGGGGTATTAAACCTCTGAGTGAAAGCTATGAGGAGAGATAACTAACCCTGCTTCAGCAGGCAAAAGATTTCAGTGGTTAACACAAGACACATAAGCACAGCAGCACCTAGATCAATGGATTTTGCTATACAGGTGGCCTCAAAGCCAGCTCCAAAAGAATGTATTTTCTATGAAACTTTTACAGCAGCTAATTATCCAAAAGCTTTTTCTTGCCAATTGTTTTGTATGGTCTTTCTCTAGCTGCTTTCCTTGATTTTAAATGAGACTGTACTGCAGAACAGCTCTACTGGATTGTATTCATGTTGTTGTGATCTGTTTTGCCAATAACCATTAAGAGCCCAATTCTACCACCACTGCTCATGCTGAGTAGCGTATTACTGCATGAGTGATTCAATGGACTTACTCATTGAATAATGATGCTGCCAGATGTGAGCAAGGTTGCAAGAACTGGGTCCTAAATGATCCTTGAAAAGTAGTATTTACGGGGTTTTCATTACGAGCCAACTGCTACATCACAGAAAAACCTTCAAAGCCATTTTGCAGTTCACATCTCTTATTCTCTGCTACTGTGGATATTTGCAAAATGATTGTTCACATACCTATACTGCCTATCCCAAAGGGTGGGTGGGTGGGTGTGTGTGTGTGTGTGTGTGTGTGTGTGTGTGTGTGTGTGTGCGCGCACATGAAGATCACCTCATCATGTATGCTGTATCATTTATTATCAGCAGGGCTGATGGCATCACCTATTACACTGGTCTACAATTTTTGAGAAGTCGTCTGCTTCAGAGATAAAATGTGCTATTTATTATGTATTTTGATGTGCTGAATTCAAATATGACAATTAAAACAACTGATTGGCTACTGTTTCTAAGATATTTAAGTTTTTACATTTTATGTCTATGTATATTGTGTAGATAGTAGAGTTTTAATCATAAATTGTAAACCTAGGTCTTTTCATGTGTTTATGGTTGCTTTACATGATAATATTTCACCTGTCCTGTTTATGTAACACTTTAAAAATCAGCAAAAGGGTTATATAAATAAAATTTATTATGAAACAAAAGGCAAAAAACTATTATGTACATAGTTTAGTCCTATTCAGTGTCTACTCGGCGCTTCTTGGCTTGTCTCTTGTATTCATTAAATGGAGCATCTCTTGTCACTGTCCAGCAATAGTCTGCAAGCACTGATGGGCTCCATTTGCCCTGATAGCGTTTCTCCATTGTTGCAATGTCCTGGTGAAATCGCTCGCCGTGCTCGTCGCTCACTGCTCCGCAGTTCGGTGGAAAAAAATCTAGATGAGAGTGCAAAAAATGTATCTTTAGTGACATGTTGCAACCAAGGCTTTTGTATGCCTTGAGGAGGTTTTCCACCAACAACCTGTAGTTGTCTGCCTTGTTGTTTCCGAGAAAATTTATTGCCACTAACTGGAAGGCTTTCCATGCCGTCTTTTCCTCGCCACGCAGTGCATGGTCAAATGCATCATCTCGAAGAAGTTCACAAATCTGAGGACCAACAAAGATACCTTCCTTTATCTTCGCTTCACTTAACCTTGGAAATTTTCCACGGAGGTACTTGAAAGCTGCTTGTGTTTTGTCAATGGCCTTGACAAAGTTCTTCATCAGACCCAGCTTGATGTGTAAGGGTGGTAACAAAATCTTCCTTGATTCAACAAGTGGTGGATGCTGAACACTTTTCCTCCCAGGCTCCAATGACTGTCGCAGTGGCCAATCTTTCTTGATGTAGTGGGAATCTCTTGCATGACTATCCCATTTGCAGAGAAAACAGCAGTACTTTGTGTATCCAGTCTGCAGACCAAGCAAGAGAGCAACAACCTTCAAATCGCCACAAAGCTGCCACTGATGTTGGTCATAGTTTATGCACCTCAAAAGTTGTTTCATGTTGTCATAGGTTTCCTTCATATGGACTGCATGACCAACTGGAATTGATGGCAAAACATTGCCATTATGCAGTAAAACAGCTTTAAGACTCGTCTTCGATGAATCAATGAACAATCTCCACTCATCTGGATCGTGAACGATGTTGAGGGCTGCCATCACACCATCGATGTTGTTGCAGGCTACAAGATCACCTTCCATGAAGAAGAATGGGACAAGATCCTTTGGACGGTCACGGAACATGGAAACCCTAACATCACCTGCCAGGAGATTCCACTGCTGTAGTCTGGAGCCCAACAGCTCTGCCTTACTCTTGGGTAGTTCCAAATCCCTGACAAGGTCATTCAGTTCACCTTGTATTATGAGGTGTGGTTCAGAGGAGGAGGATGGGAGAAAATGTGGGTCCTGTGACATTGATGGTTCAGGACCAGAAGTTTCATCCTCTCCCTCGTCTGACTCAAGTGAGAATGATTCTGGTGCATCAGGAACCGGCAGTCCTTCTCCGTGGGGTACTGGGCGTATAGCTGATGGAATGTTTGGATAATGCACAGTCCACTTTTTCTTCTTTGACACACCTTTCCCAACTGGAGGCACCATGCAGAAGTAACAATTGCTGGTATGATCTGTTGGCTTTCTCCAAATCATTGGCACTGCAAAAGGCATAGATTTCCTTTTCCTGTTCAACCACTGGCGAAGATTTGTTGCACAAGTGTTGCAGCATATGTGTGGGGCCCACCTCTTGTCCTGATCTCCAATTTTGCAGCCAAAATAAAGGTGATAGGCTTTCTTAACCATAGTGGTTATATTGCGCTTTTGTGATGCAAAAGTCACTTCACCACAAACATAGCAGAAGTTATCTGCACTGTTCACACAAGTACGAGGCATCTCTGCTCACTTTGGCTAAACAGAAATGTGTCCCTTTACAAAATCAAACATTGACAAATAAGAGAGCACGACACTGTATGATTTCTAGAGCTGATATAGGGCAATTTGTTCAGCAGAGTGATGTAAGCTTTGTTATGATTGCATCATCCATGACTTCTAGGAATAACATGATGCAATTCATATCATGTATGACGCAATACCAGCTTCTGATTGCATCATTCATTGTTTTGCCTAAAAAGCAAGTACTGTCCAAACCCAGTCATAGATTTGTTCATAGATCCAGTCAAAGATGTATTTTAGTCATTTCTGGTTTAAATTGAGATCCCTTCCCTTTATAACTCACTTATTCTCCGCCATTCCCAAGTCAAGGGTCGTATATACTGACCCAATAGCATATCTTGAAAACTAGAACCAATCAACAATTTTAAGCATCATTTTCGTTCTCAGTGACCCAGAATTAGTAAAGTTTGACTACATTTATTTCAGAAGCATTTTGGCTGTAGAGCAGTGTTAAGGTTGCCTGACTCTTCTCATTAGAAGACCTTTTTTTCAATGGCTTATAACTTTGCCAAACTTTAACCATTTGGGCTGAAATTTTGCATGACAGGTGTCTGCCTCATGCAGAATTATTTTGGAAAATTTCAGCCCAAATGGTTTAGCCACTTCCAAGAATGAGGCTAGGGAAAAATAGGTTGTTTTTGCCTATATTAAAAAAAATTCTGTCAACCTTTTCTTTCAGGTGCTGTAGTACAGCAGGGACTTGAAATTTGGCTGGGCAATGGCCTATGTGTAAAGGACGTGCCTTTTGCTGTCCATGTAAAATCTACATAAATTTGGCCAAGTTATAAGTCTTCAAAAAATTGCAGTTTGCACATACTCAGTAAAGACTTCATAGATTTTTAGCAGCTAAACTCCCTGAAGCTTCCATCCAAACAGGGGAGACAGGCATTAGCTTGGGACAAAGAGCCTTGGGGTGGGGGCAGGAGATTGGGACTGTGGCTGTGGAGGGAAGAGGGAAACTGGGATTGGAAGCCAGGTGGGGAGGGGAGACTGTGACTGACTGGGCAAGAAGACTGGAATTGAGAACCAGTAGGTGGGGAGAAAGGAGTTGAGTCGGAAGAGGAGACAGAGCTGATGGGGAGGAAGAAATGGGACTGGCAAAGAGACTGGGACAAGGAGCTGGGGGTGGGGAGAAGACACTCTGACAGGATGAGGAGCCCAAGGAGGGAGACTGGGGTTGGGAGTCAGTGTGGATGGAGAACGGGGATAGGACAACTGGAGGTCAGGGTGGGGAAGAGAGACAGATTGGATGAGGAGCCAGGAGAAAGGAAGTTGGGACTGGCTGGGAAAGGATTCAGAACTAGGGATTAGGGGCGAGACCTGGAACTTGCTGGGTAAGGACACTAGGACTTGGGTTGGGGGGAGACTTGGACAAGGACTCCAGTGGGGTTAAAGACAATCTTTAATTACATGATCACATGCTATTTCCCCCCCCACAGAATGGACCTGCTCTGAGGATGAATCAGGGTTGTGTAGTGAAGGAGACTGTTGTCTGTAGGGCCCCAGGTTCATTTGTTGCAGAAATTGGAAGGTGGGTAGCAGTGAATGAGTCGGGGGAGGGGAGAAGGATGGTCTTGCAGTTGAATGCTCCCCTGAAGAACTGGACTCTATCCCTGCCTCTGCCACAGAGCTCCTATGTGACGCTGGGCAAGTCACTTAAAACACTTTTCACAGATAGCCACCAGTTGTGTTTTCCCAATTTTCTGAATGCATGACTTGAAACCCTGGGGTCAGATGTGCAGAAATGCAGCTGTGAGTGCTCAGCAACTGAAGTCAATGTTGGAGCTGTGCTTTAAACACATAAAGTGCTACACATATGCTAAATACTCTGAAAAAAATCAGGTTTTAGGTGTCTCAAAATGGGCACTCAAAATTAGTGGACACTTTTGACCTTAATCTCTCTGTGCCTCAGTTCCCCGTCTGTAAAATGGAGATAATAATCCTCCCTTCATCTCCCGGAGGAGGGAGTTGTGAAGATAAATTCATTAATATGTGTGAATCTCTCAGATAGTTTAATGATGAGCCCCAGAGAAGAAATTAAAAATTCTGTCTTCAGAGCAGAGTTTGAATAGTGTGCAAAAAATAAGGCCTGGGGCCACACATTGAACAATAAGGAGAAAATATAATTTTGAAGTGCTGTTCATTCAATGAGCACTATCCACTCTGTGCCCGGAATGAAGTCAGAGTCATGTGGAAAAAATAACACGTGATCATGTAATTAAAGAAAGACTGTATCATAATGCATAAACACAAGGAGGCTGAATTAAAGCTGCACAGGCAACCATAAGCCTGGCATTTTCTGACTTGGAGGGCTTGACATTGCAACTTTAATAATGTTCTTTTAATATAGCATTGCATGCAAATATATAATTACACAGCAGAATAGATGATTGTGTGGTATAATGATTTTCCCAGCATGAGTTTGGGGTAATCCACACTTATTCATGAATGGCAAAGCCTTGAGTGAGCGACCCAGCTCATCCCAAGCATGTACCAATAAAACCTTTGAAGCACACAACATTATCATGGGTTCTGTATATGCCACATAGTTCACAGAAAGCTAGTTGATAATCTCCCTTTGCTTGTGACTGTTGGCTCCCTTAGTTGCCATGAACCCAAATGCACTGATCTCTGACATGCTGAGCCTACAAAGTAATGCACCCTTGACTCCTATTTACTTCAGTTCAGTGTAAACTGAAGATGCTCAGCACCTCACAGGATCCGGCCCTTGCACCCCAAGAAGCAGAGTTTCAGATTCAAGTGTGCTGGAAAGTATCAATCATCACTGCTTCCTACTTTAGTACCTATGACCCTGGTGGGGTCTTGGTCCATCTTGGTCCCCCTCGTGGTATGTAGAGTGTTTCTCAGTTCTCTTGCCACTAGATGGAGCTAAAGAGTCTTTGACCACAAGATTGACTCACACAGCACATTAAATAAAATGTTGTCACGTCACTAATACCTTATATATTACAGGGATTTGATAGACCATAAAGAGAGAGGCGGTGAGATCTAGTGATACAAATTCCACCATTTATAAGGGCATGCAAACTATTCTGACATCCACACAGGGCTCAAATACTACACATGTAGGGATAAAAATCTGCTGTCATTTACACAGCTGTCAATTGGGGGTCCGCAGCCCCAGATTCAAATGCGGATGTCGGTAAGTGTACCTTTGACAAAATCCAGTTTGTTACTCCAGCTGTACACTGGTGTAAATGAGAGCAGAATCTGGCCCACTGGCCCACCACATCTGCTGAGCTCCTGCACCGATATGCTCCCAGGCATTAGAATGGGAAGATTCTACATTGACTCCATTTCCGGCTTATAGGGACCTGTTCTACATAGGATTCACAGTGAGGAAAGCATGGCTTTATATTAGACACTCGCAATAGTAAAAGCTTTATGACAGGGACATTCAGCCCAGTCCCAATCTCAGTAACACCACTGCACTTCCATAGATCCATGGATTGTAAGGCCAAAAGTTATCATTGTTATCATCTAGGCCTGACCTCCTGCAGACGGTCAGAGCCTAGCACAGATGGTTACAAAAGTCTCTCTAGAACACATAGGTAAGTAAAGTAATTCACTTCATTCTGTATATACTAGCTGCACTAAACACCGTCAGGTGGTTGCTGTTTTAGGACCCAGTCCAGCCAAGTGATAAAACACGTCCTGAAAGGTGCTCAGCAATCAACACCCTGTTGACTTCGAAAAGAGCTGAGGATTCCCCAAAACCTCTCACGAGGTGCTTAGCACCCAGCCAGTTCAGGTCCATAATGCATAACTCAGCATGGTTAACATGATGCTTTCTAAATTAACGTGTTTTTAAAAAAACAAAAACAAAAACAAAAAAACCCCAATTGACTACAATATCATGGGCCTAATTCAGACCCGAGTCAAGAACCTGTAATTCCACTGAAGTCAGATTTGAACCTGCTGACAGCAGGTCTGAATTTGGCCTCCTGCATTTTATTGACTAAG
Organism: Emys orbicularis; assembly: GCF_028017835.1. Taxonomy (NCBI): domain Eukaryota; kingdom Metazoa; phylum Chordata; order Testudines; family Emydidae; genus Emys; species Emys orbicularis. Next base: position 118,878,154 of record NC_088684.1, read on the forward strand.
CGGTACCAGCCAAATGCCAGAAAATATATCTGCGTTTGATTAGCCCAGAATCAATACCCAGATGTCTAACTATATCTTTGATACATTTAATTTGATTCCAGCAGTGGAAGCTCAACTCAGACACTATTGTGTTATCTTTAACTCAGAAATTTCACTTAAGAAGTACGTCAATCGATCATCAAAATGTCTTACTGAAAGAATGTTTCCATATTCCTACCAATGCTTACACTGCAGGAGAGGAAAATTTTTGCTTATGCTTTAGTTCCTGGAACACCTTTGATTTGTATTTCCCCCAAACATTTTTAATTCCCCTTAAACTTCATGCAAACCTCTGCAGCATATGCCACACCCCAGATTAATTTGTATTATCCTATCCCACCAGTCTTAGCTGTTTTCTATTGGTTCTCAGTGTAGCAGAGAAAGTCTGGAGCACAGGGCCTGGTGCAAGGCCTGAACCAGAGGCTGTGAACCAAAGTCTGAAAATAATAAGAAATTAAACCTTAAAATTAGTTCGCTAATTTATGGATTAGGTCAAGCTATTAGTTGATACTACAGCATGTTAGTTCAGAAGACCTCAATGTTACGGTTCGGTGGCGAGGGCATTTGGCCAGGTTTATCGTCAACAAAGCACAATACTAGCTCTCTGGGTCAATGTCTAGAGTTACACTAACACATGTATGCTCGTTACAATGGACTCAGCTCAGTCAGTGGTGGGACTGTCCACTGCCCCCTAGGTTGGGCAAAGGATTAAGGTGAAGTACCCTGACATTTATAGGCTGAGCCAAACAACTGGAATACACAATTTACACACCACCTTACATGTTTGTTACCTCTCCTTGTTCCTGATATCTTGGATAAAACATCCCTATTCATTATTTTCTCAAACCATCTTATCTTGTACTAGATTGGGATGTATCTGTACTCATCATCATCATCATGTTCCCATTACGCCTCTGGCATTTAGGGCAGCAACAAAACTCCTCCACTCCTGTCTGTTTCTGGCAAGTCTTTCAATGGTTCCCCAACTGTGCCCCAGGTTTTTCAGCTCGGATTCCACAGCTCTTCACCATGTTGTTTTCGGGCAGCCTCGTTTTCGCTTGCCTTCAGGTGTCCATCTTATTGCTACTCTGGTGATGGAATCAGTTTCTATCTGAAGCACATGACCGATCCATCTCCAACGCCTCCTAGCAATGATGGTGCTCAGAACCTCTTGGCTGCACTGTGTCAATAGATCTTGGTTTGAGATTGTTCTGGTCCAAAAGGTACGGAGGATTTTTCTGAGGCAGGTTGTATGGAATGAAGACAGTTTGGACATGTCATACTTTCTCATTCCCCAGCATTCTGCACTATAAAGTAATGTTGAAAGTACGCAGCTCTGATAAATCTTGAATTTGGTTTTGGTGTTGTATTTTGATGATTTCAAGACTGTATTTAAGCTCCTGAAGGTGTTTCTGGCTTTATTGATTTTGTTCCGGCTGTCCAGGCTTGTTCCACCATCCTGGCTGATGGTGCTGCCCAAATATGTGAATGTTTCTACATTGGTGAGAACATAATCCTCTATCCATACTGGTGATGATGAGGCAATATTAAAGGTCATGATATCTGTCTTATTGCGGTTGATTTTCAGTCCAATTTGCTGGCTGAATGCGTTGAATCAAGTTGTTTTTTCTTGTATATGGTGTTGGGTATGTGATAGGAGATCATGATCATCTGCAAAGTCCATGTCTTCAAGGGATGAGAAGGGTGTCCATTTAATGCCTCTTGGCATGTCTTCTGTTGTACCCTGCATTATCCAGTCGATAGCAATGTTGAAAAGGATTGCAGACATGACACACCGCTGACATACTGTTTTGACTTCAAAACTGAGCTCACTGTGATCAACACTGCATGTAAAGTTGGAATAGAAGCTTTTGATGATGTTGATTATACAGAGGGGGACTCCATATGCCCGCAGAATGCACCATAGGCTGGTCCTGTGAATGCTATCAAAAGCCTTCTCAAAGTCTATGAAGTTTATGTAGAGTTGCCTTTGCCATTCTGAGCATTGTTCTATTATGTTTCGTAGAGTGAAGATCTGGTCTGTGCATCCACACCCTTTCCAAAAACCAGCTTGCTCTTTTCTGCGAATGCTACCAACTGCCTCTGATATACGCTGGACTATGATCTTACACAATACTTGGCTTGGCACAGATAAAAGTGTGATACCACACCCATTATTACAATCACTGAGAGTTCCTTTCTTTGGTATCTTCACTGTAACCCCACTGGTCCACTCATCTGGCACTTTTTCCCTTTCCCAGACAGATGTAAATAGAGGGGCCGGAATAGATGCTGTTAACTCAGGATTTACCTTGAACAAGTCTGCATTCAAGTTATCTGTACTAGCTGGAATATATTTACGTAAATATCTAGTGCCTAGTACACTAGCAACAACTTTGCCAAGTTCATGTACTGGACAATAAACTTGTAAGCATCTGCTTGACTACATGGCCTGACTTTGGTTCACAGCCTCTGGTTCAGTCCTCAGATATTGCATCAGGCCCAGTGCTCCAGGCTCATGCTACTACACTCAGTTTTTCAGTGTACTGATTCTCAAGTTTTACTGATTGATTTTCTTTTAAATTAACATTGATTTTGAAATATCAATACATAGACAAGTTTTCAACATGGAAATAAATGATATGTGTAGTGAGATCCATTATGTATCATGGATTCTGAATATTAATCCATATGTTCTTCTGGAGATTTGGGAACATCTAGACTGCTATTTTAAGCCCAGCAACCCAAACCCCACAAGCCCAAGTCAATTGACATGGGCTCTGAGACTTGGAGCCACGGGTTTTTCTTTACAGTCTAAACGTACCCATTATGGCCTTTAGCAAGGTGTTTAATTAGACATTTTCAGGACTAGCCATTAATTGGAGTCATGCTGGTGCAGCAGACAGGGCACTACTCAAGGACACAGCAGAGCTGGGTTCTATTCCCTGCTCTTCCTCTGCCCTGCTGTGTGACCTCAGGCAAGTCCCTTCACCTCTCTGTGCCTCTTTTCCCCTTGTCTTATCTATTTAGATTGTAAGCTCTTTGGGGCTTGGTGTTAGTACAGTACTTAGCACAATGCAGGCCCAGACTCGCCTGAGGACTCCAGGCACTAGTGTAACCCATATAATTACATTTCTCGTGCTTCGATTTTTGGATAGCCATCTTGAGATACCTGAAATGAGCATCATTTTCAGGGAGTGTTGCGTACCTGCCCTCTTAAGTTTAGGCCACTTTAAGATGTCTCTGTTTGGGGCCCACAAAAACGGAAGCACACAAAATCAGAGGCCACTTTTGAAAATATAGGTCTTAACTGCTGTATGCCTCACTTCCCTCTCCTCCCCCCTCTGTACTCTGGGGAGAATAATACCCACTTTCCTCACATAGGTGTTGTGAGGGTTCACTGCAATTTTTTTATGGCACTTTGAAAATGAAAAGTGCTGCTGCTAAAAATTCATACAAATAGCTAGCAGTGGCCAAATGCAGCACTGATGTAAGCAAAATTATGCTATCCCCACTTACAGCAGGGTCAAATTTGGTCCATTGTCCCTAATACCTATAGGAGACTTTGCACAGCCTTCTTCCCGCTTTCTTAGGAGTGCTACTGCTGCCTGTGTCCCTGCTTGATCTCTGTGCTCAGCTTCAATGGAACACTTGAATATTCCTTGCATGATGTGAATCATCTCATCACCGGGACTTGGCCCTTTGGATTCTCTGCTCATTTGTTGAATTCCCTGCCCTGGCGGCTGTGATGTGGATGCCTGACTGAGTTTAAAGACTTGCTTACATCTTATGGCAAACTTAAAATAACCAAAGCAGACTATTCACCCTTGTCGTGTCTTCTATATTTGCCTTCCCCATGATATACTGATAATGGGTAATGGCATGTCTATTAAAAAAAGGGCCACGCACAGTAAGTGTTCCTCTGCTCCTGCTGTTGCTCCCTACTTGAAATCATAATCCTCTGAGTTATCACAATTGATTTGTTGTGGAAATAATAATGATGCTTAGCACTTATGCAGCACTTTGTAAACACAAAGCGTCAACATTTTCAAATGTGGCTAGTGATTTTGGATGCCCAACTTGAGACCCCATTAAAGAAAGGCCTGATTCTCAGAAAGTGCTGAGCACCTGCCCTTGGAAAATCAGGCCCCTTTCAGGTGGCTCAAGTTGGGTGCCCAAAAATCACTAGTCACAGATGAAAAACTTGGCCTAACCCTGGAGCCTAGTACAAAGGCCAGGTACACAGGCTTTGCACCAGGGATCTCCATGGCAGTCAGAATTCACCACCAAGGGTATAGATCACCAGCATAGCTGCTCCTAGCACCCATAGACAGCAGTATTAGCTACTGCACCAACCCACCCTCACTTTTATATGATCACTAAGCTTTCAGCCAGTTATCCCGATGTGCTTCACAAACATATTGTAAGCCTCACAAGTGCTAATCCTCATGACAAATATGTATTACTATTCACATTTTGCATATGCACAGAAAAGTTATAAGTGACTTACTCAAGGCCACATAACTGAATAGCAGAGATTTGAATCCAGACCCTCTGATTCCCCTCTAACATTTAGCCCAGAAACCAATACTGTAAACAAAATAGCAAGTAACAAAGACAGCATACAACTGAATATATAGCACCAGATATGCTTAGCTTTGTTATTAGATGCTGGCTCTGCTACTGCTTGAATCTAGTTCTCTTGTACTTGAACACGTCAGGTGATCATTTTCTCACAGGAGCGGCACGATCTTCCCCTGGGGAGACTGTAAAGGCTGTGACACTTTGGGGCATTTTGCAGCACTACAGCAGCTTCACGCTGTCCGCTCTCTGCCACATGTTTTGTGCTGGGGTGTAGAAGTTACCATGCCTAGCTAATATTCATTGTTAGGCCGGGGACAAGCACAATGACCGTATATCACTTAAGCCCTCAAAAGTGGGATGATTTTTTCTTAACCCATCCCTTATCTGCCCCTCTGCACAGGGGTGAATTTCATCTGTGTGAATGGGAAGGAGGGAAACGAGGCCCCCAGAATAACAGAGTGGGTACAAACTCTCCCACAGACCAACCTAAGAACCAGGCCACTGCCTCCCAGTCAGTCAAAAAACCTGCGCTACAAGAATAGCACAGCACTGTAGACCTTAAAGTGAGGGCAGACCAAGTGCAACAGATGTGGTAGGCAGCCTGAGGCCCAAGTGCTGCTGTGGGACTTGAGGATTGACTTGTTAAAGAGCCACTGAACAGGCAAGACACACAAATGAGTTCTCCAGTGCCACAGGTAACTCGTCTATTTGTCAAACTCCGATATCATCTTAACACGAGAGCCCTTTCCTGTCTGTGCAGAGGAAGATATCTGGATTGAATGTATTTTGATCTGATGTCATGTGGGAGTACCTGGTTCACAGGTGATCTTCCCCGGGGCTGCTTTAACAAATAAATAAAGGCTATTCTGACTGCTGTTTGCTTGTTATTATTTCAGTTAACTGCTAACTCCTGTATTATTTTGGCTCAGCCACCTGCTCAGTAAAGCTGAGTTTGTTGCTAAGTGTCACAATGCCCTAAATCAGACCCAGCATCTCAGCTAGCAACTGAGCAGTAGTTACACTAATGAATTTGCAACATGGTTTATTTGCATGCAGAAATCTCTTCTACCACTACTATAGTAGCAGTTACTGTAGAAAGCACTAGCACTGGAAGAATACAGAAAAAGATATATGAATATTCATTCAAAATTGTTTATGCTTTCGCTTCATATGGGTTTGCATCCCTTTTTCATTAATATTCTGGTGAATGATCTGTGCTAGCATGAATAATCAACAAGGGCCTGATCCAAAGTCCATTGAAGTCAATGTAAAGTCTCCATGGACATGATGGGCTTTACATCCGACCCTTAAGCCCATTATAAGCGTAAATATTCATTGAAGGTGAATTACAGATCGAAAAACCAGCCAACAATCGTGCAAATGTTGAGTTTTACATGCCAGTTTGAAAAGTGTGCTGTCATTGGTTGGATACAGCAGCCAGCCAACCAGAGAACAGACCCACCAGATGGATATCAGTGAGACTGATATTCTCCTGGGGAAATTCTGTGCCACTGCGCAATGCAGAATTTTGCAGAAATTAATGTTGTGCACGCAGAATTTCCTTTCTCCCACAGAAATGGGCTGCAGTGCTGCTAACCACCACTAGGGGCCACTGGACTCAGCAGAGCCCAGCTTGCACATAGAAGACACTGCTGGGGGGAGGAGGAGGGAACTGGAGGGTTCCTGGCAGCTGGAGTGTCCCAGCATGCCCTGAGGGTGACGCTCAGGAAACTCTGTGCAAGCCTGGGACCAAGCATCAGGCTGTTTCTCCCTCTGGTTCCCTGGGCTTGGGGGGAGGAGGGAGACAGGTGTCTGGGCAAGGGGGGGCCTTGTAGCTGGGCTCTGGGGGCCAGGGAGTGCAGGTGTATTGGCAGGGGGCTCTGCAGGTGGGCCCTGGGGGAGGGGTTGTGGGTGTCTGGCCCCCCCAGCTGGGCTCTGGGGGGAGGGAAGTGGGCAGAGAAACAGGAACTGGGTTGTCATAGGGGTTTCTTTAACTCTCTACTCCTGGGGGAATTTTTGTGTGTCTGTATTGTTACAGACATACACCTCTACCCCGATATAACGCTGTCCTCGGGAGCCAAAAAATCTTACCGCGTTATAGGTGAAACCGCGTTATATCGAACTTGCTTTGATCCACCGGAGTCCGCAGCCCTGCCCCCACAGAGCGCTGCTTTACTGCGTTATATCCGAATTCGTGTTATATCGGGTCGCGTTATATCAGAGTAGAGGTGTACTTGCTGACAGGTATTTTGAAATAAATTACCAAAATGAATGGAACTGGCATGATTATGTAGTGTTATTTTGCCAAATAAAATTTACAGAATTTTAAAACATTGTGCACCGAATTTTTAATTTTCTGGCACAGAATGCCCCCAGGAGTAGGTAGTGCAATGGACTTGTGCTGGCTCTCTGCGAAGGGGTGAATTTTATTCTTACTGCTTAATAATATGCACAGGATGCTGTGAAGTTCGAGGATGATCTTCACTATTGGAAAGAATAGATTGATAACTGGGGGCGGGGAGGGGAGCAGGGGGCTTACTTTTAAACCACGAGGCTCAGTCCAGCTGGCAGCTGAACACTCCAGGCCTGGTTCTCCTCTGCTCTCTCTCCTCCTCAGCAGGAACCATCAGTGATGCAAACTGTGCTCCCCCAGGACCCCTGTCTAGCAAGTCAGATACCAGACAGATTTGACATTGCAGGTGCTAGAAACAAAGGGCCTGATCCCAAGAGGTCAGTGGGAGCTGCTGGTGTTCAGCACCTCACAGCATCGGACCAAAAGGTAGTTTCGCACTAGTTACTTTCTAAGAGGGATGGACAATGGAGACTCATTCACGGCACATGGAATCAGTCTGCTGGACCTAGTCCAGCCATTTAGCACAGGGAAGAACTTCACATTGCATTACAGAGGACAGTGCTACACTGATCCTTATATGCATCTAGGCCCTCATTCAGCAAGGCACTTAAGCACCTGCTTAACTTTAGCCAGGAAGTAGTTCCATACATTTCAATAGGATGAAGCACATTCTTAGTGTTATGCCCGTGTTTAAGGACCTTGCTGAATCAAGATCTTAAACTCTAGGTACCATGTTCATATGAAAACATTATCCTTACTGGGGTGTGACTTTGCTATACACCTGATGGATCAGAATAAAGCTGGGGACAGTACAGCCTGAAATACCATTGAAGTCTATGGGAGTTTTAACTAAGTAAAGAGGGTGAAATTCACCCCTGTGCAGAGGGCCAACACAAGGCATAGGCACTTGCTTACATTCACTGAACTCAAGGGTTTAAGCCATGCACTGGCCCTTTGCAGAGGGGACGTTTCCCCCAGGCTGAGTAAGAACTGTAGAATTGGATCCTAAAAACTGCACTTGGGTTCCAGGCAAACTGGGTTAAACAACCATTTGATCAAACAAATTACAGCCAATTAACCTGGAAAAAAAAATCTAGGACAACTCTCCCATATCTACAAGGAAAGCACACGTTTCGCTCCCACGGAGGAACATTTCTCTGGTCTCCCACGCTGGGTGAAATCCTGGCCCCATTGAAATCAATGGCAAAACTCCCATTGACTTCAGTAGGGCCAGGACTTCACCCTCCATTTTCAAAACAAGGTCCAAGAGTTCAGTGTATAAATCCAGCCAATGAACGAAGAATGGGATTAGAACATTGAACTCCTGCTACACATTGCTCTTTAGAATCTGAGTTATCCTGGACAGGAGTAGCTGAGGTAAGTATTTGGCATGATGTTCAGAATGATCTCCTCAGAGGATAACCAGTGACATGAGAAAATACAAATGCTCCCAGGCTTTCTAATCCATAAAAGGCCTTCCTGGAAGTACAGGCCGCTCTCCAGAATGAGTCTCCTTTATTTATTTTCCTGATACCAGGACACATACAGTGTAATGGCATTTTAAACCAGCAATAATTGTGTGTAATGTAGTTTGGGAAAGGGCATAATTACAAGAATCGATATATAATAGGCTGGAACAAAAGCTTGCATTAACACTGCAGCAGTTATTTGAGTCAAAGAAAAGCCTGACAAAACCACATCACTGAAACACAATAGTGTGTGCTTTGTGAGGGTATGGCCAGTAGGGGGCAGAGAAGGAGTAACTGGACTATTGCTGCTTTTCACATATATAAAGCCCTATTCTGTGTCTGGATCCCTATAGCAGACCCTGACCCAAGCAGGGTCCCATTGAAATGCAGATCCTGATGCAGGAATGGAGCCTTCTTACTCATAGATAGAGAAAGTGCACCAAACTTCCTGAATAGAAACAAACAAAGCAGTATTCATTCATAACAAATAGAATCATCTGCAGTGCCCACATCCATTAGACAGCGTTTGTAATACCAAGGAGAAAAGCATTTGCCAAAATTTTGTGAAGCAAAGAATTTGTCCTCAAGACATGGATGGGAAGGGAAGCTGACACTTACTTGTGGTTATGAATCATGTGTTTAAAGGGCCACTGTCAGGTTAATATTTTTTTTTTTTAATTCACTTTCTTGTGTTGCCAACCTAAGACCTTATTACTGTTGAGAAAATTTTAAGAGGTAGATTCTCAGCTGGTGTGTCAGCAGAACCCCACTGAAACCAAATTAATCTCAGCTAAGAATCTGACCCTTTAACAATCTAATTTGCTTATCACTGTTCATGCATTTCACCATTTTAAAGACATGTCAGCTTCACTTTTGTTTCTGATCATGTTCATGTTACAGTTCTCATGCACTAGTGCAGTGATGTGATCTTGGAGTTGTCTAACTCTCAAGGGGAACATTTAAACTTAACCAAAACCTTTTCATTTAGAACATGAATATTAAAATGTTAACAATGTTACAGTTTGTAAAACAAATGTTTCTCCAAAGCTTGGATTTTTGGCTACCTTATGCATCTCTTTAATTAGGCAACATAAGGTTCGCATTGACTTCAATAGTCATTGGACCAGGCCCATAATGCCAGACAAAACAAATGTATTTTAAAGATGCTTGCTATAAAACTCCTGTGTAACATTAGATTACTCATATAGTGAAGCTGTTTATATTAAAACAAGAGAAGACTTTGAATTAAAGATAACAGTAATAGTAGCTAAGCAGCTGTGATAAATGAAGGGGGGGGGGGTGTAGCACCCTTTTATGCACACCCAGCCAGCAAGTTAGCTACAAAAATTCCTGTTAGTAGCTGTTCTCTACTTGCTTTACCTGTAAAGGGTTTAAAAAGCCCATAGGTAAAAGGAATTGAGTGGGCACCTGACCAAAAGAGCCAATGGAAGGGCTAAAACTTTTTAAAATTGGGAAAAAAAACTTTCCCTCAGTCTGTGGTTGTTCTCCTGGAGAGCAGGGACAGGGCTGGGACTATGCTGTAAAAAACTTTAAGCCAGGCATGAAAAATCATCAGATCATACCTAGAAAACTTACTGAAAACCCCAGATATGTAAGTAGATCAGGAAATGTCTAGGAAGACATGATTAGGTTTATTTCTTTTAGGCTTGTGGACTCCTCTGTGCCAACCCCCAAATGCTTTTGTTTTGCTTGTAACCATTAAGCTGGGCCTCAAGAAAACCATTCTTGATGCTTAATTATTATATTTGCCTTTTTTAAATCTAGCAATAGCCTAAGTTCCAGATGTATTTTCTTTCTTTTTGTTTTTAATAAAATTTACCTTTTTTAAGAACAGTATTGGGTTTTTGTGTCCTAAGAGGCAGGGCCGGCTCCAGGGTTTTGGCCACCCCAAGCAGCCAAAAAAAAAAAAAAGCCGCGATCGCGATCTGCGGCGGCAATTCGGCGGGAGGTCCTTCGCGCCGAGCGGGAGTGAGGGACCGTCCGCCGAATTGCTGCCGAATACCTGGACCTGCCGCCCCTCTCTGGAGCGGCCGCCCCGAGCACCTGCTTGCCAGGCTGGTGCCTGGAGCCGGCCGGTGCCTGGAGCCGGCCCTGCTAAGAGGTTTGTGCATGTTGTTTAATTAGCTGGTGGCAACAGATGATTTCCTTTGTTTTCTTTCTCAGCTCTTCCCTGGAGTGGGGGGTGAAAGGGCTTGAGGGTACCCCACAGGGAGGAATTCCCAAGTGTGCCTTCCTGGGTTCAAAGGGGTTTTTTTTGCATTTGGGTGGTGGCAGCGTTTACCAAGCCAAGGTAAGAGAAAAGCTGTAACCCTGGGAGTTTAATACAAGCCTGGAGTGGCCAGTATAATTTTTAGAATCCTTGCGGGACTCCACCTTCTGCTCTTGAAGTGCCAGAGTGGGGAATCAGCCTTGACAGCAGCTATGTAGCGTGAGGATATAATCCTCGGTGATACAAAAACATGGGAGCAGAGCACAAATGAGTTGTCAGTGGAACTGCAAAAATCAGATTTCTTTGCATCACACTGTGTGGCATGTTGGTTTTATAACATCATGTTAGAATGTTTCTATTAAAACATCTTTAGTTTTACATTGGTCTGTAAAATTCAGATACCAGTGTGATGTCATCGTCAAACAATGGCTACTCTCATGCCACATCATTAGCAACGTCTTTTTTTCCTCCCATGCACAGTGTTTACTGTTCTATTGGAATGTAAACAAAAAATTAAAAAACAATGAGCTTGATCCTTTTTCTTACATCAGTGTAAAGCAGGAGTAATTTCAGTTAAGTCCATGGAGTTTAATGGTGAAAAGCTGGTATAAATGAGGCCAGAATCCAACGCCTTAGGTTGTGCATTTTTTGGTGATTATTTTATTGATTTTTGTAAAGAAACAGGCAATAAAAAGTACAAAGAGGAAAAAGAAATATCTTGCATATGTTTCCAAATATTATATGCACCATGGGATCTCGTCACAGTTAGACAAATACAAGACAACACTGCATAGACAAAACAAGTTAGGGTGGGTGTTGCAGTAATAAAATAGAAGATGTACATGAATAGGGAGAAAACAGAAGGAGGGGACCAGGGCAGAGGGAAAAGGAGTGGGGCAGTATTAGATCTATCCAAGTGTATATAGAGATACAGTACAAATATCTTCAAATTCATACAACTGATCTCTACATTTGTACGCTCTACATAGTTGGCTTCTAACTATGAATACCACTGCTCTATTCTAGATATAAGCTTACTCTTCCATCTTTGTAAAATCATGCACTTTAGTGAATACTGCAGCCCTCAAGAACTACAGTCTTGGGGTGGAGTTAAAATGAATTTCACAGGTAAGTATCCTAAAATATAATTTTCAGCAGCGGTTTGGCTGCAGAAGTCAAACACCGTAGTAACTCTCATGTCCACCTCTCTCCACAGCTGCCTACTGTTGGATAGTCCCATGGCATATGCATCAGGGTCCCTTTTTTCTTTATTATGACACCAAACATCAGACATCAGAGGATTGAGCAGAGACATTTTTAACATGATGCAATATTCTCTGGCACTGCGATTCTGTTAAGGGCTGTGATCATCCCCTTCCCAAGCTTTCACAAAGAATGCCAGACTAATGGATGTCTGTTACAGCTTTCCCCCTATTCCATTTTGTTTCTTACAGCTGTCCCCTTACTCCATTTTGTTTTTGTTCTCCTCCTGTGGCCGCCCCTCCCTGGCTGTTAAGTTGTTTACCAGGGCCACTGCCCTTCTCAAAGGGAGGGCCCCTTAAGTTGTTTACCAAGAGCCATTGCCCTTCTCAAAGGGATGGCCACTTGTGCTGCGTGCTAAGTGGGACTACTGCCCTGTTCAAAGGGTTGGTCCTGTTATCACCTTGTTAAACCTGGGCTCGGTGTAGGGTAGGCAATGTCCAGAGCTGCAAGACCTAATGTGTTTTTAAGATCCTGGGCATGAGTCATAGGCCTCATGTGCTTTTGAGTCCTGAGGTGGGAACTCACGCCTATGGTCCAGGACTCTGCCCAGGCATGTCTCTATGCTCACCTGCAGTTTTTCCCTGTATCTCCTCCCCTGTGACAGAAGGAGCCTATCAGGATTACTGGTGGGGAAACTGCCTGAGATTGCCTTTAAGAACAGGCATTTTTGAAACAAAGATCAGAAAGGTTCCTGCATTGCTACCTGGTCTGATCAGCCAGGAGTTCTGGGGGGTCCTTTCTCCGCTCTCGTATTATTTTTGAGCGTAACCCCGTTTTTAACACCCCCCCCCACGAAGAACGAATTGCTGCCTGAGAGACCTCCTGATTATCAAGACCGTACCGAACCCTCCTTGCTTCTTCTGATGTTGTTGCTGCTTCTGCCTTTGCTGCTGCCTTGGAGACTGGTAAGAATCCCTCTGTGAAACTTTCTATACTTTTATTACTTTAGCTGCTGGCTCTGTTTCCCCAGCACACAGACTAAAGCTAAACCTTGGTCTGTGTCTTAAAACCTCTCTTAAACTCCTTGGTCTGTATCTGTAATCTGTTTCTTGCTTTGCAGCGCCTTTGCTGCTAGAAATAAGCCTGTGCCTTCCTGGACTGTATCCTGGGCTGCCAGCTTGCAGCCACCACTAGTTAAATCCCCCTCCCCCCTTGGAGCTGTATCCTGGGCACACACCACTCTGCCCTCTGGAACTACCCCTAGTATAAGGTGCACCCATTAGGTTAGATTTTGTCCTTTAGTCTAGATAAGTTGTAATTTCATTTTGCATAGCTGTAGTTAAGTTAGGTTTAGAAAATTGCTTGCATTGTACCCTGTAAGTTAGGCTTAAAGAACTGTTGCATTGTGTTTTGTTACTTGCTAATTTGTGTAGTTTTGGTTAAGTTAAATCATAGATAAGATTTTGCTGTGTTTTGTATAATTGTCTCTCTGCTGTTTAAACTTACAGCCTGTCTGCTCTCTGTGTCTCCCTGAGTTTAAATCTCCCTCTGCCTTTGGCCTCTGCTCCACCACGTGCTCCTCTTCCCCCAACCTCACTTCTCTACCACTTTCTTCCCCTCTCTCTCTCTTTCTCTCTGCTGTCTAAACTTGCAGCCTGTCTGCTCTCTCTCTTTCTAGCATAAAACCCCATTGGTTACCCCTTTTCTCTCTAACACACCTCACATTTTACATTTACACCACTGTGACACATTTTTTACCTAAAGTTGTTGGTTATTTAACACATTTTACCCATACTGTTAGTTGGTTATATGCTGCTGTGACACACTCTTTACATAGAAATTGTTAGCTACCTGTTACATTTATACTTCAGTGTTAATTGGTTACCAACTGTATTGTACCCCACTATTGAAACCCCCTATCCCATTTACTAAAAGAAACCCCTCCCCAATTGTCTACTTTAACAAACCCCATACCCCTCACTATTGAATTTTCCCTGTTTTTGCATTTTCTTAATAAAGAAATTAATTGGCACCCCACCTGTGTGGTAATTGCTCCCCAAGATCCCATATACCTGCTGGCAGGGACAATGGAGTTCCAGAGTGGACACAGACCTGGAGAGTTCATAAAATGTTCCTAAAACTCCCAGAAGTTCTGGAGCCTCTGGCAGTCCTAGATGTCCAGACCAAGCTGATATGTTAACCAGGGTCAGAGCCTGTCTACACTTCAATCAGATACCCGCAGCTGGCCCTTGCCAGCTGACACAGGCTCACAGGGCTCGGGCTAAGGGGCTGTTTAATTGCAGAGTCGACTTCCAGGCGAGGGCTGAACCATGGGCTCTAGGATCCTGTCGGGTGAGTAGGTCTCAGAGCTCAGGCTTGCAGCCCTAGCCCAGAAGTCTACACTGCAATTAAACATCCCTGCAGCCTGAGCCCTGCAAGCCTGAGTCAGCGGGCACGGGCCAGCCAAGGGTTTTTAATTGCAGTGTAGACATACCCTTAGTTGTAAATGCTGCCACTCTGAAGTAGAAGAGGGACAAAGCCCTCACCATTGACTAATTGGGAAATCCAAATGCCACCTCTGCTCAGCTAATCCTTCCAAATTATAGGTTTGTTCCCAATTTCTATGTCTGGGTTGCCCAAAACAGGTGTTTTTGCATGAAGGCTAGAATGAAATCAGTGCCTCTTAGCTAGGCTAGTTCCTACCTTTTGTGCAACCACCGCAGGTTGTACCTACTTTAACAAATGGATGTTATTATTTGTACATAGTTTTACATATACATTTTTAAGGCTAAATTAACATTTCAATATAAAATAATCTTGGCACTTTATAATTTCAGGCAAGCACCCTCCTGCTTCCTCCTACATGGGAGGAACATCCCATAAACATCTGCAAAGCCACCTCATTGTCCTCTTTCAGTTCCCGCTTAAAATTCTCCTCTACCAGGATGCCAACAAAAACCTTGACTGTGGTTAGGCTGCTTGTGTGTGCTGAGACCACAGACTATCATGCTGACCAATATTGTCTCATTTCCTTGTACTCTCCTGTCTGTCTGCATCCACCTGGTGTCTCTTGCCTTATGCTTAGATTGTAAACTCTTCAGGGCAGGGAAACATCTTTTTGTTCTCTGTTTGTACACCACTTAGCACAATGGGGCCCTGCTCCAAGACTGGGGCCTGTAGGTGCGAAGGCAATAATAATCATTTCACCTGCCCTGAAGGAGATTGCCTGCTCTGTAGGCGAATTCCATTCCATCCAATCCTCATTCAAAAGCTGCAAGACATCTGCAGCTTGTCGAGCCTGTCAGCAGGTCAGCATTGTGACTGAAGTTTATTAACGGGGCTGACAAGGTTGCGATGTACTTTCTGAGCTAGCAGCATATCACAAGGTTTCTAATTCAGGACCTCTTATTAACAACAACCCCTCTCTCCTGTGTTTATCTGTAGGACTGGTTGAGGGCATCGTAAATCCATAACTGAGCAATCCAAGGACTTTGGTTGGAATCCTCAGGTCAGAATCACAGGAGAACAGCTTTATAAGTATGTGCACATCCTGTGATTTTCCTGCTTTACTGTGACAGAGGTGCTGGTAAAAAGAGCATGTGATCTGAAGCACAAGAGAACTAGGTTACGTACCAGTAACTGGTGTTCTTAGAATACATTCCCTCCAGGAGCCACACAACTGGAAACATGCAGCTGTAGTGCAGATCCTACCAGTTAAAAGGCACTTTGCCTCCCAAAAATAAATTTGCTTTATTTATCGGATAGTGACATTTGCCTCGGGTGACTCATTGGCACAAGTCATTTCCCTCTTTCTGTTGAGTGCGAGTCATGGAATGTTTTACATTCATTCAGTGTGGGCTGTTGAGTAGAGGAAAGGACAAATTTTAAAGCTGAGCTTTCACCCCTCTCCTCCCATCAAAGATCATCATTCAGTTTTATTAGATTTTCCCCTGGTCAAGTGTCTGGCATTGGAAACTAATAATGATGCTTAGTATTAGTAGCTATCGTGTTAAAAGAAATTAATTTTTTTTTTATAGAGTTGGTCGGGTCGGAGAAATTACGGTTATCTAAAATCACCAGCTCTGATTATTGGATTTTAGCCAAGAACATTTCCATCATTATGTTTCTTGGGTAGGGCATTACAAAAATGACAATAATTTCAGTGTTGTATGCTGCTATCTAACGGTCTGATCCAGCTCCCACCAAGGTCCATGATAGTTTCCATTGACTTCAGTGGGAGTGGAATCAGGTGCTAAGAGACAAATCAGCCATCTATTCAGTTAGCGTGACAAGGCATAGCTCCATTGATTTCAATGAAGCTGCACCAGTTCACAGCAGCTGAGGATCTGGCACTGAATTTGCTGTTGGATAGTTGTAAATTGCATTACAGCACGTTCGATTGCAGATTGAAATTAGAGTTTTTGGAGCCAAAACAGCAGGATTAGAGCTGGTCAAGGGAAAGTATTATGATTTTTTTTAAAAAATTAGAAATATTTTCCACACATAACATCTAAAAACAGTATGTGTAAGTTTCAAAAATCACATTTTTAAATTTGAAAATTTGCAACCAGCTCTAAGTAGCTCAGGCAAGTGGCCTCATCTCAAACATAGCTGCCAATATAGGACACCCCCAATTTAAGCAGGAAAAAGCAATCTATTTGTCCTGCCAATGTTAATCTATCTGTCCTACAGTGCTTTGAGGTTCAGTCTTCTTATCGGACGTGGAACTTGCCAAGCCAGTTTGCGGCAGCCTTGTCAGTGAATTGCAGAGCCCTCAGACCACCAGCAATCTGGTCAGAGGGCAGTGGTGGTCAGTGATGTGTGCAGGGCGGGTTCAAGGATGTTTCGCGCCCTAGGCAAAACTTCCACCTTGTGCCCCCCCATCGAGCCCTGTGGCAGCTCTCCGCCCCCCCCCCCGTCCTAAGGCACCCCCCTGTGGCAGCTCCCCACCCCCCCTCCGCCCTGAGGCGCCCCCCCCCCGCAGCAGCTCCCCCCCCTCCGCCCTGTGGCACCCCCCCCGCAGCAGCTCCCCCCAGCCCGGGGAGCCATGCGGCAGCTCCCCGCCCCAGCTCACCTCTGCTCCGCCTCCTCCCCGAGCACACCATCGCCGCTCCACTTCTCCCGCCTCCCAGGCTTGCTGCGCCAATTAGCTCTTTGGCACCGCAAGCCTGGGAGGGAGAGAAGCAGAGTGGGGCGGCGTGCTCAGGGGAGGAGGCGGAGCAGAGGTGAGCTGGGGCGGGGAGTTCCCCTGCGTGCCGCCCCCCCCTTACTTGCTGCAGGCAGCCCTCCCCGCAGCCCCTGCCCCAGCTCCTTCCGCCTAAATGCCGACGACAACCAGGGCGGCCGAAGATCCGGCCACCGTGGTCGCCGCCGAAGGACCCGAAATGCTGCCCCCCAATTGCTAGTGCCCTAGGCGACCGCCTAGGTGGCCTAATGGGTTGCACCGGCCCTGGATGTGTGACATCTGTCTTTGGCCCCAGCCACACATGGGATCCTCTGATTGGCCCCAGGTGTGAAGGGTGGCTGTGCATTGATCCTGGCCCACTTGAAATCAGTTCAGAAGGCCCCATGAACAAATCAAAGCTGGGTACATGCATGGTCAGGTCTGTTAAAAGAGACTGGGTTCTGGCATCAGCTGCAGAATATTCTTCTTGGCACATCGATGTCATAGAAAAATCTTGGCAGGGCAAGAGGGCCCACAATGGCTGTCTTGACAGCAAGCATGCTCTTGGGTGGTCAAAGAGAGCTGTTATATGTAGGCTCAGGTTTGCCCTAATCTTCTCAGCTATTCTAGCCATAGCATCCTCATGGCGGATGTTTGGAGGAGTGGTTTTGCTCAATGAAACTGTTTTATTCTGGGTTTCTCATACATAGAAAAGTTGCATTTAGGAGGCTGGGTATGTATTCAAAAAGGGGATGGGGGGGAATGGATGATTGAGATTAAAGCTTCTCTTTACAGCTCAAAGGCTACTCTCTTTGATTAAAATAAGTCTAGCTAATTATCCAAATTCTTGTATAGCGGCCCACCAAATAATATCACATCATTTAGAGGTGAAGTTCACTTCAAATGAGTTAGATGCACCACCGGCACTGATACTGGTTGCTAATGGGAGAAGTGCTGTCAACAAATAGGATTCTATATGGATAGAATTAAGGTAAAGAAAAATTGCTTTGTAACCAACCATCAAGCACCACACACACACACACAATAAATAAAATCAGTCAATCACAAAACTCATTAAGGGGAAAGAAGTTTAGTCAGCCCATCAGGGTGATGATAAGAATTCATTTCTCAATTGGGCTGAATTTCACCCAGATTCAATAATTAAACTGGATTTTTTAAAAGTCAAGATACTTACAGCCAAAATGAATGGTTCTTCCAGTTTAACTGATAGGAAGGCGTATCAATATTCAGTACTCAGAGGCCTAATTACAGCTGCATCACGTAGCTGTCTACTTAGAGGCCAAAGATTCTGGACATCAGTTTTAGCGCTCAATAGAAGCCTTACGGCCAGATCCTGCCACTACTACTCACAGTGAATAACAGTGCTTTGTCTCTCATATAGTCCCATTGATTGCAATGGGACTGCTTGCAAGCCAGGATATTACACACTGCGCAGAAGGAGAAACTAGCTGTGGTCTCAAATTGAGGAGAAACTGAGAGTTAACAATCCTAGCGCCTTTGAGATTATGCTTTTCATTGGCAGTTTATTGCAGTAAGTTCAGTTTGTGGATGTTGTGGGAAGGGTTTGCTTGAGGCCCCAGGGGCCATTTGGGCTCGGTTAATATGACCAGCGTATGTTTCGCAGCTGTGCTAGTTACCACAGGGAAGGGGCTGCAGTTACATGCTGGCTGCGTATCCCAGAGGTTGTTATGGAGGAGTGAAGAGCTAGGAGGTGGGGGTAAATGTTGAGGAGCTGCAGAACTGGATGATGAGAGCCAGCTCAGTGAAAATAAGGGGATGCAAAACAATCCGCGCTGCAACCTTTGAGCTGTTCCCGACGCACTACTTTAGTGGTACGCAGAGACTTCAGGGTTAAAAATATGGGCATGGGATGTCCTGCCAACCACTGTCTTCTGCTGGAAGTGTGTCACTGACAAACCTGGCCAGGTGCATGGGATCATGTCATCCTCGAACGGCTGTGGGTGCTGACTGCAGAAGATATAAGCCTTTAAAAAAAGAAGGGGGTGAGAAGGAGAGAGATGAAGGGAAGAGGTGAGATGGGGAAGGAAGAAGTGTTGGAGAATGAAAGGAAAAGAGGATAAAAAGGGGGGGAAGGAGAATAAAGATGAGGAGGCTGCGGACTACTTATGACATAATCCCACCAACTCAGCTAGTGTGCAAATAGTACCGGCAAGGAAAGAGTTAATTCTCCCATCCCTTTCTAAGTCAGGCTTTGTAAAATGGAGCAAGGGCAGTAATATGGAAGAAGGAAGATGCAGGTGCAGGAGAGGGGGAAGTGCTCCCAGTAATCAGAAAGCAGGGCCTCCTTCAGCATACCCAGGAAACAGCAGGGGAATGAGAGAAGCAGATGCTGGCTTTTGGCAGCTAGAGTGAAAGGCAATGTTATAGAATGTCAGGAGGAAAAAAAATTGCCACATTTTATGGTTTGTAATCCCTGTAGTAGTCTCTTTATTAGATTAAAAGCACATTTGGACAGGAGCACAAAGAGCAAATTGATGCCATGCAGCTCCTCTGAGGAGTGCAGAGATGTAGCAGCCAAATGGAAGTACCCTGAGGAATCCTGCCTACAGGGAGCTCTGGGGAGGAGTGTACAGAAAGGTACAAAATGCTGTCCCACAGCAAGACACAGGCAGCCACAACGGAGGCAGGACCTTGGCCACATCCCCTTGGATAGCAGGGCTCCACTAGGAATGCTAACTGGTCCCAAATTTAAAGCTACAGGGAGCTCTAGGGGTTTTGTCCTGGGGCTGGTGTTGTTTCAAGGCAATAACATTTTTGTTACCTCAGTGATTTCCCTGGAAGTGAACATAAGAAGGGCCATACTGGGTCAAACCAAAGGTCCATCTAGCCCAGTATTCTGTCTTCCGACAGTGACCAATGCCAGGTGCCCCAGAGGGAATGAACAGAACAGGTAATCATCAAGTGATCCATCTCCTATCGCCCATTCCCAGCTTCTGGCAAACAGAGGCTAGGGACACCATCCCTGCCTGTCTTGGAATGGATGGACTGAACATCTCAGGGCATCAGTGATGGGATTCACAGCTTTTCAGTTCTATATCACTGGTTCAAATCCAGCCCAGGGCAGAAGTGTCTGAAAGGGCCTGCCTACACTTAAAATGCTCCAGCGGCTCAACTGCAGTGTAGACACTGCCTAAGCTGATGGGAGGGATTCTCCCATCCATGTAGGTAATCCACCTCCATAAGAGGGGAGCGGATAGCTGAGACATGTTGTGGGGCAAGCGAGGGGGGACAATGCTGGAAAGCTTGTGCTGGAGCTGCCTGAACCATCCCAACTGTGGGAATAGAGCACTTCAGTCTCCTGAGTTCTCACTGTGGTACTCTACACAAGCCTAAATTCACTTGCAATCCAATTACATTCACTTTACAATGAATGTGTAAACTTGATTTGTTTTACTGTCTAAAACAGGCCTGGAGGGAGGAGGCTCACGACTATCGGGACTATTGGGAAACTCAAGACTGACAAGCTCAACATCAATTAGATGGATCCCACACTTATGGAGCATTTGATAGAAGAATTAGAAAGTTACTCCATGGCTGGAGTTGCATCTCATAGTTAACTGGTGCAACTTTGTGTTTAGACCAGTCTAAATGTTCACATGTGGCTCATACTGGCTTCAGTGGGAGGTGTGTGTGTGTGTACATGTACACACTGTTGTGGAGAGGCCTGTACTCTAAGTTGTTCAAGGCTCCTGCTGAA
The DNA here is from genome assembly GCF_028017835.1 of Emys orbicularis. Classification (NCBI taxonomy): domain Eukaryota; kingdom Metazoa; phylum Chordata; order Testudines; family Emydidae; genus Emys; species Emys orbicularis. The sequence continues at coordinate 118,898,935 of NC_088684.1, forward strand.
ATCACAGATTGACATGACAATAAGCTGAAAGACCTGAGAAACAGGAGGAAATATTTATAACTGAAATCACCAAAATGTGCTTTGGTGAATTGGTTTGTGTTCACGGGACGAGGCTGCCACCCTTCTTGAACACTGTTTATCTGAAGGTCACTGAAAGAGTTTGGATGGATTGGAAAGAGCAAGCGTTACCATCATGGCTGACATTTCCTAGGACCCCAGGATCCCCCAAGATCATTTGGCCTTCTTCCTGATCCTGGAAGACATCCTAAAGTTCTATAATGATGGTTATTACAGTGGGAGCAAGCCAGTGATAACTTGATGCGAAATATTGCACTACACTTAACTATAGTCTTGTAACAGTAAACAAGGGTTTTATTAACATCTTATGCTGTTGCCAACACATGTGCATCGACAGGCAAAATTTAGCTCAGGCTACATCTTTTTTTAATGACTCTGTGACACAGAGCTCCATTGGTGCTGACAGACAAAGGGTTCACTGTTCTTTACAAGCAACTCCTGTCTCAGACTTGACAAACTCACTCCATCTAATACACCACCTCCATGGTATTTATCCATGGAAGGTAGCATATGAGATCACTACTGAAAGCTTGTAACTTATCAGTACTCAATCATTGCGAGATGTGTGTACTGGTAATATTTAAGGAATAATGTAACTATATTAAATTACACCCTAATGGTCTCGGCGTGAAAGTGAATCACCAGGGAATTATATGTCTGAGTGATGGCCCATTCAAGTGGGAGGGAGTTGTCACCCGTCCCCCGCTAGCCAATTACATAATGTATTACTCAGTTGTCCACTGTTGCAACAACCCAGAAAAGTCAATGGAAAACCATCAAAGATAAACTATAAACACTGAACCCACTTGGAAGTAAAAAAGCATGATATAACAGACAGGGGATCGCCCTGTCTGGGAATAAAGACAAAAGACAGATTCAGTATATTACACAGTGGAGACAGATGCTCTGTATCCATTAACTGAGGAGACATCTTGTTGAGCGGGGATGTCATGAAAGATTGGATCCTGGTTTCTGTGAAGCCAGCCAGCTCTACAACAGACTGAACTTTGGGGGGGGAACCTACTTTATTAGATAGGAAAAGGTAACTATTAATAAGTGTAGGCCTAGTTCACATTTAATTATTTTATTTTGTATCGTAACCATCTGTTCCCATCATTCTCTTCTTTCTAGTGGAACTTCCATTCTTTCTTAACTAAAACTTCTTTTGTTTTAGTACAAGTGCTCCCAAGTACTGTATGTTATGCAGGAGCAGTGATTTAAGATAAAACTGGGGTACGCTGCTCCTCTGGGAGCAGAGGATCTAGGGTTTCTGTGAGCAGCCAGTGTCAGGTTCTGGATATCACAGGGGAACACTTCAAGGGGTCTCAGGGACTGAAGTGCCCCTATTGCTAACCTGCAAGGCAAGGGCAGTGCTGGCATAACCTGAAGAAGAGTGCTTAAGTAGCTGACAGGCTGGTGGTGTCAGGGAGCTAACATTTAGCTACCACAAGCAAGACTCCCTCGTGCTAGCAGCAGAAGAGTAACAAGGTGACTCCCAGGCCTGGATATCCCTGTCACAGACCCTCCCTTCACTTTCACCTGCAAACATTACATTTTCTAACCACAGTTGCCAGAACAGCCTGAAGGGATTGGAGACCATTTTAGAACAGCTAATTTGCATCAGGGACCAGCCCAGCCCAGCCCCTAAGGAGCCAAGGATCATGAAGGTGCATTTCCTCTCTTCTCAGACTTGTTTTTACCTAAACTTATCTGGCTGTTCCTACTCTGAATTTCTCCTTAAAAAATACCTTTCGAATCCTAGGTGTTTACACAATTTTCTTCCCCTTTAAGTAAGGCTCAGTGTGTTAACTATCTATTTGGTACAAATTTCTCTTAGTGCCTCAAATGTTCAGAATGTGGTTCAACATAAACTCTCTACTTCTGCCTAATTTTCCTCAGACCCAAGGAGTAATGAATGGTTTTATGTCCCTCATCAGCTCTGTAACTCCTCAGTGGAATTCTCCACTCTGACTTTTTAAGTTCAATCACTTTCTCAGGAAGCAATTTCAGGCTAATAATACTAAGAGTACTTTGCCTAGTGATTCCAGACAGTCATCTACATTCAAGGACCTAGAATAGAATATACAAGAGATTTTGTATTTTGTGTGTGTGTGTGTGTATGTGTCACTTACACCTCTACCTCAATATAACGCTGTCCTCGGCAGCCAAAAAATCTTACCGCATTATAGGTGAAACTGCGTTATATCAAACTTGCTTTGATCTGCCGGAGTGCGCAGCCCCGCCCCCCCGGAGCACTGCTTTACTGCGTTATATCCGAATTTGTGTTATGTTGGGTTGCATTATATCGGGGTAGAGGTGTAATATCATAGCCTCAGAATCTTCTGTTATATTCATGCAACTGTTTCTGGATTGCTCTCTTTTAAATCTGTGTATCTACAGTATGTTCATCATCATTTTTATGTACATTTCAGTGCTTACTACTTTAATTGCTTGACCTTCCCTACAAGGAAATGAACGCTGGTACTTACCTTACTGATTGCCCTTGAAGAGTGCTTTGAGATCTCTGAATGAAAGATGATTCCTTTTAGCAGTACTGGTGGGGCAGTTACTGAATCAAAGAGCAGGAATCAGAGCGCAGTCCGTAGAGCGATGAGCAGATGGAGCTGCCAGATGTCCCTACGGAAGACAGGTTGATGTGCGTCTGCGGTGGTGTCAGCAGAGACAAGGAGGAACAGGAGATGGAAGCTCGGATGGCTAGCAGCTGTCACAGGAGGGAGCACAACTATGAAGAGGATTGAAGAAGATCTTCTAATAGCCCATGATAGTGGGGAAAAAAAGACTAAATGTTCAGCCTTAGCAATTAGAGGACACTGTTACGAGTTAAGGCTGAAGCTGGTGGTCGAATAGATGCTCTTCATTCAGGGTAATGTAAGAAACAGTTAAGCTCCTTTTTGGAGTGACAGATGAAGCAATAGGAGTCACCACCCAAAACACAGCCACATGCAGGTGGGGTTAGAAACTGAGCTGTGTGGGCGGAGGGGTTTCACGGGTATTGTTTGACAGAGGTGAATATGTCTGCGAACAGAAGCACTCAGAAGCAACTAGAGAACCGGTAGAGAAAAGCAGCCAAAAAAGCCAAGCAGACATCAAGAAAAGCACGGAAAACACAGTCCTGAGGGAAAGCAGAGATAGCATTTTACCCAAAAAACTCCCTGGCTGGAAAGAGGCTTGGAACTGTGAGCAGGGGCACTGTCTCCTACTGTTGGATTCCTCTGGGGTTCAGGGAAACAGAACTTTATGTACTTTCTTTGTAATAAACAGCATTGCATTACAACAGTACCTGACTCCATGATCAATTTCTCCTTCTAATGGAAACAACTCACAAGACCCCAAAGTTTGGCTAACCATTTGACTCAAGAGGGGTAACAACAGCGTTGTAACAAAGAGGTCCAATGTGATACATGCTCTTCTGGAGCCTCTAGCTAGCCTAAGAGCTGCAAGGGCTCAAGGAATACAGGGCCAAATGAAGCCAAATACAAAGTAGAAAGGATGGTCGAGTGGGAAGAGCACTAGACTAGAACTCAAGAAATCTGAGTTCAATTCAGACTTCCTGTGTGACCTTGGGTAAATCACATAATCTCTCTGTGCGTCAGTTCCATATCTGTAAAATGGAGCTAGTATATCTCTGCTTCAAATGGATGTTGTGAGGATAAAATCCATTAATAACTACAAGGCATTCAGATATTATGCTGATGGTGGCCATATAAGTACTGATCTAGAGTTAATTAGCAAAAAGAGAAAGAAACATACAAAAAAAGAAATCAGCTATACCTCTAAAATTGGTTCTCTTAGTAGGTCTTAAGAGTCCAGCATGTCTTTTCTTCACCAGGACTTGCCCAATACTACTTTTTCATTTGTCCTCTTTTATTTTATAGTCTGGTGAGGGTTTACCAGCATGCTCTTCCCTTGAAGAGATAGCACCCTATCACAGCTAGAACTGTTATTTTTAAAATGGATGTCAGTAATTATGTAAACTTCCAACAGATTAAAAGCTCTGTCCAGACCAGAGAGAGTTTCTAAAAGTTCAAATCATAGGAGATTAGGGTTGGAAGAGACCTCAGGAGGTCATCTAGTCCAACCCCCTGCTCAAAGCAGGACCAACCCCAACTAAATCATCCCAGACAGGGCTTTGTCAAGCCGGGTCTTAAAAACCTCTAAGGATGGAGATTCCACCACCTCCCTAGGTAACCCATTCCAGTGCTTCACCACCCTCCTAGTGAAAAAGTTTTTCCTAATATCCAATCTAGACCACCCCCACTGCAACTTGAGACCATTGGTCCTTGTTCTGACATCTGCCACCACTGAGAACAGCCTAGCTCCATCCTCTTTGGAACCCCCCTTCAGGTAGTTGAAGGCTACTATCAAATTCCCCCCTCACTCTTCTCTTCTGCAGACTAAATAAGCCCAGTTCCCTCAGCCTCTCCCATAACACATGACTCTAACAATTAACCAATATCCCTGATAAAAACAATGGGGGGAATAAGTTTTTGTTAAGGAAAGCTGAATAATCATATCCCAAGTTTCTACATCTAGCCAATTTTGAGATAAGATGCTAAAAAAAACCCTCAAAACACCCTTCTCATGTTTAGAATTATCTCCAAGACTCCTTTTATAATTAACATCAGACTTTCCACACACAAAAATCCTCTTCTGGCAAGAGAAAATAATTGAGAAATTGCAGAGGGAAAGCAACTTCTTTTTAGAAAATTTGGGCTTACAATGGAAAACTAGTTGCAAACCTCACTATGGAATCACTAGAGGTTCCATAACATATTGGACATTTTTATTTTTAAGCTCTCTGCCTCACCATTTCACTTTATTTCATTTCAAGACTGTCAAACTGCTAGACTTGTAAACACTATTGGTGATGTCACTGAGAGCTTCTTTTACAAGCAGTAGAGCAGAAACTGTTAGCTCTTTTAGTTCTATTATATCTGAATACTGATCTGAATTTTGAGATATGCAAGGTGGTTCTATACATACAGTCGTTACGGACCATACTGAAAATATTGAAAACATTAACAATAGAAAACATATTAGTTACAATAAAAGCAAAATCAGTTTATGCAGGTAGGGGGAGAGTTTCAAAGGCACAAATGGGAGTTTAGCACCCAACTGCCATTGAAAGTCAATAGGAATTGGACTCAGCTCCCATTTGTGTCTTTGGAAACCTCCATCTTAGGGTCCAATCCACCTGCAGAGAAGTCAACAGAGTGACTCCCACTCAGAGTCAAATCCACTGCTGCAGAATGGCCAATATGCAGTGAAATGACTGTGGGGACTGTAGTTATGTAGATGGTTTTACCCTCTCTGATATCTCAGCAATGCCAATAGCTTGTAGGAAAATTCAGAGGGATACTACCCCTGTTACATGATGGGTCAGGAAAGAAAATTTGTTCATTTTATTTCTGGCCAGCAAAATTCTGATGACGCTGAGCATCCACAAAGCCAGGATTCCAGTTCCTTGCGTTGTCAGAGTGAGACAAAGCAGCCAATGTATTCTGGTGAATGTAGCTCACCATGTATCTGAACGCTAGCCTCCTGCATGCCTTGGACCTCAGCCTCAAAGCAGCTTTCTCCCTGGGACCAAGGGATCTGAGCTGTGGGATGTGGCCAGGGAACTGATTGCAAACAACATAGATCTGCTGACCTTAATAAACCCTCCAGAACATGAGGTACACAGAGAATCATGGTTGCTACTACAGTGAATGGCTGCCTGTTTGAGCAAATACGCAACACCTTGCCCCTGAATTCAGCTTGGGAAATTCCAGTCCTATTTAAACAATGTTGGTAGCCTATATACTTGTAAATTTCACCCTTAGGAAACTGAAATGTACTTCTGGCAATCATCAGATTAAACCTTCAGAAAGAGTTTTCAACTGTATTGTCATCACTAATCATGTTTTCTCTTATTTGAATAGCAGAATTATTAAGCATTCAGGTTCAGTTAGGATCAATTATCAAACAGCTCATTTTGACACTATGTAAACTTCAGATCTGATTTTTTGTAAATGTTTTCTGAATGTGGACAGTCACCAGAAAAACAGTATGAAAGGTTTACATAAAGTGTTCAAGCCAGGTCTGTGTATCTTCATAGAAATGCCGGCAATAATATTACCATTCATTTGAATTTCAACTCTTTAATGACAAGTCCATTAGCTGAAAGTCTGTTTGAAATACAACCAGACGTAAAGCTCACCATCCATTTTAAATAACAAGTCTTCAGTGCATTTTCCCCCTTACATAGAGTGCATGCATCATAGCAACATGGCTATACAAGCATACAGCATTACAATAGGAGATACTGCTTACAGTATCTGTGTGATGTACATGAATTAGATTTTAGATAATGTTTTCACCCCTCAGCCAAAAGGCCGAGAAGCCTCCCACTGACAAAACTTCTATGACAACAGATACGTGCTCTTTATCTACTTGACTACTTCTCAGACGGCAAGAAAACATAAACTGGAGGGAAATGTATGTTTCCCAAATTCTGCAGCACAGGCCAAATCTTGAGCCCAAGGCCCAACCCAGTAGCAAGGTTGCTCTCAATTGCACCCAACTGCCCATAGCGCCACAAGGCTGTTTTGGCAGCCAGGGATCAACAGAGCCAGCATAGGGGAACTCTCTCTGTGCTAATGCTGGGAGTGGGTTGATGAGGAATTCCACACCACCTGGACATTCCTTTTGTTTACAGAGGGGAATCCTCAGGCGATTGGGTAGATCAGCTTTATGGCCCCTTTACACTGAGAACTCTGCTCATAGTCACTGCTACAAGGAGCTTACAATCTGTGACATAAGAAACAAGACAAGCTGTGCTTTGCAAAGAACCTATTACAGTGTTGGGGTTGGGAGTTTTGATTTTTGCCAGAATATCCCAATGTTCTTCCTAAATTGTAATTAAAAAAACAACAAAATTTCACTGCGGGAACAAAAAAAACCAAAAACAAAACCCCCAATATTTGCTATATTGTTACAAATAACAGCAACAGCATAATTATATTCTGTGGTGCGTCTAACAAGTTCTATAGAAAATCACTAGCTGTTCAAATGTGCAACTGTGTGTTAACATACCTTCCTAACAAAGCAAAAAAAAAAGGACAATGATTCAATTATCAAAGTATGGAATGTTTTCCTTTCCTGTTCCCTAAAGACTTGAGGCAGTTTATGCACCTTTGTCTGTCTAGGTACAGAATGACCTTTTAGGAACCCTTCAATAGTTTGGTAATTGTGTCATTTCACAACTTTCAACAAACAGGTAAAGCTGAGAACAATTTCACTTCATGACCAGAAGAGTGTAAAGTAAGCTAGGATTTCTCACATAACCCGCTTCCTCGATCTCCTGAAGCTGTTATTCTACAGGCAATGCTTTTCCATACTGATAGCTCCAAGCCCAGAGAACTTACATTTTGCTTTCACCCATAAAAAATGCTAATTGTAGCAAAAACAAAAATCTCCTTTCTCTGCCCACTGTGCGACTTTGCTGGTTGGCATGAGCAGAGGGTGCTGAGCACCATTGCTGTGAGCAATGGGGAGGGTTGAAAAGAAAATCAATGGCATTTCTCGTTCAATTAAGTTCATTGTGATGCAGAACCACCTCCTCACACTGCAGAGCCTGCAAGAGATCAGTGCTGCAATCACTACCTTTTAGCAGCTTCCTCCCTCCGTCTGGACCTGCACAAGCCACTCTCTGGCAGGGGATGGCAGTTTGCGCTGAAAAAGATTCCTTATAGGAACCAATGAAATATGCTGTCATAAATCACTGGCCTTCAGGTGAGGATGTCAGAGTGAGGGGAGGGGACTTAGGGCAGCTTTCAAAATGAGTCAGTTTATTTTGATGTCAAAATTACTGCTGTCTTTTTTTTACCCTTCAGTAAAGAGTTCTCTCTCCTTGGTGTCTCCCTGAGAAATAGCTGCAATACATATTTTGGTTTTTTGACCCTTTGGTCTTAGCAGCTAAATGGCCCCGATCGTGCCCAGGAAGGAAAGCTCAGGGGAACAAAATGTTCATGACAACGTTTATTTTCCACCTCTAGCTGTTTGATTGGCTGGTTAGTCCTGGAAGGTGCAGAATGCTCCTCTCAGGTGAGGAGCACCCTCAACTCCTATGGCAGCACATCCTAGGGTGCTCAGCACATTTCAGAGTAATACTCTTAGGGTCTATGATCACATTTCCCACTAATGGCTGGCCCCAGCAACTACAAGATCTTTCTACTTTCTCACAGCTAAAGCAGATTTTACTTAGCTCAAGTGTGAAGGAGCTTGTTTCACTGCGGCAGGTCCCAGGACTCAAACCCAAATGATGCACATGATGTTTAAAGGTATATGTGGTCACAGTTTATTACAAAATCAGAAGACAAGAGAATGATCAGTGGTCTCAAAGACACCAAGGGATTTTGTTTTAACCTGTGGAAAGATCATTAATGCCCTTGACGAAGGCAGCCATGGTCTTCATGTGTTCATTAGCTCATGGAAGTGATTAAATGCACAAAATTTAACAAAAATCTCACAGCCCCCTTCCACCCATGTCTATGTTCATTCCCTCATAGCATTACCACACTAATTCACTCCATGGGACAAGATTCTAAGGGCAAGTCCCCAAAGAGGCTGTCTGACTATTTAGATGCCATACCCCTCTAGGAAAGAGAAGGGCATAATCCCACAGAAGTGTTCTTGACATTTCTAATTGCAACCTGCTAAGCAGCAGCTGCAATGTTTTCACTATGATGTTTCAGAAACTCTTGGTTAGCCAGAAACAAGGATAGAGAGATGCTGGAGAGGGAGAAAAGATTTTGACATGTGCATGATTAGTAAATGTGTGCATGACTGACTCCATGGAATATCTAGCTGAGAGAGAGAATACAAGGTGATGGTGATCAACAGTTACCCTCTCTTAGACAGATGACCTTCCTTTCTGGACTGTTGAGTCATTCACCTTTAATACTGCGTCACTGAACAAGTAGCACAGTATGCTGCTACTTTTTGCCTACACAAATGCATACCCATTTAGTCCAGTCGTTGTTCCACATCAAACATAGAATAACTTACCCAAATACAGTTTCTGAACAATGATCGCTTTTGGTAGAGTAACAAAGAAGGACCTTTACAATTTGGAAGGAATGTTCACTTTTGGTCAAGCCACACTCACTTGGAGCTTCATCCAACTCCTATTCAAGTCAATGAGAGGCTTTCCATTGACTTAACTGGGACCTAGATATGTCTCTTTAAGAGTTCTATCTTCCTAGACGTGTCTGCAGCCAATGGCAGCTGCTACAGAACTCAACACCTCTGAAAATCAGGTTATTAGTGTTCTTCCAGATCGATTCCCAGAGAAGATAATTCTAGAGAGCATCACACACCGCAGACCATTTACTCGTCTCTTTCAAGATGTGCATTAGTGCATTGCAGGGCAAAATTTTACCTTATATATTTTTCTTCCCTAGATTTAGCACTTTTCTGGCAATGACTATCTCATTTAAGTTCATTGAGATGCACACATGTGAATCTAAATTGCCTGTGCTCTCCTCAAACTACACATAACTAATTAACACATGGATATTTTTTTTCCAGCTCTGAAGTTCCTTTGTAACTTCGGTTATGTTACTGAGGGCTGATGAAGTGAAAAATTAAAATTTAGAAGAGCATAAGTGTAGGTTTTCATGACAGCTGGCATCAGATAAAGCTGGTTATTTTAATGTGTTTCTCGAAGGAATCATATTGACTGTTGTAAAGAAAACTCAGGATGGAATTTCAGTTGCTGAATTCCTATTTTAACTGAAGGCCAATAGCTGCTATGGCAATAGACATTCGTCAAATCAATAAAATAAATAAATGAAACCGAATACTAATCCACTAAGGGATCCCTGTTCCCACTGCAGTCAATAGGGGTTTGGCCATTGACCTCAGTGGAGCAGCAGCAAGCCCTGTGTGGGATTGTTATTGATATATAGTGCAGTTACAGACCTTGTGCAACTAGCTCCTGTAATGGAAATGTCAGAGTCTGACCTCAGTTACTCTAGCATAAATCTGAAGTAACTCCAGTGGAGCTACCTCAGAGTTACACTCAAGTGATTGAGATCTATAGCTGGCCCACAAGATCTATTCAGAATGGCAGAAGGATGTCAAACTGAGGCAGGATGCGTTCAACTCACCAAATTTCCATATCCAATACCCTACCTGGATTTGGCTGACTAAGACAAAATATCCAGTTTGGGATGTCAGTTCTTTCCCAGCCCCACCTATGCCATTCAGGTCTGTGATGAAAGCACTGGGGTTCACCTCATCCACAGAACCTTTATATTCTCATCCATGGTATACGTCCCTTGAAAGAAAACACCCATCTAGGATGACAGAGACACAGTTTTCCAATGGGACAGCTTTTCTGAAACCAGCCCACTCCTAGCAATGTCCATGGGCACCTGAAACAATATCTTCTGTGCCAAACATAATGGAAGTGGGTGTGTTCTCCATCTGGATGGAACACTGTGGGCTCACATTTCATTTCTGAGCTCGGTTGGGCTCATCAACACTCTCATTACAACACTGTATTAAGAAGTGGCTGAGCTGGTGAGAAGCAACATCCTTCAGATAACAAAATTAACAATCCCTGCTTGGAATTTTCTGTTTTCCACGTGTATCAACGAGGATTGCTGATTGGCTGTGAATGATCATATTTTTAAGAGAGACATTGTTTTCCTTACAACCATGGCTGGCAAAAATTTTACGGTGGTCAAGTGAGATTTTGTAAGTCAACATTTCTTTTCAAAAGACATTTCAAAAAGTACAAACAGACATGTAGGCTGAGCTTTCCCAAGGAGCCTAATGGAGTTAGGTGCTCAGGCCCAGCTCCTCAAAGATATTTAGGTGCCTAACTCTCATTGAACTAGTTTATTTCCCAATACTCTATATTCTACTCTTGGCCCTCAGTTCCCCACTGCCTTCCCCAGCTTTGCATTTTGAATCACCACAACAGGTTACATTCATAAAAATTCATTTGGCTAACAATGATTTGCATTTGTATGGTTTACAGTGTATACACACACATAGCAATTTCCTAATGTGACACAACTTTAATGTAGATTAGGGTCAAATTCTTTCCTCAGATGCACATCCTGCCTGACTCCTGTTCAATACAAGTCATACACATCCAAGGGTAAAACTAGACCTGTGGTTAACCAGGACTTTCAATTAACTCTCTGAAGATTGGCCAGTAACATAAATCCTAAAATATGTGACCAGACAATTCCACTGCACCCCCAATCTAGAAGGTGTTCCTTAAACCCCGCCTGTCACATTTTCAGTGTGTTCATGCTCATTTTCTACTTAAATAAAGTCTTCAGGATCTCACAGTGGATTGGGGTAATTTCAACTGGGCATCAATATTGGTTTATATTTTCTGTCTCTGGCCATCTTCCTCTAACAATAGAACTAGCTGGAGGTTATGAGCCTCACTATCTATGGCTTGCTGTCAACAGATATGTCCTTTCTAGACTGTGTAATCCAGTACGGAATGCAATTAGTAATAGTATTTCATTCAGTTAGAGTTGTCAACAAGCATAGCTTTTTGTAACAGAGATAAAGATGGATTCCTGACCTGAGGAGCTTCCAGTCTAAGGGCTAGATCATACCTCTATGGCACATGTCAGAAACAGGGCTACACAAGGAACAATGGAAAGCAGAATTCCTCCTTGACCTCCACAGCATGCAGAGGGACTGCAACTACTACTAAACCACTTTACAGGGTACAGCTTCTTCCCCCGCCACGAGCATTGGTCCCACTCACAGAGCAATTCGTGTAAGGTGTCAGAATCGTGCTTCGATCTTTGACCATTTTTAGACTCTGAAATTCAAAAGTCTTTAAACAGTGTTTGATTGTGCTTTTTTTTTTTTTTTTTTCAATGTTCACATGGCCTCACACTTCCAGGTTCCAACCAGAACTGGAAGCACCGGAATTAGAAACGGCCTGAGCCATGAAGTTCAGATCTGAATCTATATTTGGAAGGGTCTGGAGCGGCAGTTTTTGGTCCATTATAATGATGGAGTGCAAACAGAATGTTCGGATACAGCTGAACTTCCCCAAAGTTCAAGGCTATCCAGAGGTGGTTTGGCTTAGGATCATTTCTAGCTGGAACACCACGAAACCCACTGCTCTTGTGTTCCAGAAACAGAAATGCCAGATATCTCACAGAAAAGCCTGCTCTCAAGAGATTTTTGACCCAGTTTGTCAGAGGTGCAGATAGCTCTGAACTGTTAAACATGGATCTGAAATTTTAAACAAATCAGAACTCTACAATCTGTTTGATTTGCATGTTGGAAATTGTCATATGGTCATTTTCAAAGCAAGTTTTACGTGTGCTATGGTCAAAAGTAAGTTCAAGACAAGACACCTCATACTAGCTAAGCCCTAACCTGCAGCTAGACATTGTTTACCCTTAGGGAAAAGTAGGAGATACAAGTATGATTAAAAACAACAACAACCCAGCAACCACAAACCTTTATCAGCATGGCATGGGAGTGAAAATGAAAATTCCTCCTGCTGCAGCTCTCTCAGTCCTTGTACTCTTGATCTTGTCACTTCCCTTCAATCCTGGTGCTTTTCCAAGGGTGCTTTTACACACTGACCAAAATACAAGCAGCCCAGCTGCAGGCTGACCAGCATGTACAATGTTTCCATTCAAGCACCATGAGCCTACAGCCCATCCATCCCCTTTTATTTGCTGCTAATGCACTAAATCAAAGACCTATCTAACTGATCTTTGCAGGAACAATGGCAGAATTCTACCCTATGGTATATCTATCTCTGTTGGCGGTATTTCTAGAGCAGCCATTACCACAACATTTGAATGCCAGATACTGTATTAGCATTTTTGCCTTAAATCCAGTTTAGATTCAAATATCGCTACTGGAGGGAGCTTCTAACACTTCCCTTGAGAGACTATTTAACATCGTGAGAGTATACCTGTGATGTAGGGACTTGAGCTTTCCTCAGCAGTCTAGAGACCTGATTCTATCCTTAATTCTGCCATGAAATCACTTTGGGACCTGACAAAAGACACTTTCCCCTACAGTGTCCCTATCTGGAAAGTAGGGGTAATGCTGCTTATCTACCTCTGTTAATCAGTTTGAGGTCTATGAATAAAAAGGTGTTGTATAAGTGCAATGGGTTAATTGCATGTTAGTATTATTGTATTAACAGATCTCACCATCAAGAGTTTTTGCATCTTACTCTTGATTTCATGTAATTGCTCCTAGTTGTACTGACTCACTTAACCCTAAATAATCCCTCTCCCTTCTTGGTGACCTTCAGACCCTTGTAGTCTGTCATGCCTCCCACCCTCTTACTTACTTCTAAGCGTATTGCTTAGTCCTCTTCCATTAAGGCCATGGGGAAGTGAAGGGCTGTTCTTTTTTAAATAATGCTTCTCAGGAATTGCTGGTATAAGGAACTGCGCTATGCAGCACTCACTGCTGCTAGAGTAAAACTACTTAATTATATTTACTCATTAGGAGCAGAGGGATTCAAAATCAACAGCAGCCCTCACATTGCCTATATCAGCCAGCCTGCAACTGGCTGCTGAAACAGGGGTGGGAGGAGCTGATTTGGGGGCAGTAATTTTGTGGTGGGTGGATCTGACTGAGGGGTAGTAATTATGGTGGTGAAGGAGTGGCTAATCGGTGGGAAGAGGAGCTGAGTGGAGGGGTCCTTTTGAGCGCCGAGATGTGGGCGGGCGCTAGCTCGCCCACTGCTAAAAGCCACTCCCCCAGCCTAGGGAGGAGCTACTGAACCCAGAACCCAGCCAAGTTTGGAGGACAACGAAGGCAATAAAGGGAACAGGCATGGGGGTCAAAGGACTAAAACCAGGGAACCAGAAGGGGACACCGAGCAGAGAACCCCTGAGAGAAGGGGTGGTAGGAAGACATGGGCAGGGGTTGGTAATTTTGTGGTGTAGCACCTGAGTGGGAGTGGCTACTTTGTGGTGGGGAGAAGCTAGGTGGGAGCTGGTAACTACAAGCAAGTGAAACCCTTAGGTCCGCTGTGTTCAGTGTGGCTACACAGGGTCCAATGCAGGGCAGAAAGGGGCCCTTGGTAGGCAACAGCAGCAGAACATCTCCATGAGCTGCTTGTGTTTTCTCCCTCAGCAGACACAGGCTTTCAGTTTGCATTAGCCAGAGCCAGTACTCGCTCTTTTGGCATCCTAGGGCTACTGCTACCTGAGGGCAAGTGGGCCACATTTAAAAGGGAAACACTCCCCCTAGAGAAGCTGCCCCACCTAGTGGGAAGGTGGCCAGGTGGGAGCGTCACCTAACAATTAAATGCCATAGGCAGGTACCTATGTAGCCTACCCCAGCACTGGCAGCAGGTCCCCCTCTCCCTTAGGGGAAGATACCTGTGTAACCCCCCAGGATCAAGTGTGTGTTATACACCCCCCATTTTGGGCCTAGTCCACAGGGGGGCTTTTTAGGTCAAGCTGTGGAGCCTGGTGTTTTCAGCTCCTGGGTTCAGTCCCCAGTATGTTAGCCAAGATAGCAACATGCACGCTCTACTGAGCTGAGCCAGAGCTCAAACCCTTGCCTAGGCAGGAGTGCTGACAGACTCTCACAAAATGTGCCCACTCCCTTGGCCTCATGCCTTGAGCCTCGCACCTGGGGTGGTGAGGGCAGCGCAGCATACAGGGCCCCAGGAGAGGGTGGGGATGGGGAGGAAAGGATGGCACTGCAAGGGCACTGGTTTGCCTGGACAGCTCCCTTATTGTCTGGTGGGAGCATCCCTCTGCCTAACAGGAAAGCCCCCCCTGCCCCCCGAGGATGGACTAAGGAGCTGGTCAGAGCAGGACCTGCAGCATCCACTTCTGTTTGTGCAGCCCTTAGCTCTGATCTGCCTCAGGCCCCAGCCACCGCCCTAATACACACAGTAGGAAAGAAAAAGGCAGATCCGGCAGGCAGGCCCTGGTCTCCCTCAGGATTCAGGGCAGGCAGCCTGGCAGAGATTAACCAGCTCAGCAGCCCTCCCCATCTTCATCCAGGTGACGTGATAGGGGAGGGATGGGGGGAGACTCCTGAATCCTCCGCCCACTCCTCACTGCAGGGGCCAACCCGGGCAGACCCAGCAAAAGCCAGTCTCCCACCCTCGCTGCTGCAGAGAGGGGGAGGACGGGGAGGGGGGTTTCTTCAGTGCTATCCCCACCCACGCAGGGAGGGAGAGAGACTCTTCCACAGCAGAATATACCCCTACTTGTCCCCCCTCCCTCCTGTCCTCTGGAGTGCTGCAAACCTCCCCACAGCCTTTCTGGCCCCCTCAATATCCTCACCTGGTAACAAATTGATGGCTAGATCTCTCCCTAGCCGCTCCTGCTGCTCTGCAGGAGAGAGGGATCGATGGATAGACAGGTTCGCTGTTTGCAAACACCTCCCTCATTGGATTTGCATGCCTTAGAAAGTATTATTTTTGCACCTCCTGGCTAAAAAGAGGAAACACACGTCATGCCCCTCCCATCTAAAATAATATTGGACGCTTTGTGCTAGCAGCCTGCATCCCCAGAAAGCCCCAGCTGTCCTGGACAGAGATAAGATTTAATGTTGGGGTCTAACTACTTCTACTTTCCCCATCTATTTGCCAGTTGCAGCCCCGTCCATTATGTAACAAAGCAGCAATGCAGCTGCATCGATTGAGACAGCACAAGAGGCAGGTATTTTATAATACGTTTAAAAAAAAAAACCCAGAGGGCTGGAGAGCGAGTTAAAATCGTGTGGAGAGATTATTCCACAATAAAAAGAGGGGGGAGCGCGGCAATTTTGCAGGCCACTCCTCAGCAATGCCCTAAGTAAAAACAATGCCATCGGCAGAGCAATGCAAATGATTTCGGGTTGTTCATATACCCAGGGCTGTTTGTTATGATTTAGCTTAGGCTCAGCACACAAGAGCCAAGCCAGCCTGCTGGCAGCCTGTTCAAGGCCAAGCTTTAGCCCCCCACGATGTCGCCTGTTGCTCTTGAGGAACCGGCCCGCTCTGCAGGGTGAGGACAAGCCCGCAAGGATCACATCTAGAGGTCGGTGCGTGCCATACACAGAGAGTGTGAGGCGGGAAGCTGGACGCAGCTGTTTAGTGGGGGGAGAGAGGGGGGAGATACGCACACGCCAGGCTTAACAGAAGCTGCCCTGCTTGTCAGGCGCTTGCTGCAGTGTTCGGCCATGGGGACGTGTTAATAAAGATGGCAGGAGTTCCTCACGGGCCAGCTCCTTCTGGTGGGGCTTTTGTTTGTTGTCGGTGCTGTTGCAGGCGCGTGGAGAATCCAGGGCTCCCCTAAAGTCCTGCAGGGTCACACCAGCAGCCAGCAGCCCGGGGGAATTTCACCGAGGGGAGGAGATTTCGTGGCGATTAATGGCAGAGAGCGGGCTAAATCCAGGCTGGGATGCCTATAAATGGCGTTTCTCCTTCCAAGGTGCACATAAAAAAAAAAAGAATCCGTCAGTGTCATTCCCCCACGTCAGGGCTGGTGGTGGGCGTGAGGCTGTACTTCCTCCGCCCCCTGCTAATGGAGTGAACCATTCCCAGCTCTCCCTTCTCCCTCTTTCTCCATCTCCCCCTCGTCTGCAAAGTCTCCGCTGCTGGGAACTTGTTGGCAATGCCTGTTTTTCAGCTTTCCCCCACGTTTTCCAAAGTAACTATTTAAAGATCTGCAGTCGCAAATGGTTTTACTAAATGTAGGATGGGACTTAAGTTGAACGGCAGATATATTTCTCTGATCCTTGCTGTACAGATAGGTAAGTGGACCACCAAATTGTGTCTCAAGTTGTCTGCACCAAACCCCATTTGATGCATGCAGAAACGGAATGTCTAAATAACCTGAAATGATTGGCATGATTCGCGGCGAAGGGACCAGGCTATGTACTCTCCTCGCTCGCTCTTTTTAACGGCATTTTCGTGTTTATTCAGGATGCCAAGCGCTGAAAGAACAGCTTTTCCGCAGGAAAGGGAACGAATTCTTATTCCTCTTGAACCACTTTTGCTCTTCCTTATTGCAAACCAGACGGATGAAATGCTCGTTAATGGTTAGGTTGCTTTCTTTTTCCTTCCCTCCTCCCCGGGAACGATTACATGCATATTTCTTTCTAGATATATGCCACGGACAATTCAGTGGTTCCAATGCTAGGACATTTATTTCTTCCCTAGAGGGGCAGAGAGATGAGATAATGGAACAAAATGGCTAGAGAGAGGTCTAGCTGGAAAGTTTATTTGCAGGCAACCAGGGATGTGCAAAGGGGTCGCAATGCTGTCTTTTGGTATGTTAGGGCTCTCCCAGCTGCGGTGAATGTTTTTGTTAAGCGTGGTGGTGAAATAAAAACAAAATTTAAATCTTATTGCCTGAGCATTAATTTTGTGTAAACTAAGAGAACCTCTGTCACTAAAGCAGAGGTGCAAAATGCCTATTCTTTGGGAGTTACTTAAAATAGCACAGGTTTCCCTCCACCCTAGTTTGTGTGTATATATATAGATAGATAGATATAGATATATATACGTGTGTGTGTATTTCTTCTTACTGTTGTTTGGGATTTTGTTGTTGCTAGGTTTTGTTTATTAGATAAATTTTGTTCAATGTTTCCGACTAAAGTATTTTCACAGTTACAAATATTAAAACAGCTTTAAAGTTAGCAACTCCTTTCATTCTGCATAAGGAACTAATAACAAAAAAACCCCAAAGAAATACTCTAGCATTATCCAAAAATGATCTTGGATTAGAAAATAATTAAAACACATCCTTTATCGATACATTGGCAGATTACAAGAGAAACCCTTGAAAAGATTTTCTGCAAAGGAATTCTGTCATAATAAAAAATGCTCAGTTTTGCTGTTTAAAAATCATTTCGCTCTGTCGCTTTCCTCGCTAGCCGATCTCTGCAGCATTGGGGCGGGGGGAGCGTGGAGAAAAGGCAAAACGCGATGAAAATAAATTTCGCATCGATGGGGGGGGGGGGAAGGGAGGAAACCCTTGAGACGAAACATTGAACTCGGGAAAATGTGGCTAGAATTTGCCAACCTCAAAATTCATGTCATTATTTCAAACAATCGGAATAATTTCAAAGGATGATGAACGCTTTGCAAAACCATTTTTCAGAACACATGGCCTTTTTAAAACTACATTTTTTTAAATAAATGTATTTATTTATTTGGAGATTGGAGGAGGATGTGAGGATAGGAAATTTTACCAAGAGAGGCATTTATTCGCCGTGAATTTTACATATTTTTGGCACTTTATGTGCACTAGATCGTTCGAAAACGTGCAGGAATTTCGAAAGTTCAGATAAAACCAGTGCTGCAGACCTCAAACATTATTAAAGTGTAGATATTTTTGGGGTAGTGAGGAAAGGGATGAATTTTCGGATCTTATAGTCTCTTCGGAGAGCAGTTTGGTTTTATTTTACGCCGAAGTATTTATTACTATTTTGAAATAAGGTGCCACCTCTGTTTTGTAAAGAGAATAAATGCCACATCCAGTGTAGAAGTGTATTTACCTCTTCTGGTGAATTACTAAAGGGTTCGTATGAAATGGAAGTTTGTCGCATTAGTTTGGTGCCCCCCAAATGTATGTACATCTTTGCACCAATGCCTTGGTCCTTATGAATGGCTGGAAGCTCTCCGAACCACTGACATTTTGACAAGAAAGGTGGCTGAGGGAAGGAAGCGGGGATTGCAGGAGCTTGGAAGGAAGGAAGGAAGGTGAGACAGAAAGACAGATGATGCGGGGAGTAGACGGAGCTAAAGAGCGTGTTAAATGTGGAGGATAAGCTGCAAAATTAAGGAATGCAAAAAGGATCAATTATGGATGGATCCTTTCGCCCTTATGCGTTGCCGACGGGCTGCACTTTCCCCTTTCTCTTTCAAACGACCTAGTTCAAGAGAAATCCCATTGTTGTGTAACTCGGGAGAAACCCTGTCTCGTTTCTTAAAGCACAATTGCCCCCAAAGCCGCGGACAGCGACAGCATGCTAACACCGCAATTAGCTGTACGTCATTTCGCTCACGCGCCCGCGGGTGCTTTGAGCAGGCCTCTCCTGCCGAGCACGAAGGCAGTACAATGGCACTTACGAATTATTATTGTTGCCATCGCATCTTGGCGCGCCCGGGAGGAGTCGATTCATAGGGCAGATCATTTGGGAGCTTATATTTTTAAGAGTGACTTGTAGCATTTTGCCGCTTGGAAGTGGCGTTTTCGCCCTCCTCGTTCGCTTGCAAGGAGGGATCGCGATGCTTTTATAGGACTTTTCTCTCTCTCGGGATGTTCTCAGCTCTGCTATTTGTTTGCATGTTTTGTACCGTAGCCAATGTCTGCACCACCACCCCCTCCCCGCGTGTTTTGACGTGCGGGTGGGCGGCGGTGGTGAGGGGTGTGGTTACTAAATCAGGTTAATGATGAATCAAACGGGGAGGGGTGACGGGGTTTCTGAGTTGAAACGGAGCCTTTTGGAGCCAGCCACTTACTTGGTAATTGGAGCGCCTTAAAAATAAGCAGCCACGCTCCCCAGGGGAATCTCTAGGGCAGAGTTTCTTACGGTTGCAATCCCAGACTCCCAACCCAGTGTGTGCCCCCAGCACTTGGGGCAGGCTCCTGAAAGCAGCATGTGAAAATGGCAACTCCCTTAACCCGATTACTGGAGGTGGCTAAAGATGCACTGCATTGAGGGGAGGGGGGGAGCAGCTGAGAGCCCTGAGCTCTGTTGTTCAGGATCAAGCCAGTGATCAATTAAACCAACAAGCCTCTAATTCCCTTTCATTTGCAGCGGGATTGATAGGGATAAATAGCCCGTATGCTAGCGAATCCCAGCCAGTCAGCCAGAAATTGTATCTGGTGGTGGTGTTTTTTCAAACAGACAAATCAATTGAGTGAGTCCTGACCATGCAGGCAAGCAGAAAGCGAGAGAGAGAGACCAAACCACAGTGACACTCCTACTCCCCTCAGCACCACTGCACCAGGAGAGGCTAGTGGCTGGGAGGGATTTTAGAGCTAATATCACTTTAAAGGTATTTACAAAAAATCTTCCCAGCAAGACAGCCTGGCTTCCCCTTGCCTGAAAATCCACTCTATCCCTCAGCACGGTGTGGATTTCATTGCAAGGGGAAGAGATCGAGAGGGAGCACCTTCTTCCCAGCAGGGTCAGTTTTGTGTGGCTAGAGACAGAGCGCCTGGTTGATAGACTCAGCTATAGCTAGACAGTTTTCAGAAACTTCTAGCCCTCTAGGCAGAGTGGTACATAGAGGAGCTGAGGTGAAGTGAGGTAAATGATGCTCTTCTGTCTCCACGTCGATCCATCTGCCTATGGACAACATGTCCAGAGACACACAGTCTGACATATAAACCACAGGCGTCTCTCTGGCACCAATCTAGCTGCAAAACTACGACATAGGTGAGAAGTAATTTTACACACACACACACACACCCTAGTCTGTGACTCTAGCACTCACTCCATCGGTGGATTACACAGGAGGGCATTTTCATTTTTTTCAAACAGCGTCTCAGTGTGTGCCAGTGAATAGCAAAATCCGAAAGGTGCAACATGGGAAATATAGCCAGGAAAAGATTTTAACCGTGGAAGAATTCATTTATCTTACTAGCGATTGCAACCCACAAACTTTTCGTTCCCACCCCACGCTGTTGCACCATCGGAGGGAGAAATATACGTGAGCCGTAGCCTTTTGCGTGTTTTGTGAATGTTTTCCTCTCAGAGAGGTTTCATTTTCCGCAGCTATTTACCCAGTTAACACTGAAATAATGAAGTGCCCTTATCAGAGTGTCCGTGTGTGTCTATACGATCGGAAGCAGAATGTTATAACAATAAAACTGCGTTCTGAAAATTGCGTTTAATAAACAACCTAACGGTAATCAAGACTGTAGTGGGCCACGCTACTGTAAACTAGATTCAAACATACAACGGGAGAGCGAGAGATGAAATAAGAAATGACGCGCACACACACACACAAATCAAAGGCACAAACCCACTCCCTGAATGCCTTTGACTCTAACCCTGTTGTTCTCAGCACACTTGCCCTCATTCAAAATTAATCCCGTCTGCTGGTGAAAATGCCCAAACAGGAAAGCTGGCTTTGTGTGCTGAGAAGGAAGCAAAGCGGTTTGCAACCTGGTGGGTGCACAAGAATGGCAGATCTTCCTGTCACGGTCACGACTTTGATCCCTCGTGTATGGTGTGGGGGGGGGGCGGGTTGGGGAGGGGTTGAATGTAGCTCACAGACATGTGGGGGTTGAGTGCTGTACAGAGTTACTGTGTTGGGATCTGTCCGGGCTGATGTGGTGCTGATCTGTTCCCCAGCGTACCTGGTGCAGGCGGTGAGAGCAGCGGGGAAGTGCGATGCGGTCTTTAGGGGCTTCTCGGACTGTTTGCTCAGGCTGGGCGATAACATGGCCAACTACCCGCAGGACCTGGACGACAAGAGAAATCTCCAAACGATCTGCTCGTAGGTCTTCCTATTTCGTTGTTATTCCTCGTCACGGATCGCCAGGGTTACATTCGGGGTGGTTATTCGAAAAGAAAATATCACTGGCCGGGCTGAAAATCCCGCTCTAATTGCTGCTGTGAGTGTGGCTCTCTGCGTAAAAAGAAAGGGATTTTATGGCGCTGCAAGGTGCTGCCCTATTTTCAGTTGTCCATGGCCTGAGTTGGCCTGACCTCCGTCCTTATTTCTCTGCAGTCTGAAGCGCCAATCAGAGCAAAACTGTACTGCGAGGAAAGATTTAACCTGCGCTGTAGCTGGGCCATTCAGTTCCTTTCCCCGCTGACTATGTATTCTTTTGGCTTCTCTTCTCTTTTTCTTGCCCTCTGCATTTTTTTGTAGAGCCGATGGTCCCTTCCCAGTTGATCTGTTCAAGGCCCCAAGTGTGACATCCAGCGTTAGCTGTCAATGCAAACAGTCATTTACATGGGTGGTGCCGGTGCTAATAAAAATGGAGGTCGGAAATCCAGCATGGGGTTGGCAACATTTGGCTGGTACTGGGTCTTCTTAAAGGCCGGTTTTGTTGCTAACGAATTGCCTAAAATAGGATCGTTTTTGCAAACCACCTAAGCAGCGAAATTCTAGGGCTACGTTTATTCTTCATTGACTCTCCTGATTCTTTATTTCTTGTGGGTCGCGTTCTGATTTCCTTACTCTAGAAATGTGGGACTGTTTTTTAAGTCAGCTGCTAAGCAACACGATTAAAGAGATCAGAATCTGGCCCCGGAATTAAACATAATAAATTAAGATGACAACAATGCAATCGAATATACAGAGAAATAATAATAATAATAATTAATAATTAATAAATAGCACCTTGCTGCCTTATTAGAGAGAGTTATTTCTCCACGATAATTCAGATCTAGTTAGTTTCATTTGTAGAGTTAACATTATTGCTTAATAAGGTGTGAATAATGATTTGGGCTTGTAGAAGAAATACTCGTGTCTGAAGAGAGACTGGCACTGAAATGATCTCTGCAGGCTGAGACACTGGGATGGTTTCGCTGTCAAACTTTCAGTCCTTGTGGAAGGAACACTAGGCCAGACCGGGCAGGGAGTTCTTAATCACAAGTTTCCATTGAAGTCATTGCAGAGTTTTGCTTAGACTCCAGACTAGCGCCTGGGTAGGGGTCCATTGCTTAAGGAAATGTGAATCTTGATTTATTTCGCCCACATTAAAAAAGGGTTGTCTCCCATTCCTGACTCTTTACTGGGGACATATGAAGGTTGTTGGTGAGAATAGGAGGATAAGAGCTAATGCTTCATTTCTAAGAACTGTCCATTAAGGGGTTCTTTGTTTGAAGATAGTAACGCACCGTTTGCATTTTAATTTAATAAAAAAAGAAATCCGTTTATAGGATTTCCCTAATTGCTGTTTTCCTGCATAATCCTGAAATATCCGGCAAAATAGCCACATTTAGAAGCCAATGCGGTGTCATTGGAGTATAAAGTCTTTCTTGAAACATAAAAAAAAAGGAGTCAGAAAACAATGTACATTAAACGGAAACATTTTTTTAAATCAAGACATGTTAACCCAAAAGACAATGTTGTGAAACCCCTGTGACTTCTCTTTCTGTCTATATATTTCTGATCGACAGTAGGCTGCTATCTGCAGCGTCTACAATGCCGGTACGTGGCTTTAGTGGCCAGCTGCAATGTACCTGCTGAGCTGCATGTAGAATAAATACAGAAATAAGGGCCCTATCGTTCTAATTTAAAGTCTTTGTCCTAGATACTGTTCAGGAGTTAGCTTCTTGTCCAGTGCCACCGGCCTGCGCCTGATTTCTGTAGAGGTTTCTCTCCCCCTTTCTCTATGCCAGTATGTGTATTGAAAGAAGATCAGGGAAGATTTAATTTTCCTTTGGGAGATGCAATTATAGCAGAAATACTTCAGGAGAGGCACACTCTCAGCCTTCTTGGCATCTCAATATCTCATTATTTATTACAAATGTAGCAAACACTGGAGTCTACAACCAGTGTAGAGTGCTCATAAATTAGAATCTGCAGGACTGCTTAAAAAAATAACCGAAAACCGAGCGCCTACCTGGAAAAAACAAACAAACCAGAGAACAGTTCACAGAGGCCACACTGATTTTAGATAACCGAGACCACTACACAGAGATCTGCCAGTCTCCTCTGAAATGAGACAATCCTGCTTGGAGTTTAGATTTAGCCTCGAGATCTGGTTTTGGTTTGAGTGAGAAAAATGGGAAAGCAGTTTAGGAATATTGGAATTTTTTCCACGGGGGTGAGTGGTTTCTTATTCTAAACACTGAAGGATCCTGGGCTCACTTAAATCACTGGACAGACTTCCCCTTTGCCTCCAGTGGGGCTTTGGATTAGGTCAGGATTCTGAAATCACAGGCATACTGTCCCTGTAATTTCAGAATCACTGACCTGGCGCCTGATCCAAAGCCACTCGGCATTCTGCAGAGAGGTGGCTGGTTTTCTGTGCAATGAGGGCTCGATCTAAAGCCCTCTGAAGTCGGTGGAAGGTTTTCCTAGATGGGATCACCAACGAACGCGGTGCTTTTCTGTGAAGTAACTTTGCTTTAGGATCTTTAAACTTTGGCCGATTCCATCGTTCTGGAAGAGTAAAATCAAAGCTCACCGCACAATAATACAGTTCATCAGCATCAAAACCAAAGAACACTCTCCAACAATAATCATGCTAGGCAATAAATAAATATCATAATCATTACAGCTAAGAAACACGCTCCTTAATAAAGTCCGACAGTTAAGGAAGGTTAATAATAGGCACCTTGCTTTTTGTGGCTATTTCCCCCCCGGAAGATGTCCAGCTATTCTGTGCATGCAAAAGGCACACCTCCTACCCCTGCCTATGATTTATGGGGCTATGCGCTGGACCCCAGCCGCTCTCCCTTCAAAGGCAGAGATTTCGATTTCTGACTCCTTGCAAAAGCCAATAACAGAACGTTACCGAGTAAATACAAAATAAGCCAGCTGGATGTAGCCTCCTTGCTCGTTCAGAATGGAAGCAAGCCTCCTGTTTAGGGGGCGTTTGGGACGGGGAGGAATTAAGATCGCAGTCACTCTTGAGGAAATCCTGAAACAGATATTGACTGAAGGCTTGATCCTGCTCTCATTGAAATCAACGGCCCCACACCCACTGGTTTAACTGGGAGTAGGAGCAGAGCCTAAGTGCAAAACGAGCCGATTGTCCATAGGGCTGCTTCTTCTAAGGTTGCAATTCTGAAGGCAACAAGGGCCAAGGTTTTCAAAAAGCCACAGTTGATTTTAGGTGTCTCAGTTTTGCAGCGCCCCAAGGGGGAAACTTCTGGAAGGGGGCCTGATTTGCATAAATGGGGGGTTGGGCATCGCTACACACATTTGAAACTGTTGGGAGGGGCGGAATCAGGAGCGGGTTGGAAGGGGAGCATGTGGGTGGAGGGAATCGGGCGTGGGGTTGGTATGCTGTTGGGCCCTCTTGTGCAGCGAGTGACCTGGCGCTTGTCCCCTGTGTTTGCTCCTTCCCCAGGTACTGGGATGATTTCCACTCCTGCACCCTCACAGCCCTCACGGATTGCCAGGAAGGCGCGACAGATCTTTGGGAAAAACTGAAAAGGGAATCCAAAAACCTCGATTTTCAAGGCAGCTTATTTGAACTATGCGGAGGAAGCAACGGGTCAGCTCCTTCCCTACTCCTCCCTGCCTTCCCCCTGCTCCTGCTGGCTCTCTCTGCAGCGTTAGTGACCTGGTTCTCCTTCTAGGAGGTCTCTTCTGGTAGAACACACATACCCACCCACACACACACTCTCCATATACTGGATTTATAGAGGAAGTGTCCATCCGTTTTTTGGGGACCGTTGTGATTATCTGTGATGATGAAACATCCATATAGGATTGTGGAAACGTTCTCTCTTTATTTTGTGTTTTATTTGCCAAATGTTACCAAACAATGAGCAACAAACAGCCAAAATCGGACCTCAGCTTTAGTGTCTCTTCAAATAAAAATAGAAAACCCGAGCCCTTTGTGCAAAAGAATCTCAGGAACGGCTTTGGGCCACCTAATATTAATAATCTTAATAAATAATAATAATAACAACAACAACAACAACAAAAGATGGGCTCCTCTTGTAATATGAAAGAAAACGATGAGTTGAGAAAAAAGGCACTGGAAATGAATCCAAGATTGATATCCACGTGTGAAGCATATGGTGAATAACTCACAATCTATCATCTTTCCTCCACAGTCGCTTGTTTTTTGGTCATTCCACTGCAAAAAAAAAAAAAAAAAAAAAAAAAAAAAAAATTCCTCGAGGGGAAAAAAAGAAAGAAATGGACAGTTAAAAAAAAAAAAAGAAGGAAGGAAAGAGATTATATCTAATGACTGAAGGATTGAATGCTGCTAAGATTGCTGAGAGTTTAGCTTTACTTGGTGTTGTCAAAGCATCTTTCCGAGTTCACTGCCTTTAATTTCCCTCCTCTTCTCTTGTTTTAGATGTTACACATACAGTAAAATACCTGAATATCCAACAGTATAGATCACAAAAAGGGGGCTTAAATGTAAACCTAAAAATACAGCATATTGATTTTGACAAAAAAAGAACCTTGATTTTAAAAGAAAAGATGTAATTTAAAAAGAGTTTATTATAAAGCCAATTCAGCAAAAAAAAAATTTGCTACAAGTATAGAAAGAAGTATAAAATAAAAATTATTGTTTGAAATGAGGGTGTCGTTTTATTTGTAAAATATGCATGGTATCTATCTATTTAACCGGACAGGCTTTTAATATAATAGCGGCTAAATGCAGAGCTGCTCAATTAATTAACATCGTCATCTTGGTGCAAAAAAATATAGAATTGCTAAACTAATTAACATAGCCCTTTAAAAATCATGCTATAAAACTCCCTTTAAAAAGTACACAATACTCCTTTTCTAAAACGTGGGACTCATCTGCTGTGACTGCTTACAGAGGGAACCAGCCCAAGCCAGCTAGAGTGAGTGCCAGATTTCAGTGGGAACCCGGGGTGCCAGGGCAATGCAGGACGGGCTCCCAGGTCTAGCACTTCTGCATTTGCAGCAGTTTGTCAAAAATCCGCCCCGGTTATCCTTCCCTTTATTCACATGCGCGGGTTTTGCTGGCACAGCAATTGCTGGCGGCGTTATAGGCAGACTATTTACAGCTATAGTCTTTACATACATATTTAGTGATTTCTTTAAAAAAAAAATAAACCCATTTTTCTGAAAAGGAGACCGTTTATAGCTGTGGAGGGGAGAGAAAGCAACCACCATTAAGATGCTGCAAAGGAGGGACAGAAAGCTGCTGCCTGAGATCAGATGAGTCCTTTCATAATTAATAAGACAGCTCAGCTGAAATAGCCAGGAGACTGGGCCCTATTGATTTAGCAGCAGAAGCTGCTATAACCTTGTCTATTTATAGGATTTTGATGCCTTTATGGAGAGGTAAACATCAAGGAGTAAACACATCCTTTCTACCTATAAGATGAGAGTCCTGCTGAGAGGGAGGAAGCTGAGGGAAAGGGGAGGAGGGGGTCAGAGTTTAATTTTGATTCTGCAATTCTAGTCATACATATTATTTATTCTGGTGCGGGAGGGGAATGTAATAATCCCCCTTCTCCAACATATCATTATTCTCCCCCCCCCCCCCCAAAGGTCTGTAAAGTCTGAAATGTAATGGGTAAGCAATAGCAAACGTAACAGTTCATAAATCAAACAGTGGGTTGCAATCCAATCTGCATTTCCCAAACGTATTGAATCCCAGCAACAAATGGGCCCCGGAACTGGAGCCAGCCGCCTTTAGCACTGGAAGCGATGTTGATTTTTAATGATAAAATACATTATATGTGTGTGGGGGAGGGGGGGAATCACCAATCTATGCAAAGCTCAGCCTCATTTCGTGGGCATTTTTCCACCCTTCCCTTCCCTTCCCTTCCCTTCTTTCCCACATTGGCACTGCCAGGGAATCGTGGGCTTTCTGCGAATGGCTTTTCCCAGATGATCAAAATTTAGATCGCTATTAAAAATAATCATGACATCACACGTTGCTATTATTTTTTTAGCACAAACTGACAGCTGCAAGAGAGGGGGGAAGGAAATGGGAGAGTTCAGGCAAACCCTGCACTGCTTTAGCACCCGCCAGAGTTCCCACTGAAGCGAACAGCAAAACTCCCATTGATTGCAGTGGGAGTAGAATCGGGTCCTTCTTCGGGCCAAACTCCCACTGAAATTTTGCCCGTGTAAGGAGCATGGGTCTTTTTTTTACTGCTAGTAGTTAAATCCATTTCCGTCAGGAACTAAATCCTGCTAGCTGTAGCAATCCCACTGACTTTCTATCCCAAGCAGGATGTAGTCATGTGATTCTAGTTTAAAGTCCCCAATTCCGTAGTTCTTACATGATAAAACTTCCACTGAAATAAATAGATTGGATTCCATTGAGAGAGAGAGAGAGAGGTTTTGCATGTATAAGGACTGCAGGACCAAACGCCAAAGATGTGCCATTCTATTACAGAAATACAAATTGAATCTGGATTAAAATGGCTTCTTATTGCTTTATATATTTTTTTAAACAATAGTGGCTTAACTATATAAAGAAATCTCAAACTCTTTGGGAAGGGGACCGGTTTCCATCTTAGTAGTGCGTTCAAGAGATTTTCGAATTAGAATGAATGAATAATAAATAATCTCGCTATATTTAGCAAATACACAAAGTAGTTCTACATGGCGACGAAGCGGCAGACAGAGGGCTGGTGAAGTAATAAGCATGGTTTTTGAAGTTAGTGGCTGAGCCAGTGAGAGACTAGGATGCTGGGTTATTTGATTTGATTTTTTTTTTCTCCTGGGGTATTGCAAATTGTTTCGATTTTAATATCAATCTTCTTAGAGTTTTAGAAGGGAAAGGATTTGTTCAATAGAAGCAAAATCTCACGGGAAATCTCCCATTCCGGTGTTATTCCAAATGCACCAGCATGCAGATGTGCCTTTCTAATTGACAAACGCTTGCTTTCAGAAATCACTGTCTAATGACAGGGTAATTCCAGGCAATAAGATGAACAAGGATGCATATGTTATAAATAAATCTACATTGCATCGCCTATATTTATTTTTTATACAAAGCAAGTGGGTTATAAATAATGACTTACCCAGCTTTCTTTTCTATAAATGTATAAGCCACCCACACAACCTTCTGACAGAGAGAGAAGAAACAACAACCCAAATCAGAGAGAGGAGACTGCAAAATAAGCTAATAAAGAACCACCAAAGGCATCCACCCTAGTAGCATAGAATAAGGAATGGATTTTAACAACCATGTAACTATTCTTTCAAAATGGGATCTTCCCCTTGCTGAAGCCACTGAGCGTTTTGACACTGATTTCAGTGGGAGCAAGATCAGCCTGTAACTTCACAGCCTAGACGGTTTCATTTGTTTTCCACTTAAAATTAAAGAAAAGGCCAGGTGCAAAATGAGGAACTCCCCCTCTGATTTTCCAGGGATGTAGCTGGGAATTTCTGTACTAGAAATAGCTGATGTCAGTTAAGGTGAGTAAATGAGGAGTCAAGGAGTTTGTAAATAAACTAGCAGCAGGCCTTGTTATAGAGAGAAATAGTTAAGCTTCCATCTCTGTAACTGTCTTGAAGATAGAAGAGGAACAGCAGAACTGGATTTCAATCTCTTAATATTCTTATCGTGGCTATTTATTATTTGTATTGTAGTAGCACCTGCGATTGCACCAGTCTTTTGCTCCACAAATATTTGTTAGTTTCTTACAAAACAAAGTAAAAATTAGGAGGTGGGAACTGAATTTATTTGACACTTTAAAATATAAATATTTTACATAATGTGTTAACAAATGATCTCTGGCTTCATTTAATTACTGATTGCTAATCAAAACCCTGGTCTATGGAGCTTCAAACAGCACATGGTCTCAAATTATGGTGGCAGGGCTAAAGCCTTCTCAGTGTTTAAGGTTATGAAAATGTTAAGGGTCTTGAACCTCCTGGATGTTATTCTTCTATTTTCAGTTTGATTTTTAATCCGGAAATGACTATACTGACATGTGTTTCCAGAGTTTTTCTCCTCAGCTGTGTCCAAATAGCGCAGGAAAATAACTGACCCAAACCCGGTGAAAAGGACTAAGCAAGCCAGGTTTGTTTAACCTCGTCTTTCTGTGCACACCAGCTCGGGAAGGCTTTATGTTTATGATAATAGAAGTGATAAAAAGAGAAGACAGGAGAGGCCAAGAAGAAACAAGCCATGCTCTCTGCTGCACTGGTTCCACTCCCCAATAAGCAGATTGCTTTCAAAGCTGCAGGTGTCCAATTTTCTAGAAACCTCACACCAGTTTCCAGCCCCTAGGCAAACAGGAGCTGGAAAATTTAAAGTCCAAACAAAGGAGTTCAAATGCTCATTCAAAACCGAAAGGGACAGAAATAACCCAACAAGTGCCCTTCTTTGCTAAATTGCAAGGTAAATGAAGTTAGCAGAAGCTGGGACCGCTATTTTCATTGTCAGAGCAGATCTGCAGGCCCTAATCCTTGTCCTAGTTCAGTCTGTGAGCAACATCAGACCTGCAGGCTGCTGTCCCCTGAGACTCACTGAAGTTTGTCTCCTTCCTTATGAATTCTGGATAAACTCGTATTTAGTAACAGGCTGCTCTCACTGAATAATCCTCGCCAACCTCTGCCTTTTAACCAGCCTCCTGAGCACTGGACGTGAAGGCTGTACATTGCTTCCTATTCAGATTTGCCTCGGATCGCCTTTGAAAGATGGAAAATTGAGCCAAGTTAAAAAATGCATCGGTTACCTCTCCATCTGCTCCACTTCAAATCCCGTGCAGTGACATGAGCATCATTTTTTACTGGTCGGCAACAAAGCCTTGTTGCATGATGCAAAGACAGAGAGAAAGATGGATGTGCAACATTGCAAAACCAACCTGCTAGCACATGGGGAACGAATAGGGAAATGTGGTATATGTCCATTACTCAGAATAAGAACATAAGAATGGCCATGCTGGGTCAGACCAAAGGTCCATCTAGACCAGTATCCTGTCTTCTGACAGTGGCTAATGCCAGGTGCTTCAGAGGGAATGAACAGACCAGGTAATCATCAACAACATTTGAATGCAAGGCTGTCTGAGTGCAGGGTACATTAACCTGTATGTACACAGTATTATTAATAATTAAGGTCTGGATTGTGCCCCCTCTTACTTACCTTACTTCCCACGTAGCCCTGTTTAAATCAATGAGCTGTTCTCGTGCTCTGAGAGCAGCCCTAGTGAAATCAGTGGAGCTACAAGCAGAGGAAGGTACTAAGCAGCCTGAATAGGAGTGGCAAAATCAGGCCTGTATTTATTAATTAATTCATAATATTCTTTGTATGCCAGTGGGGCCTAGAGGTCCCCGCTGAAGGGAACTGAACATTTTAAGTTAAAGGGCCTGATTCACTACTGTGTTACTCCAGTCTTATGCTAATATAAGGTCATGAGTTGTAATGGAGCTACAAAGGTGTAAAGCTGGAGTAACATAGTGATGAGTCCAGCCAAGCTTTCCAAATATGCAACCTCTTTTTGCCTCTGGCTCCTCCTTTTCTCTCTTGTTATCTGCAGCTCTCCTGCTTTAGCTGCTCTTCCTATTTGCAGGCAGTGCTTATTTTGTGCCGGGGCTTGGCAGGGCTGAGCCCCGGCACCTCTAGGCTTGGCAGTTCATAGCTCCAGCACCTCTTGACTTGCATTGTCAGTTATGAAAGTCAAAAAATTGCTTGAGCCCCAGCACCTAATTGCTTGAGAGCCCCAGCACCTCTTTCATTACAAATTAAGCACAGCTTGCAGGAGGCTGGGGAGAGGCCTGTGTAGGGACACTCTAGAGGTAATAGCACCAGGAGGCATCAAGTTGTCTTCTTTCCAGTGAGGTGTAGGGTGAAAACACATTTTGACAGGGATGAGGAGTCATTAGTCTAGGGTAACCCAGCCTATTTACACTATATGAATCCAAAGCAATTTGAGGTGAGGAAGTGGGCTATGTTTGGCCATCAGGATTTGGTAACTGGGTGTGCCATAAGCATCTCAGCTGGAGCCAGTAGCCACCTGAGTGACAGTCACACCAGGCCCTTGGAGTGGTTTTCCAGCAAGCAGTGCTGCATTATCTTGGGTCAGGTGGGTCAGGTGTCCTTCTCCTGCTCAGCTGGTGCCTTTGGCTTAACAGGAAGTAAGCCTCTGATGACAGAGTGTGATTGACATGTGTCTGCGCTGGAAAAAAAAGGAGGCAACCAAAGGAAACAAACCAGCAGTCATGATGGGTGCAATTCCCTCCTGTGCAGAGTGCCTACACAGGACCAATGCTCCCACTGAAATCCCACTTAAGCTCTGGGACTTCAGTGGTGCATGGGCCTTGTGCTGCACCTCTGTACAGGGATGAATTCCACCCTGTGGGGATACAGCCCTACACCTGAAAATAGAGTACTTCAGTGACCTGTCTTGTAAACCACATGTAAGACACCAGATTTTGTGGCTGTGATATTACAACATGATTGAATAAAAAACCTGTAACATCATGATTTGCAGTGTTATCTGACCCAATAAAATTACAAGATGGCATGTGTGTGCCTGTGTGAGAGGGAGAGAGATACAGGTGCGCGCTAATGAAGCTAAAGCCTGTTTACATCCTTGCTTAGAGACAAGCAGAATTAGAAACAGACTCATAACAATCCCCAAACCAGGATACTAAAGAACAAGTACCAAGGCACTGAGCAGGGGATAAGTTGTGAAACATTTCTATGTTAACTTGTATTTTCTACCCTCACTGCTCCAATGGACGGACTGCCTGTTTTCCATCTGTTGAATGCATTGGGAATGTACCAGGTTTCAGAAGTTCTAATTCACAGGACTTAGATTAAAAAGTGCATCATTGGCATCTGAATCAATTGGTCTGGTGTTGTATTAATATTATGTGTCATCAGCATGTTGTCACCCGATGATAAATTACTTTGACTAATACCAGCTGCCTGAATCATCACCTGGATATATCACTTATTGGACAGATTTTTAATGTCTGGGACATTTCATACTCAATATTTTGTTTGGAAAATAGAAGAACTCATTTGCATGGCACGAATGGATAAAATGGACCACTCCAGATCACTATAACAGCCAGACAGCTGGTGGAGAGAATGAGGGAACAGCAAAGCAAAGGGAGTATGTCAGCAAGACAAAATGGAATATGTTTCAACTGTTGGATAGTGGTTGCTCTACTAAATTGGTAGACATCCTTCAATCCCCTGAAGCCTAATAAAGAAAAGGTAGTTGGAGTTGTTCATGCAAATAAAAATTTACCTCAGGATGAAATTCACCCCCGTGCAGAGGCCTACACACCACTCAACCCAATGAAATTCTATTGGGAGATGCTAAGTGAGACATAAGTGCTGCATAGATATCTTCAAAAAGAACAGGAGTACTTGTGGCACCTTAGAGACTAACAAATTTATTTCAGCATAAGCTTTCGTGCCACAAGTACTCCTGTTCTTTTTGCAGATACAGACTAACACGTCTGCTACTTTGAAACCTGTCATAGGTATCTTGTCACCCACCAAAGCAGAAGGCCCACACAAAGCCCCGTGCATCCATGTGAAGCATTCAATAAGTGGTGCATAGGGCCTTTGTATGGGCTGGACACACTGGGATGAATTTCACCTCCATTGTGATACAGAGAATTTGTTTAAAAAGTGTTTTGTTTAAATTATAAAAGTCTGTGCCTCCTCCCGAGACAAAAGCAAGACAAGGGAAGTCATAGTCAACAGTTTCTGATGTCAATCTGAGACTATTAATTTGAGAAGATTGACTGCCTACTGCATCAGACAATAGAGATTATTGCCTACAGGTGCTGTCCCTGGAGGCACAAAGGGACTCAACTGCTGCAGGGTTTAAGGGACCAATCCTGATGTCCTTACCAAGCCCTTCCTCAGGCAAAGCTTCCCATGAAGCCAATGTGAGTTTTGCCTATGTAAGCAGTTAGGATTTGAGGTATGGGAATTTTACCCAAGCAAAGACTCCAGGATCATGAACCTCAATGTTTTAAATGTCTGTAGGTCCTTTGTATCTTTTCTATGGTATTTGACCTCTAGGATTTAATTCCCTCATAAGTTATGTTACGGCTCCATTAGGTAACATGAAAAATGTACAAAGAGGCACTTACTTATGTAATGAAGGTCAATTTTGTATGCATCAGGACGGGTTTCTTGCCAGGAAATGAGAGACTCTGACGTAGAATCAGCATGTGAGGCGAAGTGACAGTCCTTCAGCAATATCAAGCTCAGAACACTTTGGAAAATGTTGGATATGCAAGCTCACCACTCTGCTAGGAAGGGCTAAGTAACAACAACAACACAAAGACAGACACTAACCTCGGCAGTAATTTTTTCATCACAGTTAACTGTCCTTGAACCATCTCTTCAGTATAGTATCCACCAACAGGCTTTTCTTCAGCATCTGGTAGGTACAATTTCTAGCCCCATCACATTTTTTTTCTTAAAAGGGCACTGTCATATCACGTATGTTTATAATACAACACCTGTCCTCATCTGTGATATTAGTAATCCCTGAGATTATTAAAAGTGAAAAAAAATAGAATTGACTTTTCTGTATTTATGCTCTTTTTGCACTTCCTTCAGATTGGCCACTGAAAAGAGTCTAGTAGTCCACTTCACTGTGGCTTTAGGTCAGCTTCATTTTTTGGTTCTCCTGCACTAGCTGCTGCACTGCAAGGGAATGTTTCAAGCAAAACAATAACAATTCTCCCATTCCAACACCCCACCCCACCCCAAGCTAGGTTAGATTTAGCTGGAAAAGTATTTAGTCACGAATATATGTCTATGAATCATGAGTTTTGCAAAACTTTTGTTTCTTTAACAAAACTTAATTTTAGAATCTAACCTACCAGACAGTGTCCTGGTTGCAAATAATGCAAAGCAAATTCTGCTTTTCATTTATACTTATGTTCCTCAATTTCCTTACCCGGTAGCAGGGCAATGATAGAAGGATGATTCTTGTTCCACTTTTGACTTCAGATCCCGTGCTCAATTTCCCCATCTATGAAATGGGGATGATGGTACTTATCTCTTTTGTAAAGTACTTTGAGATCTCTGGATGAAAAGTCCTATTTAAGAAGCTAGATACAGTTATTGTTGTTCATTCTGCTTCAAGACTTGAACTCCAGTTTCTTTCTGGTGCTGAAGTGGCACCAAGAAACAAAAAGTGAAGGATGCCTCTTCATAGATTTTTTTAAATTCTGCTTGGTACAAAACAGAAAACAATACAAGGCAATTTGGATGCTATTCACCCCTGTGCAGAAGACCAGCACAAGGGTCATTTGCCACTTATTTCTCACCAAAGTCTTATTTTGAAATTAAGTGAGACATAGGGTGTGGTGCTGGTCTTCAGCTCAGGGGCCAATTTCACCCTGTGTCGTTGATTTGCTTGCAAGAGACATATTGTGGCATCTTCTTACAGAGACTCAATCCATCTTGAGAAGTTTCATCTCACTATGGTGACCTCTTTATTTGGTTGTGTACCAAAGGTTATTTTATTTTTTAAAGTGCCAGTGATTTGTGCTGTCTCCAGCTAATTCAGTGACTTGGAAAGGGGAAAAAAGAAGACAAGCACCAATATGACAGTGCAGAAACGTAACTGGGATGCCTTCATTTCAGCTGGGGTCAATTGTTTTTTCAAACTTAGTGCCTTACACTAGACACATAAAGCCACATTTAGACACCTATTAGACACCTGGTGGTGAGTATCCACAGCTGTTGCTGACTTCAGTAGGAGTTGCAAGTGCTCAGAATTTCTAAAAATCCAGCCACTCATTTAGGTGTCTAAATAGGGATCTGTGTGCCTGATATTAAATATTTAAACCCGGTGGCCTGGGTGCATTGTCACAGTTTCAGGGTAACTACACCTGTATTCTTCCACATACACCCCTGTGGTCCACTCCAGGAGTTCTCAGTCAGGTCTCCGGCCAGTAACTGTCTCTGGTCAGGAACCTTTGTCCAACTCCCTTGTGATCTGGATTTTTAAGGCTGCACAGCTCCCCGCACTGTGATATTCCCAGCAAGCCAGTCTACCAAAAGGCCAATACCTGCACTTTGCTTTCTCTCGGAGATGCTATGATCAGTGTATGGCCAGCAGTTACCAGTTACCACCCAGCTCTTTCTAAGCAAGCATGTTAATTCTTACGGTAAAGGTATCACAGAGAAAACATAAGAATATACCAGGCATCACTCATGTGCTCTAGTAGGCCAAAGTCCTTCCAACCCTTCTGTGAGGGTTGGGACTGCCTTGGAAAGAAGGCCTTGTCCATTTGCTGGATTAGAAAGATGGCCCTGGGTCAGTTCAAACACAGCCTTTTTAATACCAAAAGCCTTTCCTTTGTCTGTTGTTCTCTGAAAACCCAGTCTGAACCACTAGATGCAAGCCTCTCTAAGGGGTGGTACCTCTCTGGCGGTGCTTATAACATAAGGGATTCACCTTAATCACACACACACACACTCTCTCTCTCTCTCTCTCTCTCTCCTGGAGGAGTTGTGGCAACCCTCCCTTCCTGGAGTGGCATACAACCCCTAGCCATAGTGATACATCAACTTAATGTGGGATTGCAATCTCTCTCACGTGCATAACAATGTCTCTACTTCTAGTGTTAACAAGGAAGCCAGTGTTCGGGGTCCTTAGACAGCTGAAAAATTCATTTTGTTAAGAAGTTACAACAAGAATAGCCAAGGACCAGCCCATGCACTGGATTCACCCTATGTTTGTTCCTTATCCATGCTGCAATTTACAATTGCGTTAACGCACGCCGAAACATAAGTAGTAAGTGTAATGTAGACAAAGCCTAAGAAACCAAAGCAAAAATGGTGGACCAGAGCTTCAGGTGGTGTACATTGACTCTTGACTACAGTGGAGCTACACCAATTCACAGCTAGATCCTGCAGCTGGTCTAGATTCTGCAAATGGAGTCAGCACCCACATAGAGTCCCAGTTAAATCAAGGGCTCTCTCCAAGAGCACAGGGCTGAGAGTGGACACATCCATTTGTGAGAACTAGTAACAAGCTCTAATTTTGTTATATAGAAAGGGCATTAAACTAATTTCTCTTATTAAAATATACTACGGTGCCATCACTTCAGCAACAAGAATTGGAAAATTGGGGGGGGGGAGGGGTGAATTTACCAGCTGGCAGAGAGAAAGATGGAATTACCTGTTACAAAATGGTCACTTTAAGGCTGCAGATCCTGGGCTCTGCCCAGTTTAAAGAGCCTGCCCCACAAAGCTTGCTGAGAAAAACAATTCCTAGAAGATAGCAAGCCCTCACACAAAAGTTAGTAGGGACCCCAGGAATTCACTGAGAATAGTGTTGCATGTGTCACCACTCTCCCCTATATGTATTCTACAGTAATGCCTGCTACGATTTATGATAGTGTTACAGTAGAGCTTGAAGCTATTACTTTGTGTACTACTGTGGTGTATTTTTAGAAGGGTTGGCATGTACTTGAATACCCAACAATGTATTCATGGCTGCATTGGGGCTCTTTTAGTCCTCAGTGTTTCTCCAAACTCCCTGTTCTTTAATTTTATATTATAAAATCCCTTAAGCAAACTTTAGTGATTTTAATACCACTGCTTTACAAGTTCAATATTTGTCTTCCTGTGTTATTTTATATCTCATAATATTTATTACTGTCAAAAGTATTATAGTATATATTATTAAAAACTGCTAGTTAGTGTCAGTAACGTAATGTCACTAATTGTACTTTTACACCTGATACAATTACTGTCATTTGGTTACTGAGCTCTTGTATTTCTACAGATTTCAGTGTTACTTTACTCTTCACTCATCCTTTTCCCCCATTAAATTAATGCATATTGCAGATAAGAAAAAGAGGGCCAAAACTTTCACTGACTTGAAACTCTGGGTGTATAAGGAATGCAGGATCCATTCAAAAGCTAATTCATTTTATTGTTTCATTTTTAGGATGCTTGGGACTTGATTTTCAAAGTATCAGAAGCTCAGAGACATGTACAGAAATTTATGGGCAACTGAATGCCTAATTTCTGTGAGCAGATGCTGAGGCATTGTCTACACACAAACTTGCACTGGTTTAATTAAACTGGTATAAACCCCTACATAGATATTCTCGGTTTGGTTTTAGAGTGATTTCTATCAGTTTATCTTTAAAGCTGTTCCTAAATGACTTCAAGTAAACCAAAATTAGCCTGGTTTAAACTGAAATAAGAGTGTTCAACACAGCCTTTTGCACCAGTTTAACTAAATTGGTTTAAAACTGTACCTTTAGTTAAATTGGCTTAACGTTCTTGGGTGGACAAACCCTGACTGTGCATGCAAATCTCATACTTGCATGTACAAATGACCAATTAGGCATCTGACCATTCATATACTCAGACTGAGTGGACTCAATCCCCACATGGTATAAATGGTGCAGCTCAATTTACACCAGCTGATGATGTAGCACAGTAACTGTGGGCAGAAATTAAGCACACAATTGCACACGCATTTTTTTTGCAGAGAGCCTCCGGTTTCTGATGTATCGAAAATCAAGTCCTTTTTATCATGTGCACTTGTTTGGAGTGAAGATCAAGGAGTTAAGGGCTTCCACAGAAATACTGTAGTGGAGGAAAAGCAAAAAATAACAGAAAAAGACCCTTCACTGAGGAGTCAAAATAATTCCATCTTAATAAAATAAGAGTAACCTAAAGAAAAAAAGATTCCTACAGTTATTAATACTAACAAAAATTATACAGGAGAACTCACCATCCCGCTTAAAGGCATAAGACTGTCATGTGCAGGAATGAAGAAAGTAATTTTCCTCTGACCATGTTTACATTCTCCACAGCTGAAGTTCTATCCCAAAGTCCGTACTCAGACAAAATTCCCAGTGAGGGACTTCTATGTGAGGAGAGATTGCGAAGTATAGGCAGGGCCAGCTCCAAGGTTTTTGCCGCCCCAAGCAAAAAAATTTTCCCGTGCCCCCCGGCCCCGCCCCAACTCCGCCCCTTCCCCAAATCCCCGGCCCCGCCTCCTCTCCCGAGCGTGCCGCATTTCCCCTCCTACCAGGGCCAGCTCTAAGTTTTTTGCCGCCCCAAGCAAAAAAATTTTCCCGTGACCCCCTGCCTCGCCCCAACTCCGCCCCTTCCCTAAATCCCCGGCTCCGCCTCCTCCCCCAGGCACACCGCATTTCTCCTCCTACCCCTCCCTCCCAGGCTTGCCTGGGAGGGAGGGGGAGAAGCGGAGCGGCGGCGCGATTGGGGGAGGAGGCGGAGGTGAGCTGGGGGGAGCGGTTCCTCTGCCCTCCCAGGGTTACTTCCTGCTGCTTTCCCCGCGCCCCCCCACCGCCGCAGCTCACCTCCGCTCCACCTACTCCCCTGAGTGCGCCGCTGCCGCTCCGCTTCTCCCCCCTCCCTCCCAGGCTTGCCGCAAAACAGCTGATTCGCGCGGCAAGCCTGGGAGGAAGGGGGGAGAAGCGGAGCGGCGGCACGCTCAGGGGAGCAGGCGGCAGTGGAGCGGAGGTGAGCTGGGGGGGGAAGCAGTTCCTCTGTCCCCCCCACCAGGGTTACTTCCTGCGGCCCCCCAACGCCGCAGCTCACCTCCGCTCAGGGCCGGCTCCTGGCTTTTTGCTCCCCAAGCAAAAAAAAAAAAAAAAAAAGGGGGCCGGAGTGCTGCCCCCTTGGAAAGTGCCTCCCCAAGCACATGCTTGGAGCGCTGGTGCCTAGAGCCGGCCCTGAATATAGGACAATTGTTTAATGTATAGAGATGAATAATGGGAGATGACAGCTAGATATAAAATAATGAATGGCATAAAGCAAGTAAACCAGGCACTTGTATTTCCCTCTACTGAAATACAAGATCAATATTTATTTTTCCTGTTGTTTTTACATAATATTTTTGGATTCACCACAACCTGGATGTTACAATGTATCTGGTCAGCTTTAATAACCAGGACCATCTGAAAAGCAGAGCACTAAGTGAAAGATGGCTGAGTTTCCTTTATAATAAAAAGTGACTAGAAACCAGCCAAGTATAAGAGACACAGTGGAATGCACAATGGCAAAGTAAGGAAGAAAAGTAACAGGTTTCAGGACAGGTCAATCATTTCAGTTGATGGGGCTGTTCAGATTTTATTGTGAACTCTGAGCACTTTCATTAAAAAAAAAAAAAATGTCCAGAACTTCCTTTCAGATTCCCACTTCAAAGCAAAAGGCAAATATTTTCCTCACTGAGGGCTCAGACCTGCAGACTCAAACTCCCTGGAGGGCAACAATCATGTCTATAGGAACTTTAATGTTCACAAGGAGAACAAAATCAGGCCATGAATCAGAAATGGTTGTGGCATTTTCAAATAAGCTTTCACAGTATTAGGAGTTATATTGTTAAGGTAGTTGCCTTCACAATCATTTCTATGTTCCATGATTAATTATTATAAATGTATTTGTATTACAGTAGCAGCACCCAGGCACCCATTGTGCCATGCACTGTCTAAGGGCTTGTCTTCACTACGGTCGCTGCTGCAATCAACGCAGCAGGGGTCAATTTAGCACGTTTTCACTTCGCTAAATCGATGGCAGAGC
This sequence comes from Emys orbicularis, assembly GCF_028017835.1. Taxonomy (NCBI): domain Eukaryota; kingdom Metazoa; phylum Chordata; order Testudines; family Emydidae; genus Emys; species Emys orbicularis. The sequence continues at coordinate 118,939,143 of NC_088684.1, forward strand.
ACTCTCCGGTCGACCCCGGTACTTCAGCTCTCTGAGAAGAGTAAGGGAAGTCGACTGGAGAGCATCTCCCATCGATGCAGCACAGTGAAGACACCGGGGTAAATCGACCTAAGCTACCTTGACTCCATTTACGTTATTCACATAGCTGGAGTAGTGTAACTTAGGTCGACTTACCCCAGTAGTGAAGCCAAGCCCTAAGAGTTGAAGCGGATATAACGTGGGACCCAGCTCTAACCAGCTTGGCGATAGCCCCAGGGTTACCTATCAACTTTAACCAGATTTCTCCATCTTTAAGTGGAGCAGAAACAGAATTATTACTTACGAATATAAATGCTCTCAGATTAGTTGACAATGATGTTACTGGTATATGAACAGATAATAGAGTTTACTTAAGTAAAATCACATATTCTTTGAACAATAACAAATATGTCCCTTGAGTGGTTCATTATTCACATTGGAGGCTTGAGATAAATGTCTAAATGCTACCTGGCCAATGAAGAGTCAGCAGATTTTTATCATAGATTGGGGCAAAAATTTGTACAAACTAAATATGTGTGTGCCTGTTTTGAAGATACTATGAACATTATTTAGGGGATGGAGTGATGAAAAAAATAAATAGTATTCTGCTCACAAGCCAGACACTACTCAAAAAATCGGGACAGCTGGACATTTCAGCTGAAATGATCAGTACTGAAATAGTTAATGTTGTCATTTAACTTGCCATGGGTAGGCTTCAGAGTCCACACCCCACTGACATGAATGGGAGAAATGTACACTTTGCAGACTTACTGTGCTAAATTCTCCGCTGTAGCCAGTATATCCTAGGCACAGCCATGGAACAGAGGGTGTGCACCAAAGAAGCCAATCCTGAGGCTGGTCTCTGGTATAGTTTAGAGCAGCCTAAGGTCAATTCTGAACTACAATGTCTGGCTATGGCCCCAAGAGGACATTATGCCAGTTGGGGATTGCAGGAGCAGAGTGGCACACCATCCTCCTTTCTCATGGCCACAGTTCCCACAGTAGAAGCCAAGAAGGAAGTGAAACAGAGAGCTGGCATAACATGGGGACTCCTCTACCTCCAATGACTCCCCAGCTGGCTGGATCCACTGGCTTTACAGAAAAGGAGCCACATATCACAGGGGAGAATCAGACTCATTGAGTCTATCAACAGCCCTGCATTTAGGGCTTATTGCAAAGTTTATCTCAAATGAGGCTTTAGGAATTTTTTTTTAAATGAAAGCTTAAATTCTGCAGAAATGAGGGCATCACCAGAGAAAAGCTGGCCCTGTGTGCCAGCTGCACAACCACTCCCTCCCTTGAGATGGGATGCAGGGATCTGACCCCTGACTACTCTACATGGCAGCTAGATGCTGGGGGATGACATCAGAGGAGGCAATGCCTTCCCCATTCTAAGTGAAGGGTGAGTTCCTTCTTGGCTTCTTGCTGTGCCAGAACAAAGTCTCCAATCCCATGACAATCAGGCTCCTCTCCCAAAAGTTCCCTTCTTCTATCTCCTTCTGATTTGTAAATTACACTCTCACATACATGTGTTTATAAAACAATTTTCAGTTGACTCAAAGATCCCAATGTAAAAATCCAGCACTTGGGGCCATCCTGCAGACTGGCAACGCTTCCTGCAGGACTTGGGAATCCACAAAGAGATGATTACAGTGCAGCATAGCTGTAGTATTTTCACCTCTGAAAGGGATATAATCTTAATCCTATATTTCTCAGATTACTTACGGTAACTGCTTCAGAAACCCATGTGTGAGGGAACACAAGAGAAGGGCAATTGCTTATGCAGAATGTTTCCATCCACTGTACAGTAAAGCCGTCTAGTGGCATACAGAGATCTGCCACAATTTGGTTTTAAATGTTGATTCAGCAACACACCCACTGAAGCTGTGGGCAAAATTGATTTAGCCACACTATATATTGGACATTCAGAGAATAAAGTCCTTGGGTCCACTCTGTGGAATGCTGAAATGTGGCATCATTTAGTTATTTAAGCACCTGGCAACCGTTTCTGCAGCACATTTCAGCTCCATTGGTATGATACTGTCCCAAAATAGAGTCAGTCTCAAGAGCCACCTGTTTAGGCAAGTAGTGTGAACGAAAGTACTTAGGCTCATAAAAATACAACTGTATGTCAGGCTATATCATCAGAGAAATATACCTCTGGAGGATAAATTTTGAGCATAAATTAATACTGATCACATCTGGAAAAAATCATGTTCTGTAGTATATGCACCTGGATTTGAATGACCATTAGCAAGCTGTCTGGCTAAACATGTTTTTTCTACATCCCAATGAAAAACGTAGCAGTCAGGAACTTTACTTGGATTTGTGGCACTCCCTGGAGGATTTTGAGTCCCTGTGCACTTGATTTTCAAAGGTACCAAACACATGCTGTTTGCATTGCCTTCAGACAGAGGAGGGTTGCTCAGCAGTTCCAGAGCCATGGAGGGATTCCCGGTATGGAGACACAAACATAACGTTTTGGGGTTGGCCCATTGTGCAGATAGAGGTTAACTGCAAATTTTAGACCCAGACTCATAGTCTTCAAGGTCAGAAGGGACCATCGTGATCCTCTAGTCTGACCTCCTGCACATTGCAGGCCACAGAACCTCACCCACCTCTGAATTTTTTCAAAATATGGCGAGGTTTAGATTTGTGGAGAATGCATGGCTATTTTTGAAGCAGAATGAGTGTAATAGAGTGCACAGGGGAAAAACGTGTGGGATATTATATTAGACCATTTTGGGAGGAAGAACTGGGGTTTTAATGCTCTTTCCAAATGTTGTGAAGATGAATAAACACTGATGTGCATTTCCCTTCTCTTTGATATGAAGATATGCTTAATTATATCAAATATGATGTGATTTTTCAGGCAGCAGGTAGCTGTATTCTATAAAACCTGTTGCTCTTCATTAGCTATTGTCCTAGCCAGACTCCTGTTGGTAGTTATCTCTCCTTTGCAACTTCAGCCAAATGTGGACATAACTGCTTAGTAGACAGAGGAGCTTGCTTTGTCTTTCATTAAGTCAGCTGATAGGATCGAGTGCAAAATAGTCACTACTAAACCTGGTGAGACATTTTTCTTGCAGTGTTTGAACAAAAGATCAGAGACCTATTTCTGCTCACTTCTTTCCTTGTTAAGATACCCATTATTTTTAACTGCTTTGGGGTATACCTAGAGCATGACAGTTATAGAAAAGCCAAATTCTATTCTTTTCTAAGAGTGCCATGCTCAAATGCATCTGTGAATCATAAGTACTACCCTTTGATGCATTATGAGTAGACAAAAATCAAAAGAGGCGAACTGCTTTGCCAGTCAAGTGTGAGGCTATGAAATGAAGGACACTCCTGGATGGATTGTTGAATATGTGCATTCATCAGTGGTAATTGCAGAATAAGGGCATTTTATCCTGCATATCATTTAACAAACCAAAAATAAATAAGATAAGGATTTCCAACCTGATAGGTGTTCTTATGTATCTATGTTGCTTAACAACTTGGACAAGCAGCAATATAATTACTGGTCACGTGAGATTATGGACAAGTCTGAACTAGCTTTTTGTTTTCATCTTTTCATTTGCAGCAGAAGTGGTATGTCAGATACATTTTAATTTGCTGACTTTCTCTCAAAACATACTAGGATTTATTTTTAGATGTTATCCAGCACTGGTGCGGTACGAATATATTTTTACCAATAATTTGATCATCATAACCATTATTTACCATTTCTCAAATCATGGTAGAAATTCAAAAAAAGATAGGAAACAAAGTGGAATAAATGGTCAGTTTTCAGAATGGAGAGAGGTAAATCATGGTGTCTCCCAGGGGTCTGTACTGGGACCAGTGCTATTCAACATATTCATAAATTATCTGGAAAAAGGGGTAAACAGTGAGGTGGCAAAATTTGCAGATGATACAAAACTATTCAAGATAGTTAAGTCCAAAGCAGACTGCAAAGAGCTACAAAGGGATCTCACAAAACTGGGTGACTGGGCAACAAAATGGCAGATGAAATTCACTGTTGATAATTGCAAAGTAATGCGCGTTGGAAAACATAATTTCAACTATACATATAAAATGATGGGGTCTAAATTAGCTGTTACCACTCAAGAGAGAGATCTTGGAGTCATTGTAGATAGTTCTCTAAAACATCCACTCAATGTGCAGCGGCAGTCAAAAAAAGCAAAAAGAATGTTGGGAATCATTAAGAATGGGATAGATAATATAACTGAAAATATCGTATTGCCTCTATATAAATCCATGGTATGCCCACATCTTGAATACTGCGCTCCATCTCAAAAATGCTATATTGGAATTGGAAAAGGTACAGAAAAGGGCAACAAAAATTATTAGGGGTATGGAACGGCTTCCATATGAGGAAAGATTAGAAAGGGCCTTTTCAGCTTGGAAAAGAGACAACTAAGGTGGGATATGATTGAGGTCTATAAAATCGTGCCTGGTGTGGAAAAAGTACATAAGGAAGTGTTATTTACTCCATCTCATAACACAAGAACTAGGAGTCACCAAATGAAAGTAATAGGCAGCTGGTTTAAACGAACAAAAGGAAGTATTTCTTCACACAACGCACAGTCAACCCGTGGAACTCTTTGCCAGTGGATGTTGTGAAGGCCAAAACTACAACAGGGTTGAAAAAAGAACTAGATAAATTCATGGTGGATAGGTCCATCAATGGCTATTAGCCAAGATGGGCATGGATGTTGTCCCTATCCTCTGTTTGCCAGAGGCTGGGAATGGGTGACAGGGGATGGATCACTTGGTGATTGCCTGTTCTGTTCATTCCCTCTGGGGCACCTGACATTGGCCACTGTTGGAAGACAGGATACTGGGATAGATGGATCTTTGGTCTGAGCCAGTATGTCCGTTCTTATGTTCTTAACCTGTAAATTTCAAACCATTGATAACATGTTGCCACTATTTGCCTGAAATACCCTACTGCTATCAGCAGGAGTTGATCCTTTTGAGAAAAGGTTATGTGGCTTCTGCTGATTCACTGAGGGTCAATGACACACAGTTATTCCTGACTGACTCCATATGTAGACACTCATATCCAAAATAAGAGTGTCCCTCCAGGGAATTATTCAGGAATAGCAATTGCACTTTAAATTCACATCCTATCTCCATCTTCATTAACCTTTAAGTGTAGACAAGCCCTGAGGTAGGACACTCATTACCCTAGCTTACATATATGGGAGTGGCTCACTGTGGGAAACAGGATTTAAGGTGTGGGCTGAGCAGTCCTAAGGGAGGAACCTTCCGCACAGTCAAACCAGGGGAGACGGTTTGTACTGAATTATTTATTTATTTTGTTAATGAAACCAAAGGCAAGGGGTAAATTGGGGGTTTATATACTGTATAGATTGTATTTGTGGAGCAGGTTGGGCAAAACATCTGTTTACATCATTGTTTCTATGGGTGGACTATTGTAAAGCTCTGCGCCATCCCACTGGCATCAGTTTCTACAGAAACATTGCATTTTATATGGGGAAAAGTGAAAGGAGACCAAAAGGGACAAGTGAAGGGCCCAGTGATATAAACAGCCCAGTGCTCTGTGTGTTTGTGTGATATGCAGAGATAGCTATAAATGTGCATGTGTATGTCTACAGTAGATATCATTCAGGTTAATGAATGAGAAAGAGCGATTACCAGGTTATAGATCCATCAGTGAGATTGAAGACAGGCTACCCACAAGCAATGAAGTAACTCCAGCTGGGCCCCATATCCTTTACTTCTACTTTCCATCCCCCACAATTTCAAACCTACACCATAAAGAGGAGCAAATATCCAGAGAATGCTTTGGGGGGCGGGGCCCATTGGGAAGAGGAAAAGAGCCAAGTGGAAAACAGCCCCTTCCCTCTTCTTCAACCTTTCCCCTCTGCAAAATATCTGTGTGGCTCAGGCCACTTGGAAGAAGTAGGCTGGCAGAGGGGCAGGCAGAGGGGCAGGATCTTCACTAAGCAATCAGCACCCCTCAAAACCACAGGGAAGTCACACAATTAATGCTTCCACAGCATAAGTCATTGCTGTTCTCTCTCTGTCTCTTTCTCTGTCCTCCTTTCACAGTCACAGAACAGAGAAGCCAACAGCAACATGGCTACTGGTTCTGCAGTGGCTAGGGTGTGCTGCAGTGGAGAACTAAGTGGGAGATACTGGCCAGAATCTCTGGGCGTGAATCCCCATAGCTTTTTGGCCTCCATTGCCTTTTTTTTTTGGCCTCCCCCCATGAGGACCAGGATAGGGAAAATGTGCCAATGCCAGTTTCAAGGGAGTCAGAGAGTTCGTTGCAGTAATTTGTTCCCCTCTGCATCTTTTTTGTTCACATATTGACTGCTGTTTGCTTTCTTTACATTATATAAATGTGAATTGCTATAGCTGGTTTTTGAGGGATGAGTCATGTTCAAAAATACCTTTCCACTCTAAGGGCTTGTCTACACTACAAAATTAAGTCAATTTTATCTAATGCAACCTCGAGCCTCTGAATTAAGTTGATTGTGCATGGCCACACCATGCTCATTGTCTCAATGGAGTGAGTCCTCACTCGCAGTGTCTGCATCGATGCACAAAGCAGTGCACAGTGGGTAGCTATCCCAAAGTGCAACTTGCTGCAGTGTCTTTTGGGAAGTTTGTGCAATGCCTCATGGGACCAAAACACTGTCACGGGGGAGAATGGGAACATTGCGTCGGCATCCCATGATGCACTGTGCTCAATGGCAATGCACTGTGCTCAGGGTTTTCGTGCCTTAAAACTGCCGCGCGTACGCCATAACCCCAGAAGCATAGAACCTGCTCAGTTGTGCACTCTTGCTCTGAGCATCTCAAACACCTTGCGCCTTCTCCTACAGTATTTCCAGAGCCGAAGTAGGGTCTGCCGCATGGAACATAGCGATGTCCTGCAAGCAGCCCTGTGGATGATTTTGCTGCAATGGGGTTCCCCAATTGCGGTGGGGTGATAGATGGCACACATATCCCCATCTTGGCACCAGACCACCTGCCAAAGAGTACATAAACCGAAAGGGATACTTTTCAATGGTGTTGCAAGCACTGGTGGATCACTGGGAGCATTTCACCGACATCAATGTAGGATGGTCAGGAAAGGTTCATGACGCACGCATCTTTAGGAACTCGGGTCTGTTCAAAAAGCTGCAATCCGGGACTTTCTTTCCAGACCCCAAAAGAACATTGACGACGTTGATATGCCTACAGATATCCTGGGGGACCCAGCCTACCCCTTGCTCCCCTGGCTCATGAAGCCATACACCGGCCATACATAGGCTCAGCAAGTGCAGAATGGTGGTTGAATGTGCCATTGGTCGTTTGAAAGGGTGCTGGAGAAGTTTATTAACAAGGTTGGACCTTAGTGAGGAGAACATCCCCATGGTTATAGCTGCCTGCTGTGTGCTCCATAATATCTGTGAAAAAAGGGGGGGAAATATTCTGCAGGGGTGGGCAGTTGAGACAGATCACATGGCAGCTATTTTTGAGCAGCCAGACACCAGGGCAATCAGAAGAGCACAGCAAGGGGTGCCGCGTATCCGTGAGGCTTTGAGTCACGGTAATGTGAGCTGGCTGTCTGCATTGTGCTTTCCCAAACCTTTACCTGTCTTGTATCATTGTCCCTGTAAAGCCAACCCCCACTCAAGCCCACTGCCTCTACTCAATAAAAAACATTTATTTCTCAAATCCATTTACTTTATTTAACAAACACAAGTAAAGAGGGAGAACAGGAAAAAAAAAGGTAACCTTGGGGGAAAAGGGTAGTAAAGTTGGAACGGGAGAAACATTTTCAGCTGTGTAACATAACACCGCATTCCAGACCATCAACGGTCTGTGAATGGGCACCTTCTGTTCCTTGTACCCTCCCCCTGAGTTAAGTGAAAGGGATAATTGACTCTTTGCCCAAGCCTCATGGAATGCTTGGGGGAAGGTGATTCTGCACTAGGCGATGCTGGCTGGCTGTCCACCAGGGTCTGCAGAGGGACTCTACCCTCCTGCTTCTGTTCCTGCAGTTCAACCAGACACCTCAACGTGTCTGCTTGGTCCCTCATAATCCAAAGCATCTCATCCTGCGCCGCACGCTCTTGCTTATTGGAAGCTTTCCTGCTCTCCGTGTCCATGTCTAACTTCTCGGACAATGAAATCCTCCACACTCTCAGCTCTGTGTCAGCTGTCCAGAGGCATTCATTATCTCGGTGAACATGTCCTCCCGCATTCTCTTTCTCCTCCTTCTAATCAGCGAAAGTCTGCTTTCAGGTGTTGATGACACACCGAAGGACACATTTCCAGCTGTCAGTCATGGGAAAAAATAAAGAAGCCATTGTACATGAATAAAATGTTTCCATAGCAAGGCCATTTTCATTAAAAAAAAACAAAAAACTTATTACACTAGGTGCAAGCCCTAACATAATCAGAATCTGTAACCGTTCACTGTGCTGTTTTGCTGCTCCAGCCGTGGTGAGTATGCACCCCGGGGTCATGGGTGACCACAATTTTAATGAAGTTTATAGCAGGCTCATGTCAGGAGCAGAGGTAGCTAGTCGAACAATGGCCCTTCCCCATAGCACCACGAGAAGTTGTTTACAAACGGGGTGTGTGGGGGGGGGAAGTTTTCACTCCCAAATTGCAGAATCTCTAATGCCCCAGTTCCCTATCAGCTACTTTAAACTACTTGCCAACCCATGCTGAGCACAGAAAAGGCACATTAGCAGCCGCATGGTTTGGCGATCCGGAATGTGAGGGCGTTGGGTGGGTCCATATCCCCTTTTTTTTCTTGTAAGAGCACTTTTAATGAGAAGTTCCCCCGTTTCCCCTAGGCGACCCTATGTGATATCTGTCTTCTGAGGGTAACAGAGGCGGAAAGGAAGGAGATGCTGCAAGCATCTGGGTATAGACCCGATCCTTATGCTGCTATGCTGTGTACCACAATGCTGCCAGCAGAATTAATTCAGGAGTTGCATGGGAAAGTGTCCTACCATGGTGGAAGAAATAAGACTGCCCTGCCCAGAAACCTTTTGCAAAGGATTGCAGAGTACCTCCATGAAAGTTTCCTAGAGATATCCATGGAGGATTCCCGGGCTATCCCAGTCCACATAAACACTCTTTTCCAGGGGCCACACTCTGCGTAGCTGGAGCGGCCTTTTGTAAGCAGAGAACCACAGCACCTCACTTTTTCTTCACAGTAAACATGCAATACCACCGAATGTGTGTGCCCGCTAAAGTTTAACTGGACTTCCATTGTAACTGTATACTCAGCAGAGGTGCCTTCCCTGGCATCACGGTCGACCACCATGATGTCCTGTGACCCACAGGGCTCCAGGGTTAAGAATATTTCCTGGCTTTCGGGGAGAATGGATCCACCGCTCACCTGTCTCCCATTCTCCTCCTCCTCCTCTTTCTCATCCACCATATCGTCCTCCTTGTTGTCCCTAGACTTACACACCTGTGAGGTGTCCACATTGCTTGTAGGGGTGCTGGTAGGGTCACCCCCAAGAACCCATGCAGCTCATTGTAGAATTGGCATGTGTGGGGCTCAGCACCAGAATGACTGTTCTCCTCCCTTGCCTTCTAGTATGCTTGGCAAAGTTCTTTTATTTTCACACAGCACCGCTGTGTGTCCCTCATATAGCCCTTTTCCCCCATTCCACGAGCGATCTTTGCATAGATGTCAGCGTTTCTTCTGCTGGATCAGAGGTCTGCCTGCATAGATTCTTCTCCCCACACAGCGATGAGATCCACCACCTCCACAGGGCCTCCCAGAGGATTCAGGGGGCCTGGGGCAAAGCGGGGGGAGCTGCAGCGCTTGTACTCACCCGGCGGCGGTCCGGGTCTTTGGCAGCATTTTGGCAGCAGGGGGCCCTTCAGTCGCTCCGCATGTTCGGCAGCACTGAAGGGCCCCCCGCCACCGAAATGCCACCGAAGACCCGGACCGCCGCCGGGTCAGGGCTCGCGGGGCCCCTGTGGGGCCCGGGGCAAATTGCCCCACTTGCCCACCCCGGGCGGCCCTGCACCTCCATCCTGTGCATACCAGGCTGGAGAGCATTTGGGGCATGTAGTCTCCATGATCAGCTATGCTCAAGCTGGCATGCTCCCAATGCTGATCAAACAGGAAATGGGAAATCAAAAATTCCTGGGGCTTTAGCAGGGGAGGGGCTGTTTCCTGTGTACCTGGCTGCAGTGCAGCAGAGTTGAGAATGATCTCCAGAGTGGTCACAGATGAGCATTGTGGGACACTACCTGGAGGCCAATTAAGTCGAATTACACAATGCTGCATCTGCACTACCTCGCAGTCGACCCATGAAAATCGAATTAAGCACTTTGCCTCTCACAGAGGTGGATTATAGAAGTTGACATTAAAGGAGACCTAGGTTGGCGTAAAGGACCCAGTAGTGTAGACATGTACATTAACAGGTCAACTTAAGGCAGCTTCCTTCGACCTATTTTTCTAGTGTAGACCAGGCCTAAGTGTAATTCTGCATGGTACATTCTATGTTCCCAGGTAACTAACTTCCTTATGTCCTTTCACTGTTTTCTCATCCCAGAGGGATATTGTGCTGCCACAGATTTCTCCTTCAACTATCTCCATGCTTATTATGTAGCTGGAAACCATTAATGGACACCCACAGTTACAGTCCACACACTCACTCTGAGAGCTTCAATGCCCCAATTATTTCATCAGGCACTACTGCTGCTTAAAAAGTCAGGATACCCAACCAGGGAACTGAAACCACACAATGTAACTTAGGTGACCATTCTTATAATTCAGTCACCGAATTCCAAATATTGAATATTTAAAAGAACACTCACTACAAACACTTCATGAACATGCTATAGCAGTGGTTTTCAAACGTCTTTTCTGGGGACCCAGTTGAAGAAAATTTTTGATGCTCACAACCCAACGGAGCTGGGGATGAGGGGTTTGGGGTGTGGGAGGGGGCTCTGGGCTGGGGGAGGGGGATGGGGTACGGGAGGGAGTCAGGGCTCTGGGGTGGGGCTGGGAATGAGGAGTTTGGGGTGCAGGAGGGGCTCCGGCTTGGGGGGGGGCTCAGGGCTGGGACAGGGGATTGGGGCACAGGGGTTGGGGCACGGACTTACCTCTGGCAGCTCCTGGTCAGCGGTGCAGCCAGGTTGCAGAGGCAGACTTCCCACTTGTCCTGGGACCATGGACCACACTGTGCCCCAGAAGCAGCCAGCAACAGGTCTGGCTCCTAGGTGAGGTGTGCAAGCGGCTTCACGCAACTCTCAGCCGCAGGCACCGACCCCCACCCGCAACTGGCCAATGGGAGTGCGGAGCCGTTGCTTGGGGTGGGGACAGCGCGCAGAGCCCTGTGCCTCCCCGCCTAGAAGCCAGACACGCTGCTGACCGCTTCCAGGGCGTAGCACGGTGTTGGAAAAAGAAGGCACTAGCCTGCCTTAGCCGGGCAGCACCGCCAACGGGACTTTTAATGTCCTGGTCCACGGTGCTGACCAGAGCAAGGCGACCCAGTGCCTTATATGCCGTGACCCAGTACTGGGTTGTGACCCATGGTTTGAAAAACACTGTGCTATAGGCTCAATTATGTTGGTCAGGCCAAACAAGTTAGCTGATCCGGGCCAACTGACAAGGAGGGAAAAGGGACAAGTCCAATTACTCTAGTCAATATTATACTTCTCAGTGGGGTTTCAATGCTGAGGAAATAGGAACAAAGTGTATTGCCCACAAACAAACAATCAGAATTGATGGATGAGAAGCATATCAAGAGCCACATTGTGCCACTATTTTTTAATCCTGTTTTTTTGTGTGTGGCTCTAATAAGATTTGGTTTTTAATAATTCTGTTTAAAATGTGATGACATAATATGGTCCCTGATCTTTAGAACTTTGCCATCTTCTCTCTTGGGTTGCTGGAGAGTAGAAGAAGACAAAGACACTCTATCCCCCCCCTGTAGAAAGTGGTCTGTGTGGCCTGTGGATGCCACGCAGATGAGTTCAGATGCCATTTATATTCCATTTCTGGATACCGTGTTACAAGACATTCAAGCGCACACACAGCTTCCAAATACACCCCCAATGCCACAGAAATTCTGAGAGACAAGGTGGGTGAGGTAATATCTTTTATTGGACCAGCTAATGTTGGTGAAAGAGCCCCATTTCTCTTCATCAAGATTAGCTGGTCCAATAAAAGATATTACCTCACCCACCTTGTCTCGCTAATATCCTGGGACTGACAGGGTGGCAACAACACTGCAAACAGAAATTCTGGAAAGGTTTCTGTGACATTTACTGTTTCCCCCCGCTGTTGTAGGGCTGTTGCTCTGCGCTCATGTTACAGTGGTAGGTGGAGCAGCTACACTGGGAACGAGAGGCACTTCCACAGCATGAACATCAGGGTAATTTGTGATGCCAGAAACAGCACTGCTAATCTTTTTAGTAAAATATCCTAGATCCACATATGACATCTTTAATGTAACAGATGTCTACCCTCCGCCACATGTTAAAATTTAGTTCAGCTCTGCTTATCGAGTTGGTGTAAAGTAAAACGAATTCTTGTTGTTTGAGAGTGTGACAAAGAAATATTTGTGTTACTACACACTAGACTTTGTGTCCCAGATAGCAACGTGTGAATTTTAAATAGGCTCCACTTCCTTTATCTTCAAAATCAGCTACAAGAGAGAGAAATGGGGCTAATAAGAAACAAGCCTTGCAAGGGCCTTGGGGATCCTAGGTTCAGATGGCTGCACAGCGATGGAGGTTCCCTACAGCTCTCACCGTGAAGTGACTGCCAAGTGTTAGCAGCAGGCTCGTCCATGCAGCATAGTGTGGGCTCACAAGAGGTATATTTCTACAACGGAAAAAGCAGCATCAGCCAGAGGAAGGTGGCCAATATGAAGAAGGGGGAAGCAAGTGGAAATGGAGCTAGAATGGGAAGTCTCAGAAACAGGAGAAGGAGATGGTTTAGGGCCAGATCATGGCTGTGAAGGAGCATAAGTGGGAGTAAGGCTCCCCAGGCCATATTCCTGCATAGCCACCTCCCTAATCCCTGGGTTTAGGAGTAGGTGGAAAGGGACAGGGTCTTGGCTCCAACCTCCCAACATACTGACCAGCACAGCTGAGCAGGGGCAGGGTTATGGGGGTGACCTTTATGGGAGTAATCTGTTACCAGTAGCATATGACTGGCCCTCCTCCCGCCACAGCAAGGGAGGAGCAGGGAAGGATGATGTTAACTCAGGAGCTGCTGAATTTCTATCAGCAAGAAATGATGTCTTGGGCACAAACATGTATGGTTTAAAAAAACTAAACTGAGTATCAAAGCAAATACATTAATACTTTTCATGTATAAGGCAAAGACGTCTCAGGCTGGGTTGCCAGCCAAGGCTGAGGGGTATTTTTGGCCGGGGTACTATTCATCAGCAAACTTTTACTGACAATCAGTTTAAAAACATAAAAAGAAAACTGACCATCAGTACATTTTTCAGTAAAAAAGGGCACCCTTTTGGATGTCAGCTCATTTTGAGTGACTGCCTCGGGGTATGTCTACACAGCACATTAAGCATGGGCTCTAAATCAGGTTTAAGCTCAAGTCCCCCTTCCATCCATATAGAAATTAGTCTGACCTAGGCCAGCACCCCCCCTTCACTCAGGCCTGCAGACCCTGTTAGTGGGATGGTTCAGAGACCGAGTTTCTCTGTGATGTGAGTCAGAGCACAGACATTTTGCAATGTGGATGCAGCTCAAGTCCAGGTCGCCAGACTTGGATGTGGAGAGTTCGCAATTCCAAAATTTGCAACTTGCTTCCCAGGCACCAGAAGCAACCTTCTGATTCAAGGACCCTGGACATAGGTTTACATGGGCAAAAGGCAGCTTGAATCTTGAACCCAGAATCTGTAAAAACTGAAATGTACAATCACAAATAGAAACTGTACAAATCCCAAATTGCCATGAAATGGTAACTGCCCTCCTATATAAACTGGATTTGTGTATTTATTGATTAATTTGATTTTTCATCATTATGAATTTAGGAGTGTCTGTATCATGTTGGTGGACAGCAAAGGAGATTGACCTCCTGGTGGCACAAATCCTGGTAGCTGAAGTGTTTGTAACTGCAACAAATCATATCATTACAGAATTCTAGTAACAAACAACATCCTTCTAACTTGCATAAAGAAGCTTTATTCAGGCTGAAAATTCTAATGCTTAGTTTTAATCCAGCCTATGGATAGACAAATACTGTAACAAACTTACACAAATATTCAAATGATTGTTTTTAAATGAATGTACGGATTGCTATTTCATTCCTTTTGTGTTTGCTTTCTGAATGAAATTCATCCCTGTGTGGAGAGCCAGCAGAAGGTCTACGATCCATTAAAATAGGGTTTAAGAGGGACTTAAGAGGTGCACAAGGGAGGATTTCACTCTCTGTGTGTACTCTGGGGTGTAAGTTTACTCCCAAGATTGTTTGCTGAAACAATTATTGTTAAATTAATATTTGTGACTATTTGCAGAAATTGAATTTTGAATTAGTAATTGTGAGGATTCACACCAAAGACCTGCTAATTGGTTCTACCCTCACCCAATCAAGGAACAGAAATATACCAGTGTCCAGTCAAAACAGCTCAAATTGCAAATATAATTAATTGCTCACAAACAACTCATAGTTCAAGAATTATTAACAGAAAAGGAGGCAAAATGTCATATAACAAATGACTGATACGAAATATTCTCCCTGATCCAATCCAGGGGTAATTTTTTTTGGGGGGGGGGAGAGAGAGAGACGGGGCGGAGTCTTTAAAAACATCTGGCAAGAGGGTTTTGAATTATGAGGCTGTGGAAAAATCTGCATGTTTTTGTTTTGTAAAAACTGTTCTCTTCTTTTTCCTCTGCTCTCTTATAACTTCAAAACTAGCTTTCTTTTAAAAATTCACACATGCCATATAGTTAATCTTCAGTGAGGACAAGTGCATGTGACATGGATTTGAAAAGTGCTGGTTTAGGAATGAGAAAGTTATTAATGATTAAATTCCCGAACTACTTAGTGGCATCAGCACAGACAGATAGATATTATAAAGTATAACTAGTGCTATACATCGCTTAATTAGTACACCTGCTAGCTAATTTTTCTACCTGCTCCTGTAGTAGCTTTTAATTATTTTGGAGGGAATAGCAGGGTAGGTGAAATGGTGATTTTGATTAAGCATTCTTGAAGGCCTCAATGCACCTAGGTATTATTACAACCAATAAACCTACATTAAAAGAAAGTTAAGATTACAAAGTCAAGCGCTCAAAAGTTAGGAGATGTCAGAATTAATCTGGCTATCTTGTATATATGTATTCCGATTAGAAATGGGTGCAAAATTATTTAACTGAAACTTTTTTAGGCAAAAAGGGCAGATTTGGCTATGCCACAGCATTTTGCGAATTCATGTCAATTTCACCAAGGTGTTTTGGTTAAAAAAAAAAATCTGAAAAATTAAAATGTTTTGTTTCACTATTTTCAAAATGAAACTTTTGGATATGAAACTTCATTTAGAAATTTCCTTTGAATTTATTTATTCTTTTAAAAATTTTTTAAAATGATCAAAATTAAAATGAAATTCATTGGGTCAGACAAAATAGGGATAAAATGAAACATTTCATTCAACCCAAAGCAATTTTTAAAAAAAAAACTTTGATTCAACAAAACATTTGAAATAACTTCATTCTTGGGTCAACCCAAAACTTTATTTTTAATTGCTAAACCCAAAAATCCATTATTTACCCAGCTGTAATTACAATAGTCTTTAATTACATGATCACATACTATTTTTTTCCCCAGGACCTCCTCCTCATTCAGTGAAAGGGCCATTAATCAACATTTCTTTGAATGAGAATAAATAAGGCCCTAGGCCTTAATTAATGTACATCAATCAAATCCTGCACTGAACACAAAATTATTAACTTTTTCATGGGTGTTTTTACGGTACTCATCACTAGAGTATGAGTGCTCCACAAACGTTTAGCTTCATGATGCTCCTGTGAGAATAGGTGAGATTATTCTTTCCACTTTATAGATAAGGAAGTGAGGTACAGAGAGACTAAGACCAAACTGTCAAATCTTCAATAATTTTGGGTCTCCAACTTGAGGCATGTATGATCTGATTTTTCAGAGTACTTAATGCTTGTGTTCAAAGCCCAGCTCCAGTCAACTTCATTTGCTGCTGTGAGCGCTCAGCACTTCTGCAAATCTGGTCCCAGATGTCTCACGTTGGGCACCCAGAAAATGAGGAATGCACAATTAGTGACCACCTGGAAATGTCTGGTTTAAATGACTTGCCCAAGCATCACATAGGAATTTGGTGGCAGAGACAGGGATACAATGCAATTACCCATGGCATCATTTAACTGCATGAACCATGAGACGACCCTTTCTCTTTCTGCTGTTCCCTGCCTCATTCACTACACGCCTTCCAACTTCTGCAACAAATGAGGCAGGAATCTAACAGCCTCCTTCACTACAAAACCCTGATTCATCCAGAGAGCAGATTCAGCCTGTGCACTGAATGAGGCAGTGATCCTGTGGAAAAAATAGCATGTAATCATATAATTAAAGATTGTATTATAATGCATAGACACAGAAAGGCCAAACTAAGGTTTGCACAAACTTTAATTCAAACTTTTGAGGGCTTGACTTTTCAACCTTAATGTTCTTTTAACATACTTTTTCGATGTAATTTCCTAATTAAAAAAAAAAATCAAAAAACAAGTTTCAGGTCCCTGCTTCAAAGAATGTAGAGGCCAGAGCCTCTCAATTAAATGGATGTAAGAATTGTTTTTAACAGGGGCAAAACAAGATATTTTCCCCTAACCTCCTATCAGAAATGTCTGAACCATTTTTTCTGAAACTTTCTGAAAGGATTCAGCTTGAGGAAGACACCTGGCATGGAAAATTTCAGACCAAACAAATTTTAGTAGTTATAAACATCTGAAAATAGGGTGAAAAAATGCAGTGCTATCAATTTTTGCCTATAATACAGGCAATTATACACCATTTAAAGAGCTTGGACCTTTACTCCTGATGAGATCTGCTTAGAGATCAAGGGGTCCCAAGGAAACCAGGACATCTATTAGTTCAGGGAGCCAAACTCTATGCTCATTTCAAGGGGAAAGGAGCACAAACCCCACCCTTGAACAAAGTAGTTTCCACAAGTGGCAACGTGCAGGGTGGGTTTTCATTTTATTTTATTATATTGTCACCTACACAATGTCAGCAACTGAGAAAAAAAATGTGTTCACAAATGTTACTCCCTTTTGGCCAGTCTTCAAGCCACTTGACGCTGTTCATATCAAAGCAGTGTTGAATCAACTTACCAATGAAATAAATGTTTTACTGAAATATAAGTGTTCGACACCTACCCCTTTCCCTTCCTCCACTAATTTTATAATTGTGCCAAAAAAGCAATCAAGCTTTAATGATGTTGAAGCAGCAGAGTAACACAGGCACAAATGCAGCTATCATCAATATTTCTCTCAGCCATCAGTTGCTTTTACATCTCAGAGAACTGTCAGAAGTTTAGCTATTGCCAAGGCCCTTTTTTCAATCACTTACAATATCTTGAATGAGAAATCCATCAGAGTAAAGATACTATCCTCCAAGACACATGTATGGAAGAATCAAAACAGCCTTGCAAGTATTATTAGCCAGGAAAACAATGCACAGAGCCATTCGAAAATTCTATTTGAATGTGTGCTACATCCGTTTCCATTGACTAGTCCCAGGAATTGATGCAGTTACTACAGTCAGGATTAGCAATTCTTTCTAGGGACATCCTTCATAAAAGAAAATCCCTCAGCTTGAATGAATTTTTGTCCCAACAAATGAGGCATGCATCCCAGAGGTTTTGACTGGATAAGGTATTGTTCTTGTCTTAGGCCAGGTCTACACTACCGCGGTAGTTCGACAGCTGGCAATCGAACTTCCGGGTTCGATTTATAGCGTCTGGTCTGGACGCGATAAATCGATCCCGGAAGCGCTCGCCGTCGACTGCGGTACTCCAGCTCGGCAAGAGGAGTACCGCAGAGTCGACGGGGAGCCTGCCTGCCGCGTGTGGACCGCATCTGAACCGCGGTAAGTTCGAACTAAGGTATGTCGACTTCAGCTACGTTATTCACGTAGCTGAAGTTGCGTACCTTAGTTCGAATTTGGGGATTAGTGTAGACCAGGCCTTATACTAAACTGCTGTGAGCTGTTAAAAAATGCCATGTTTCATCCTAGAGGTGGTAAGTGAAAGGATGCATGTATATAGCTTGCATATTAGTTTGCCTTGGTTTTAAAGCATCTGGGGACTCCTTTGAAATGAAAAATGTTATATGATTCATATAACTTCATATACGTATTTATTTATACTTTTCTCCATTGATGTGGGCCTGTAGTCAGAGTTGCTGACAACATGAGCAGTACTGCTGGTTAGGAATCGTTTCACTTATCACCAGAGCTGAGTGGCACTGCAAACTCCACTACCCTATGCACAGTACAGGCAGAACGCTGCATCACATAGGAAAGCCCACACGGCAGTAAGGGAAGCTAATATTTGGAGCAGTTAAAGTAGCAGTTCAGTGACTCACCCATAAGTATCTTTCTCCAGGATTCAAAGGGATAACTTTCCAACAAAGGATTCTGAGATTTAGCTGCATGGTTTCCATTCATTTTAATAGGAGCCATGCAGCTTAATCCCCATGTGATGTGAATTGAATAACAGGACTGTGACCCCAACAGAATCCCAATGCAAGAGGGCAAGGGGCTCACTGGTATCTGGTAGTGAGTTTCAGGTCATTGTGCAACACCAACTCACTACAGTCATAACCTGTATCTAAAAGTGTCAGGTAAGGTATCAATAGAAATCTAATAACACACTGATCATTAGTATTATTGTGTGGTATACGTATGGAGGGCAAATTCAAAATTACAAACATACTGGGAATTATGTTCTTAAAATGTGCCTGTCAGGCAGGGCTGAAGTTACCCCACCCTAGACAAAGGAATGTGGTTCTGCCACCATGAAGGTATTTCCAATGTGCATTAAGAGACAATGGGAATGCAATTTCCATAAAAGGTAAACAAAACCATTGAGCCAACAAAGGGAGGAGATAACCACTCAGCATCATGGTGGGGGGAAGAGGGAGGGAGCAGATTGCAGGAAACAGATCCATTTTTATTTTAGCAAACACCAGCGGGGGAAGAAACTAGCATGGAACTTCCTTCACCAACAGATTCCATGTCTCCTTTCTCACAGCTTGAATGCGCTTTACTTTGAGGAGTAGCATTCAGAAGAATCCATTTCAAAGATTCACTGGACTATGCGAGAGAGGGGCAAAGAACCCCAAGTGATCTTTCACCTAAGGAGACAAAGGAACAAAGCACTTTAGGCTTTGTGGAAGATCCTGACCAGAGGGATAGTCAATCCTCTTGCTGGAAGGAAGTGTGATAAGAATCTTACCTTGACCCAAGACTGTAGTTTTGTTAAGTTTTGGTTTCTAGAAATCATTTTTCACTTTTATTTGCATGTAACCATTTCCAACTCTATCGTCTATCCTTGAATTCATCTAAAATCCCATCTCCTTTGGTTAATAAACTTGTTTCATTTTTAATCTAAACCAACCCAGTGCTGTGTTTGAATTGAAGTGATAGGTAAGGCCAGCTAAAATGATACGCTGTTCAGGTTGTTTCTTGAGACACAAACAAACCTTATTCCTCTGAGTGGTCCAGGAGAGGGCTGGACATTGCAAATGTTGGGGAAATTTGGGACTGGGAGGTGTTGGGGTCATTTTGCCCGGTGTAACCAAGTCTGAGGCCAGAGTGTGGCTGTGGTATGACAACCAGGCTGCCGGAGTCAGAGCTGCTGGCCCAGTGTTGCTTGTCACCCAGACACCCTGTGCATGCTCATACACTGGTTGGGAGCATCCATACAAGGGAGATGCAGCAGCAGAGCATTACCCCAGCAGGGCTATTGGGCAGGTGATGACACAACCCTTCACTGGGCTGGACTGCATCCCAGAACATGAAAAGGGCCAATCTAGGGAAAGCTTTAAAAAAAATGGTGGGGCTACTGCCATGTTGTGTGTTTTACATACAAATCCAGTGACTTGCTGCATGACAACTGTTTGTGGACAAAACAATCCACGTGGGTTTAGGTCCTGAGCCTCATTGTCCTCATTCCTGTGCATCTCAGAAGGAGTTGAGAGAGCTCAGCATTATGTGGGATCAGGCCCCAATCCACAACAGAACTTATGTACATGCTTAAGCGATGTCCTGAAAAAGCAATGGTGGGGGGTGGGGCTGATTGCACACACAAAAATCTTTCAACACCTGTTGCTGTCCAGTGACCTACCGTAACATAAAATGAAACAGGAGAATGCCACCTGGTGGAATTGCCCGTTTATATGCTAAAGAAGCTGCTGAAGCAAAGAAAAAAAAACATTCAATTAATATGTGATGTTACATGTAATTGGCAAGGCAGATGTACTTCACAATGGCATCTCAGTGAGAACTTAGTAACCATCCAGGAGCCATTTCAGGCAGCAAATTACTAAGTCAAGGCAGCGAGATCATGTCTCAATTAAACCTTCCACAGTGATTGTAAATATTCCTGGTGGATGTGCAATTCGAAAAGCAGGCTGTGAGAGTAAGAATGTCAAAATCGGCTGCAGCTTTAAGAGCATTTTACTGCCATTCTGTGCCTTTAATCTTCATTTGGGGTCAAATTCACCTTGATGGAAAGGGCCACACGAGATTCTCTTCACCCCTTAAGCCACATTAGACAGCTTCCTGGGATGGGGGAGAGGTAGGCAACAGTGGATCAGTCACAACTGTGAGTTTCTTTGCACACTCTATCTGCCACAGACTGAGTCTACAAATTAGCCCTACGTAAGCCGGCACAGAGCCTGGCGATGGGTGCAGGTCAGGGTAAGGGAACGGCTGTAGGATCCATGCTTATACTGGTGCAGTGACTCTCAATATGCTATGAAAGTGCAGAGGAATTGTAGCCATTATTCCAGCCGCTGGGGAGCTGCATTGCAGCTCTGCAGGCTGCAGCTGGATTATAGGAGTAGATTTCACTCCCCTCCTGCCCCTATTTCCCTGCATTTTAGCCTTGATATTTATTTGGCTTCTAGCTAGGGTGGTAAAAGGATTAGATACTTATGATCTTTTCCAACAAGTAATCTTCAGGGTAGACATTGAGCTGTCTCCACAAGCATAGCTTCGCATCATGCTAGAGGTCTCCCCCTTTGTTGACTGAGGGCAGCTTCTTAGCCTATTTCCATCTCCTCAAAAGAAATGGTTGGACTTTTGTTTTGTTTTGTTTTTCTCTGCTGAAAAATCAAAATATTTTTTTTTCTGAAAGATGGGGACAAAAGTCCAGCCAACACCTGCACGTGGCAACACAAGTTATGGTACAGAGCAAAATAGTCTGAGAGATTTACATTGCAGGGTTTGTCTTCCCATCTGTGGCATGCCCATTCATTCTCTCTTCTCTGTAAAAGGAAGCATTAAGTCCATCCACTGACTCTGAACACTTTCTGGTAGCTGAAGGAGGGGCCTGGAAAAATACTCTTCAAACAACAGGCTAAGAAGATCAGTTAGTAACTTGCTGCCATGGCTTTGTGTGCTGTAGCAGTTTATGTGAGTAGTCTCACTGACTGCATGCATGAGTATATACACACACAATGTCTATCTATATGTATTGTGATAGACCCAGGCCAGTTGGGTACAACAAAGTAGTCCTGTTGGTATCCAGGAAGTAGGCGGGCAAAGCCCACTGCTAAAGGACCTCCCCCCAGCCTAAGGAGAGGATTACAACAAAGTAGCAGAAGGCACTGGATTAGCAGTTTTCTGTTCCCTGACTGACCAGAGCAGGGGGTGCTCCAGGCTAATGAGAACACCTGACTCCAATTAACCTGCAAAGAGTCAGGTGAGGCCATTAAGGTAATGTGAACACCTGACTCTAATTAAGGCCCTTTTTGATACTACAAAAGGGCTCACTCCAGTCAGTCTGAAGAGAGCCAGGGGAGAGGAAGTGTGATGGAAGGGCTGGTCAATGAAGACACCCTCAAGCCATTGGTAAGGGTGAAGAAGAAAGAAGTGGGAGAGCTGTGGGGAAGTGGCCCAGGGAAATGTAGCAACTCTGGCAGTGAAAGGTCAGCTGCCAACAGCTGCTGCTATTAGGGCCCTGGGCCGGAACCTGGAGTAGAGGGTGGGCCTGGGTTCCCCCCAACCTGCCACTACAGAAACACCTCCTGGGAGGGGAAGTCAGGCCCCTGTCAGGACAGGAGGCTAAACTGTTCTGAAATAAGTCCCTAGGGACAACAGAGACTGTGGGAGTTCTCTCACCAACCTCCTTGCTGGCTTATGATGAAAAGGGCTCAGTAGACTGTAACCCTGGCCCTAGAGAGAGAAGGGCTACGTGGAGGGTCACAGTGAGCCACTGAGGCTAGCATATACCGCCTAGAAGCGCAGGAACCACGGGGACAAGGTTGAAGCTCTGCCACAGTGTGTGTGTGTGTGTGTACATATATATATATATATATATATATATATATATATATATATATATATATATATATGTACATAGGTATATGAGCTTGTGTGTGTGTAGGTGGGTGTACATAGAATAGATATGTATACACACACAATATCAGTAGTCTCAGAGTCAATGGTACAACCTATATTATATAATATAGCTAGCTATCCATAGGCATATTTGTGTGTGTGTATGTATATACATACAGGTATATACATAATTAGACTGTATCGATATAAAATAAATGATGAAATTGCTAGAAGCTGAAATAATCAGTGTGCTGCTCTTCTTGGACAGAGAGTTGATGTGTTTTAATCGCTTAAACAGGAACAGAAGTGGGCAGCTTGTCCCAGCAGTATACTGTGGTTTCCTAGGTAACTGTACTTGAAATAAGGTGATGTCTGGAACTGGGTTGTAGCAAATCAATTTGTTGTAGGTGCATGCATGGAAAAATGAAGCCACACAGAATCCTGCTGATTCTCAGCTCCTACATTGTATCACCTATTTATTTCAGTAATTGAAGATTTCAGTGAGTTTTAATGATCAGCAACATATTTCTTTTGTGGGGAGGGAAACACAAAATATTATTATGCATATTATGTATTCTTGATACAGTGCCATAGCTCTGAATTATGCTTTACAGACAAATGAAAAATGACAGATCCCTGCCCTGAGGATTTTACAATCAAAGCCCTGATCCTGCAAATCCTTGCCCATGCAAGAGTTGTCCCATTGATAGCAATACGACTACATCATTGACATTCATCTGACTATTCATATGCATAAAGCCAAGCACATGCACAAATGCTTGTGGAATTGGGGACAAAGCTTGCTCCTTTTATGCCAGTAGTCCCACTGATTCATTACTTATGGGGATAAGGTGAGAAGGATTTGGCCCTAAAATTAGACTTAGCATAGCAAGAGACAAAAACAATCAAAGGATAGAGGTTAGCAGTTATGGGACAGCCCAGTGGTAGGGCATTAGACTAGAACTTGAGAGACATAGGTTCAAGTTCATCCTCTGCCACTGACTTCCTCGGTGATCTTACGCAAGTTACTTAGCCCCCTGTGTCTCAGTTCTTATCTGTAAAATGTGGATCATAGCACTTCCCTACCTTGTAGGGGTGGTGTTGTGAGGATGACTACATTAAAGATTATGAGGTGCTCAGATACTGTGATGGATGATGAAAGCCATAGAAGTATCTTAGATAGAGGGCTACAATAGTGCAAGATTATGACGCGTATTAATTTTATACACACTTCATGTTCATTCCATTTCATATTTACAATTAACTAAATATAATGGTGTTTAGAATGAAGGCCATTACAGAGACTGGTGTTCTAAAACAACAATAGAAATGTTTAGCTTTGGTGAATCTCTGTTAAATGTCCATATGTGCTTCAATTGCTGCCATTTTGTTAGAAAGGGCTAGTGTAAACACTGAAGGGACACCATCAATATAAAAATCACACTTCTGTCTCAACGTTCTTCTGCATTTAGACAGCTAGTTTATGCTGTATATTTGACAGCACTTTGGGGGCCTGATTCTGCCAAGTGCTGAACAACTCCAGTGATGGACGTTGAAAGATTCAGCACTTCCAGGAGTTGTTTAGCAGCTTGTAGAATTGGGCCCTTAAAGATAGGGAAAATATGGTTGCAAAATCAGAAAAAATAGCAGATGGCTCAAAGTAAGGTTTGGGACCTGAAACCCCTTCAGTCAAATATGAAAAATGAATTCAGTTTCTAGTTTGATAGTGTGTCTCTTTAATGCAAGTGGTTCTTGTATTCACTTTTAACAAATG
Organism: Emys orbicularis; assembly: GCF_028017835.1. NCBI lineage: Eukaryota > Metazoa > Chordata > Testudines > Emydidae > Emys > Emys orbicularis. The sequence goes on from NC_088684.1 coordinate 118,963,505, forward strand.
TATAGACAAAAAGAAAGGCAAAATGTTATCATTGTTTAACAAGACATCCAGAAATGCTGACCATGGTTCTTCTCTGAACCATCTCTAATTTATCAACAGCTTTCTTGAATTGTGGACACTAGAACTGGACACAGTATTCCAAATACGGTTGCACCAGTGCCAAATACAGTGGTAATATAACCTCTCTGCTTCTATTCAAGATTCTCCTATATATCCAAGGATTTCACTGGCCACAGTGTCACCCTGGAAGCTCATGTTCTGCTGATTATCTGCAATGACCTCCACAAGTCCTTTTCAGAGTCACAGGTTCCCAGGATAGAGTCCTCATCTTGTAAATATGGCCTACTTAGAATAATAAAACTGTAGGGCTAGAAAGGACCTCAACAGGTCATCTAATACAACCCCCTGTGCTGAGGCAAGACCAAGTTTACCTAGACCATCCCTGAAAAGTGTTTATCTAACCTCGCCTTAACATGCTGGCTGCTGCTTTCTGCAGCTCCCATTGGCTGGGAACAGAGAACCACGGCCACTGGGAGCTGCGCGGGATGGTGCCTGCGGACGGTCAATGTCAGCAAAATGTCTTGCGGCCTGCAATCAGATTACCCTGATGGGCCGCCTGCAGGCAGCAGGTTGCCCAACACTGAGTTAGGCATTTGATTCTTCTTTGTTCCAAGACGTATGACTTTACGTGTGGCCATATTAAAATGCATATTGTTTGTGCCCAATTTCTCACGCAAGCCAGATCCCATGACCTATCATCTTAATTTATCACTCCCCCATACTCACATTAATAAATTGAGCCTCATTTATGAGCATCCCTGCGAGATAGAAAGGTATTGTTATCCCCACTAGATACATGTGAAACTGAGGCACTGAAAGCAGCCTAAATTCAAGGTCATACACACAGCCTGTGGCAGAACCAGGATCTCTTAATTCCCAGCCAAATGCTTTAACCATGCAACTATCCATCTTTGCTGTTGTAGCTGTTTGAGTCACTGCACCTAACTCCATACTTCTCAGCCTAACCAGAAAATGTGTGATAAAATTACCTAAACACCACATGCACATGCAATACAACTTTTTTCACAACTTATAGGTAAGGTCAGGGTTCTTCCACATATCTATCTGTCCCTTCCAGGCTGGAAGTCAAGGAGAGAGGGCCTCATCACCCACCCATTCCATGGATCTGGAAAAGGATCTCATGGATCCTGGAACTTGTGTGTGGAGAGAAGGAGGAGAGAGAAATTGGGTCTGGTGGAGTCACATGGGAGACACATTATTCCTCCTGGCAACCTGAGGGAAGTCCTCCAGAAAGGTAATACAGGTTCAGGAGCCATCTCTCTGGACCAAGCAGGGACATGCACAAGGGGATGTGGCAAGCAGGGGCAAGACCCTCCCAATAATCGGCATGGGCACAGAACTCCTCCGGCCCTGCAGCTGGAGCGGGAAAAGCGAGCTCGGCCGGGGCAGGGAGAATGAGCTCCTCTGGCCCTGGGGCTAGGGCATGGACACAAAGTGCCCCTCCAAAAGGGGTCAAATTTTTATTCCTGCACATACCCCTGCTACCAAGCAAGGTTCCAATGGCTCTGGCAGCATGACTCTATACCCCTATGCAGATACCCTGAAATCTTGGCAGAGCACCGAGATTCATACAAATCTGGAGGAATCTATTGGATTTCAGTGATAGACCCTTATTCTCTTCATGAGTGTGAGTGGAAGGGATGTAACCTTTTGCTGCGTAAAAACTCATAGGATGGGGGACCCATCATTTGCATTCATAAAATTAAACTGCATTCTTATATCCCATGTTCATTTACTGCAGCTTCATCAAATAACCTAGCATCTACAGTGATGCTTCTAGAGAAAGGTTTCATGGTTGTAGGCATGATCTATACCTTCCATATGGCCAGGGCTGCTGGACAATCTGCACTGAAGGATCCTCCAGCTTCTCCCTGGCTCTAATGGAGCCTTAGTTTCCCCATGGGTGGAACTCTACTTAGCTTATAAGCTCTTGGAGGAAGGGACAGTTTTCTATGTGTACAGTGCCTACATTAAATAGTAGGTCCCTGATTCCCAGCTCCACTGCAATAGCAATAGTAATAACAGTGATGATTATTCCTGGAGAAACGTACTTTTTCTCATGCAACTGTATGTATTCTAGAAAATAAGCTATTGTGATTGTCCCTTTCACACCAAAAACAAATCAAGGCATTCAAAACTGACCATCATATAAAGCAACATTTCATCTCTAAATAAAACTTGCTTCCCCTCTAGAACAGGGGTCCTCAGCCTGGAGGGTCACGACATCTGGGAGTGTCACAAACAGATGTCAGGAGGTTGTGACCATTCTTCCCCCCTAGAGGTGAGGGGCAGAGGTTCCTTTACATTTTGAACTCCTCCTTTATCTCCATCAGTCCTTGCAGCTGCTCATGCCCCACTACTCACCTCTTCACAAAGTGATGGATAAACATACTAGCTGGATGATTCTGTAAATATGATCATTAATGAAATAGCAGTGATGACTCTAGGTTTCAGAATCAACTCTATTAAGAAAACTGGGTCAGTTTACATATCTGTGGACAGCTTGAACCAATAGTACCTGAAGCAGGTGTCAACAGGCTGAGAGCAGCTGACACTCACACATTGGGTGTCCACTGGCTGTTTTTTAAAAATCCGGAGTGAGGCATGGTAAGTGGGGGAGTCCTGACACGTCTCAATATAAACTTCCTATAACAATAATTTTGGGAAGCATGAGATTTTTGTTGGTCTCTTTTTCTTCATGTGAAATCTTTTCCTTTTAGGTTTTTTTTTTGGGGGGGGGGGAGAAATAAGGCATTTACCATGTTTGTTGGCTTTTAATACCCATTTGATAAAACCAAGCTCCTTTAACTCACACTTGGATTTTGTGGTCCTCTCTTTCCATATTAGGCCCTCTTCAGGCACCACTTACCTAGCAGAGGATACAGACTTTCACATTGTGTGGACGATACTGGTGAGTTCCACTGGTCTGTGACAGTGAACTTGGCACATATACAAGCAGGGCTGTGTATTCCATAAGCTAGGCAAGGAGCCAGCAACAAAGAGTGAGAGTGGCCAAAGCAATCAAATTCAATGGGTTGTAGTCTGAAAAAATAAGAGAGAAAATGTCAAAGCAATAAGCTCACAACAAGTTGTTGTCTTGGGCAGCCCAGCTTATGGCTTCATTCCTATTCTTGACTCCTTCCTACTGCCAAATGTAATTATATATCCCATTTCAAAATACAATAAAAGCAACGCAAAAAATTACACCCATTCTCCATAAGATATTTAAGATTTCCTTTTGGACACAGGGTGACACTTTCTTAGAGCCCCAACATCTTATTATACAGTAGCACATTTGGCCATGTCTGACTGAATACCAGCCAGTTAGGAAAAAAGACTAAGGCCTGGTCTACACTGCGGGGGATCAATCTCAGTTACGCAACTTCAGCTACGTGAATAACGTAGCTGAAGTCAACGTACTTAGATCGACTTAGCATGGTGTCTTCACCACGGTGAGTCGACTGCTGCCGCTCCCCCGTTGACTCCGCCTGTGCCTCTCACGGCGGTGGAGTACAGGAGTCAACGGGAGAGCGCTCGGGGATCGATTTATCGCGTCTAGACTAGACACGATAAATCGACCCCTGCTGGATCAATTGCTGCCCGCCGATCTGTCGGGTAGTGTAGACATACCCTAAAGGGAATCTTGGCCTGAAGGTGTTGTGCCCTTTCTTGGTTAATAGCTTTATTCTGGAGGTCAAAGAAGAGTGCTTCGAACTATTCCTTGGTTTCTGCTTCCTATGGTATTGATGGGGAGGTGGAGGCCAATGGATGGAATGAAGAATTTTAGCTTGGCTGACTTCAAAATGGAGCTGTCAGCCAGGGAAAAGTAAAGGGGGCATACAGGGTCAAAAGAGTTTAGAAACAAGAGCAGTAATCAGCAATGAATACTACCAGCTATTTTACTGTAAATAAAACTCATCCATCTGATAATTGTCCAAAATCCAGCAGGCCCACCTCCCCCAAACACACACAGGAGTGTTTCAAACCAAATTTTTGCTTCACAGCTACAAGTGATGGAAGAGAAAAGTGTTTGAAGGATCTGGAAATGAAGTGTAGTGCATCACAGGAGAATACCTGCAGAATTCCTGGGATTTTTGTGGTTTCTTATGTGCTTCCATAGTAAGACTGCCTCTTGGCTAAATAAAATTATCTTCCCATACCTTCTGGGCAGGATTTCTTACAGTGGGAAATTAATAAACCAGAGGTTTTCCGCTCAGCTGATACAAAATCCTTGATTATTTTGACTCAGATACATGATAAATTACACACTATATAGTTTTTACAAATCTGATGGTTTCACACAGTGCCCTTTAAACTAAACTGAAAAGTTTCTTTACCTTGCTTCTTTGTTGCTTCTTGTACCTCATTCGACTAGTTTCATTGTTCCATTTGGTTGGATTAATCAGGATACAATATTTCTTTGTTGTGTAACTACATGCTTGTACATTCCGAATGTGCATATTCTGACAGACCCAGACCAGTGGGGTACAGGAGTCTGGTAGAGGGCAAATATACTGGTCACTGGGTGAGTAGTTTTCTGGTCCCTGAGTGACCAGAGCAGGGGGTGCACTAGAGTAATCAGGAACCTGCTAGAACCAGTTAAGGCAGGCAGGCTAATTAGGACACCTGGAGCCAATTAAGAAGAAGCTGCTAGAATCAATTAAGGCAGGCTAATCAGGGCACCTGGGTTTTAAAAAGGAGCTCACTTCAGTTTGTGGTGCGAGTGTGAGGAGCTGGGAGAAAGAGGCGCAAGGAGCTGAGAGTGAGAGGGTGTGCTGCTGGAGGACTGAGGAGCACAAGCGTTATCAGACACCAGGAGGAAGATCCTGTGGTGAGAATAAGGAAGGTGTTTGGAGGAGGCCATGGGGAAGTAGCCCAGGGAGTTGTAGCTGTCATACAGCTGTTACAGGAGGCACTATAGACAGCTGCAGTCCACAGGGCCCTGGGCTGAAATCCGGAGTAGAGGGCAGGCCCGGGTTCCCCCCAAACCTCCCAATTGACCTGGACTGTGGGTTCTTCCAGAGGGGAAGGTCTCTGGGCTGTTCCCCAACCCACATGGTGAATCTCTGAGGCAAGAAAATCCGCCAATAAGCACAGGACCCACCAAGATAGAGGAGGAACTTTGTCACACTGGTGTCAGGGGTGGGATCTTGGGGTGCACAGCGTGGTGGAAGAAGGAGGGTGATTTTTAAAAAAAAACAACAACAAAAAAACAAAAAAAGGAGAGGGTTTATTTTTTTTCACCACAATGGATGACGTAGTGCGGGCACTGATACAAGCTACGGCGGCCCAGCAGGAGGCTACCCGTGTCCAGGCAGCCGCCCAACAGGAGGCAGTGCGGCTGCAGCAAGAGACTAATCGCCTGCTGATGGACCAGGCTGCTCAAGACCCAGCTATGTTGCGGGAACTGGTAAACCAGGTAAAGTCCCTTACAGAGCTGAATCGCGGCCATGATGGAACGCGGCTCATACGGGCCAGCCATTGGCTGCAGAAAATGACACGGGAGGAGGATGTAGAGGCATACCTTCTGGCCTTTGAGAGGACAGCCCTACGGGAGGCCTGGCCTCGAGATCAGTGGTCTGGCATCCTTGCCCCATTCCTGTGTGGGGAGGCCTAGAAGGCCTACCATGATCTGCCTGAAGAGACTGCGGCAGACTACCCCCAGCTGGAAGCAGAAATCCTGGCCAGATCTGGGGTAACGACAGCAGTGCGGGCCTAGCAGTATCATGGTTGGAGGTACCAGCAAGACAAAACCCCGCGGTCCCAATTGTATGACCTCATCCATCTCGCACGAAAGTGGTTGCAAACAGAGTCCCGGAGTCCGGAAGAGATACTAGCGGTTCTGGTCATCGACCGATACATGAGGGGACTACCACCAGATCTTCGTGCCTGGGTAAGCCAGAACGAACCCTCCACCTATGACGAGGTTGTCGCTCTGGTAGAGAGGCGAAGGACAGCGAGGGAGCTGACCCGACCAGTTAAGGAAGAGGCACCCCGGGTTAAACTAGCAGCACCGAGCCCTAAAGTTCGGGTGACTGGGCCACCAGGAGGGCCCAGGTGGAAAAAGAGAGAGGCTGAAGGCCCATCAGAGGCCACAAAGAGTTGGAGCACTGAGGGAGAAGAGAATCGTGATGTTAGACTGCCCAAACCAAGAGACCGGGGAACGCCTAGGGCTCCATACAGATGTTATGCCTGCGGGGAGTGGGGACACATAGCTGCACAGTGTCCCAATGCTGAGGAGCCTATGCAGTGTAACCTGGGGAACTGGGCAGATCCATGCTCCCTAATCCACCTTGTGGGGGTCTCACTAACCCCACATATGTATACCAGACCAGTGAAACTAAATGGGGTAGGGACCACAGCACTGGTTGATTTGGGGAGTGCTATCACGCTTATCTCAGGGAAGCTCGTGAAGCATAGTCAGCTGCTGCAGGCTAAATGTACGGGGATAACATGTGTCCATGGGACAGTTACTATCCCACCATCCCAGTAAAAATCGAGATCCAAGGGAACACTACTGAGGTAGCAGCAACTGTAGTCCCTAAACTCCCATACCCGGTGCTCATAGGGAGGGACTTCCCAGGGTTTGGAAACTTACTCCCAGTAGGGGGATTGGAGAAAGATGGGGACCCTAAAATTGGTGAGGCATCCACAGCAGACTGTCAACCCCCAATCTTCTCTGAAATATCCCCAGATTTGTTCTCCACTCCCGGACAGGGTAGAAAGACAAAAAGGGAAAGAAGGGCAGCTAAGGCCTTGGAACCCGAATACTGACCCAAAGCCAGAGGGTCGCTCTTGTAGGTAGGCGGACCCGCACAGCTGAAAAGGAGGCCATGCAGGAGGGAGAAGCACCTGAGTCTGACCCCCACCCTAATGTTTCTGAAACAGTAGAAGCAACAAAGACTGGACCCCTAGATCTTGGGCAGATTAGCCCCGGGAGAGGAAATTTTGGACGGGACCAGGCAGAAGACCCAAGGTATAACAACATTAGGAAGGAGGTGACTGAAATAGATAGGGTCCCCGTGGAAGGGAAAACCCAGGGACCAGGACCCTACTTCATAATGAAGAAGGATCTCTTATACCGGGTTGCACCAGTACAGGGGCAGAAGGTACAGCAGATCCTAGTACCTCAAAAACACTGTATTAAGTCTTGCTCATAGTCATCTTTTTGGGGGGCATTAGGGGGTAGAGAAGACCCTGGCACAAGTCCTACTACGGTTCTTCTGGCCCGGAGTACATGAAGAAGTGCGGAGGTACTGTGCCTCCTGCCCGGAGTGTCAGCTGCACAGTCCCCGTCCCCACTTGAGGGCACCGTTAGTACCCCTTCCCATCATGGAGGTCCCCTTCGAGCGGATAGCCATGGACCTAGTGGGACCCCTGGAGAAGACGGCTTGGGGCCACCAATATATACTTGTTGTTTTGGACTATGCTACTCGCTACCCAGAAGCCGTCCACCTGCGGAACACGGCCTCTAAAACTATAGCCAAAGAGCTGGTGGGGATCTTTGCCCGAAAGGGGCTACCGAAGGAGATATTAACCGACCAAGGAACCCCATTTATGTCGAAGCTAATGAAGGACCTCTGTACGCTGCTCCATATACATACCCTGAGAACTTCGGTCTACTTCGCAGACTGATGGGTTGGTAGAAAGGTTTAACCGAACCCTCAAGGCTATGATAAGGAAGGTGGTAAGTTGGGACGGGAAGGATTGGGACACCCTACTACCCTACCTTATGTTCGCTATCTGGGAGGTTCCTCAGGCCTCAACTGGGTTTTCCCCCTTCGAGTTATTATACGGGCGTCACCCCCGTGGCATACTAGATATCGCCAGAGAGATCTGGGAAGAAGAACCCAATGAGAGGAGAAATATAATAGAGCATGTAATGCAGATGCAAGACCGGATAGCCCGGGTTACCCCTATTGTACAGGAACATTTGGAAAAGGCACAGGAGGCCCAGCGAACCCATTACAATCGCCAGGCAAAAGTGCGACAGTTCCAACCAGGGGATCGGGTTATGGTGTTGCTACCCACGGCAGAAAGCAAGCGTCTGGCCCAATGGCAGGGGCCCTATGAGGTGGTTGAACCCATGGGGGAAGTAACCTACAAGGTGCGGCAGCCAGGACGCAGAAAACAAGAACAGATTTATCACGTTAACCTTCTGAAACCCTGGCATGCACAAGAGGCATGCACAGCGGTCCAAAAAGACCTAACCCAGGAAACCAAGCCTTCCAAACAGGTGAGAGTGTCTCCCGATTTAACACCAGACCAGAAGAATGAGGTGTCTGAGATGATCTTCCGGAACCAAGATGTGTTCTCGACAAAACCGGGTCGAACAACCGAGACATATCACCACATCGTCACGAACCCTGGGGCCAGAGTAACAATGAGGCCCAATAGGGTGCCAGCCGCAAAAAGGGAGGAAATAAAAGCAGAAGTAAAAAAAAGCTGGAGTTGGGGATCATCGAAGAATCCCACAGTCAGTGGTCCAGCCCAATCGTGCTGGTGCCCAAACCTGATGGCACCACAAGATTTTGCAACGACTTCCGGCAACTAAACGAAGTATCCCAGTTCAACGCGTACCCCATACCTCGCATAGATGAGCTAGTGGACCATCTGGGTAATGCCTGGTACTTGACTACCCTAGACTTGACAAAGGGGTACTGGCAGATTCCCCTTGCAGAAGACGCAAAGGAAAAGACTGCGTTCTCTACCCCAGAGGGTCTTTTTCAATATACTGTCCTCCCTTTTGGACTACATGGGGCCGCAGCTACCTTCCAGCGCCTCATGGACAAGCTATTACGCCCTCATAACAGTTATGCTGCTGCCTACTTGGACGATGTGGTCATTCATACCCCAGACTGGGAAACCCACCTGGAGAAGGTGGAGGCAGTCCTCGATACCTTCAGGCGAGCTGGCCTTACAGCAAACCCTGCCAAGTGCGCTGTAGGTTTTACAGAGGCCAAATATCTTGGCTACATTGTGGGAAAAGGTCTGGTAAAACCCCAAGTGAACAAGTTAGAGGCCATCCAAAATTGGCCCCGACCAAGTCGCAAGAAACAAGTCCGGGCGTTCCTAGGTGTGGTGGAGTATTACTGACGATTTATCCCTCACTTTGCCACAAGGGCAAGCCCCCTGACAGACCTAGTGAAAGCCCGTGGACCTGATCTGGTGACGCAGCAGAGGAAGCATTCACAGACCTACGGACTGCCCTCTGCAGTAACCCCATACTGATAGCCCCTGATTTCACCAAGGAGTTTATCCTGCAGACGGATGCATCGGAAGTAGGGTTGGGGGCCGTTCTATCACAGATGGTCGGGGAGGAGAAACACCCAATTCTATACCTCAGTCGGAAACTCCTTCCAAGGGAACAAAAATATGCAGTGGTGGAGAGAGAATGCCTTGTATAAAATGGGCCATGGAAACATTGCGCTACTACCTGCTCGGGCGCAGATTTGTCCTCGTGACCGACCATGCCCCTCTTCAATGGATGCAGCGGAACAAGGAGAAGAACACAAGGGTGGCCAGATGGTTCTTATCCCTCCAACCTTTCCAGTTGAGCATGGGGGAGGGATATGTGACAGACCCAGACCAGTGGGGTACAGGAGTCTGGTAGAGGGCAAATATACTGGTCACTGGATGAGTAGTTTTCTGGTCCCTGAGTGACCAGAGCAGGGGCTGCACTAGAGTAATCAGGAACCTGCTAGAACCAGTTAAGGCAGGCAGGCTAATTAGGACACCTGGAGCCAATTAAGAAGAAGCTGCTAGAATCAATTAAGGCAGGCTAATCAGGGAACCTGGGTTTTAAAAAGGAGCTCACTTCAGTTTGTCACTATATATATATATATATATATATATATGTATATATATATAGTTCTCAACCTGCAAGCCATTTGCAGAACAATCAGCACACAGCTGCGGCCCATGTAACATCCTCCAAGCCACAGAGGTGGTATATTGTGTGGATGCAGCCCACATAACACATAGAGAGCTGCATATGCAGCCCACAATGGTAAATAGGTTGAGAGCCACAGATAGATAGATAGAAGAAATATGGTACCACTGTAGGTGAATCAGGACAACAGAATTAGAATTCAGTAACTATCTTCCTTTCAGCCTGCCTTTGCAGGACATGTCTCTACTCCTCACCTACTCTATTCAACATCATTTTCACGATTACAGTACTTTCAGCAATGGCAACTACAGTACTCACGGCTGAGAATCCAAAGAGTTTGAGACAACCCTGGAAGTGAGACACCCTCCTAACATCTCAGGCATGAATGACTGAGTAAGGACCTGATCCTGCAAGTTCCTGAGTGCCTCCTGGGGGGCACTGAGCACTTTCAAAGCTCATTAACTTCAAAGAGAGTTGAGATCCCTCAGCATCTTGCAGGATCTGGGCCTGAGTGAAGGACATTGGAAGAGTGATTAGGTGAGACATGAGAGAGGTATTGATGCCACCTGTCATCTCTGTGTAGTGTATATGCATGGCCACATACAGGCAGTCAGACACCATGCAGAACTTTAATGCCACTTAGCAGGAGTTCCACAGACCTGAACAGCTGCCTTCCTGTCCTGCTGTGCCTACTGACGGGAACCACTTAGCCCTCAATGCTGAATCACCACTTCCTGCTCTCCTGAGGTAAGCAAATGAGATGGTGACTGATAGTGAATGACTGAATACCTGTGAGTGAATAACGGAGTGAATGAGAAGGAACAGGAGTGAAAATAGGAGGAGAGCTGGGTGAAATTTTTTTTGGCAGAAGCTTTTTTTTCCACTAAAAATGAATTCTGTCAACTGAAACATTTCATGAATTTGTGTTGAATTCACATCATTTTTGTTAAAAAAATGAAAAATAGAAAAAATCTGAGCATTTTGTTGTGACACTTTCTAAATAAAACATTTCAGTTTTTCAATTTGAAATGACTGTTTCAAATTTTATTTCAAATTCATTTTCAAAAAATAAATAAATGGCTTTTAAAAGCTCAAAAATGAAACAAAACTTTTCATTTCAGGTCATACAAAGATTTTCCCTCCCCCTTCCCCTCCCACAATCAGTTCTCAAAAAAAAATTAAAAATTTTTGTTTCAGGTTGACCCAAAATGATTTTTCTTTTTCATTTTCAAAACAGGCAGTGTTTTGACAAATCAATTAGTCACACAGCTTTAAACCAGAATCAGAGCAGGAGTGCATGAGAAAGAGATGCACTCACAAGTATGAAGGGGTAGCAGCCTTGCCTTCATGGTAAAGCACTGGGCTGAGAGTCAGAAAACATGGGTTCTAATTTGTCTCTTACTGTGCTAGAAAATAGGGATAATAATACCTACCTACCTATTTCACAGGGATGTTGGGAGGCTGACTTCACTAGTGTTCATTAAATTCTTTGAGTTCTTAGGATGGAATGTGTACAAAGTATTATTAATACCTGGGGGGAAATGGGAGGAAAACTTGGTTGGCCCCAATGCACATTATTCCAGCCTTGTCCCATTTTATATAAGATGAACTCATGAACTGTAAAAACAACGAGGAGTCTGGTGGCACCTTAAAGACTAACAGATTTATTTGGGCATAAGCTTTTGTGGGTAAAAAACCCACTTCTTCAGATGTATGGTTAACACGGCTACCCCTCTGATACTTGGTACCATGAACTGTAGATCAACTTGCAAGATTTTAAAGGACCCTAAAATAACTTTCTGGTCCCATATGTTGTCACTATGATGCAGCATTGCATTGTGTTATTAGGAAACCTCAACACCTCCTGTGGCTAACTTTGGCAACACGTGTGCGACCTACCTCAGTTTCTTCTTCTTCCACCCATTCAAAGGCATATTTTATCTGTCAGTGGCAAATTCAACCCCTTTTATTCATAGAAAGTTCCACTGTCCAGATCCATCACAGGAAAAAAATTCCTCCCAAAGTAAAATAAGAATACAGTGCAGCAGCTCTCCAATCCCATTCAGTGGTCACCATTCCCTGGTCACCCACCCGAGAGTCATTAACTTTTCTGTCCCAAGGTCCTTTAGCTGCAGTTCCAGGCCCCCGCTCTCAAGACTATCCACCTGAGAGTTCCAAGACCCTGCTCTCCTGCAACTCATCTCCTGCAGCCTCAATCAGGTCTCCCACCAGAGGGCTCCCCTCAGTGTTCCACTCACCAGGACTCCTCACCTGTGAGTCCTGCCCCTACTCAGGAGAACCTCCCTCCGGCACCAAGCCCTTGTTCCTAGGCTCCTCCTGTAGCCCCCACCATCAGCTCTTCTGCCAAAGAACTCCCTGCAGTGTTACACTCCCTAGGCCTCTTTGACAGGGCATGTGCTCGGCACCAAGCCCTTGTTCCTGGGCTCCTCCTGTAGCCCCCACCATCAGCTCTTCTGCCAAAGAACTCCCTGCAGTGTTACACTCCCTAGGCCTCTTTGACAGGGCATACTACACCTCCCCCCAGAGTTAGCCCCTTGCTTCTGGGCCCAGCTTGTATTGACCAAGCTGATTTTTCCCCCTCATTCTGAGGGGCCTCCACCCAAACCAAACTCCACAGGGAACCCCAGCTCTAGCCTGTCCTCCTAACACCTTTCCTCAGAATTTGTCACCAGCAGTTTCCAGTTACTGCTCTCTTTCAGGTCTCCTGCATCCCTTTACCCTCAGGCAGCTTTCACCTGCCACTGACTAACTCTGAGACTCACCTACACTGGATCCCTCCACTCCTTCCTAAAGAGGCCAGTCACCCTGTGAGAGACTGGGGCTGCATTTGCAGCTAGTCAAAAATTTCCATCAAAACTTTTTGTTTCTTTGACTGAAAATTGGGTTTTGAACTCAATGGAAACTTTCACAGAGTCTGTCTGCAGAAAAATTTGATTTCTTTTGGGTGAAAAATGTCTTTTAAAAAGTCAAAATTTTCTGTGCAAAATTGACAAACTGCCCCCTCCTCCATTTTCATTGACATTTTCTGAGGGGGAGGGAGACCTATTTTCCAATGACCACATGAGACACAGAAAGATGTTGCTGTGTCATGACACAACAATCACAAGAAATAAGCCCACCCACACATTTTCATTTTACAAGACATGTATTTATTATATATAAAAATGAGGAATGTTTGGTCAAGCACACTGTACACACATCTATGCTGGGTAACTGTGTGAACTTATTTCTGGGGGCCCCTGCCTCCCCTCCTCCCATTTGTTGCCCCTTCACTACATCATCTGTGAAATCAGAATGCAAGCTCTTCAAATCCAGGACCATGTGAAATTGATCAGCACTGTAAGGCAACCAGTACACTTTGGGTCACTGGACAATAAAGATTTGTGCTACAGCAGCACTTAAAGCACAGAGTGATTAAGTGACTTGCCCAAGGTCCCACAGTAAGTCTTTGGAGGAGCCATGTCCTTCCTCTGAATGAGATTTATATCTTGATATCACAATGCAGAAGTTTGTTCTTCAAAATAACCAGTTAAAGGTGGCAACCCCTGTTTCCAGTCCTTACATATGAACAACATACCCTGGGATATTTTCTTCTGCAACAAGCCTATAATTAGTGGGAATGGCATGTGTATATCAAGAGAATAATATAACTCCTTAGACACACTTATGGCCTTTCAAGACACTTGCTTTGGTTTTACTGGTTAGATATGTTGCGTCCTTAAGGTACATTTATAAGGTGGGCATACTAGAGTGGTGAGAGGGCACAAGGAAGTTTCTCTCCCCTCAGCACAACAGTGCAGGCACAAGAACTAGTATCCTAGAAAGGGGTGTCCTAACGGTGTCACAATGGGGCCATCGCCCTGATACATCCTAATCACCACGATGGCTGAGCTTGGAAGACAAACTGGCTCCCTTTGTTGCAGAAGGAGCCTTTCCCCGCCTTCTCCCTTTGCTCAGCTCAGCCTCTTGGGAGCCATAACTGAGCCCCTCAGCCCTCACTTTCCCCTGAGAGTGATAACAACACTGTAGCTATTTTTCGTTTAAAAAAAAATCCACTTGCAGTTTGATCAGGATCCAAACTCTGAGTGATAGTGATAAATGTACTGCTGTCCTCCTCACCCTCCTTCCATTTTTCAGATTCTGGTGTGGATACTCCTGAATGGAGGCATCAATTTCCAGGACAACAACAATGGGTTTCAATCTCCGATTATTTAATGAGGAATTATAAATAAACAGTACTTCTTCAGAGAAGCTCTATTCGAAATCTCTGTGGGATCCTAAAGAACTCCAGAATTGAAATAACTCACTGGCTCTACAGTCCTTAGTAAACACAATTTAATCTAAGAATAACAAGACGTTGTTCTGAAATGACGTATAGCATCAACAGACCTGGCTATGCCAAATTTAATTAAGGATTTTTATTTGCGGCAATAAATTATCATCCAAGGTGGAATAAAAGTTATTCAATTTGTTAGCATTCGGTTTCATTTAGGTGTACAATTAGTGGGTTTATCCTATTGCAAAATTCAGCTAAGAAATCAGAGCACCAACAAAGAGTACAACTGAATCTATTAACAATCTTCAAACACTAATTGGATACAGCTCTGGACAGGACATTTTATGTGTGTCATATTTCTCTCTCTCTCTCTCTCTCACACACACACACACACACACACACACACACACACACACACACACACACACACACACACACACACACACAATGTGTGTAACCATTTAGTAGAAATGATTGGTTGAATGCTACTAATAATAAAAGCAGTATTTTTTTACAGACATCACCAAGGGCATCTTTTAGTAAAGATACAAAGGGGAAAAAAGCTATAAAATCTTCTCTTTTTCTAAAGAGACCATGCAGAAGCAATTTCTTCATTAGCCTCATGCTGGTTCCTTATGTGTTCCCAGTAACCAGGGACCAAAATGGATCACGAATATGGCACCCAAGTGGTCCTATTGCCAAGCATCTTTTCCCACTATTTAAACTAGTGGGCAGTGTGGGTGTAAAATGCTACCACATTGTCAGCTGTAAGCAGACAGAAACTAATCTGTTGACAACAAAAAGCCAATTTATGTATCACTGTAACATTTCCCTGGCGGGTAGCCAGGGGTGTGAGGCACCTCGCTACCACCTGCCCTTAGTGTGAGGAAGCCTTGTCTGTGCTTGCCTGGGTCAGCTCCCCACCTCTGTCAACTACAGGCAACACAAGCACTCCCCTCTAGGCCTAAGCAGGCCGCGCTATCTCTCTCCAAGTTAGCGGCAGGCACACTCCAACCCCAAGCCCTCCAAGTGGCTCCCTGGAGTGTGCAGTCCCTGTTCCATTGCACACTGACTGTATTCACAGATTCACCACTTCCAAAGAAGCAGTACACCCCAGCTTACCAGTCCCACCTCCGGTCTCTGCTCTGCTTAACACAGAGATACGTTTATAGTGAAAACAAATAAAAGTTTATTTTTTATTCATTAGAGATTCAAGCAATAGAAAGTAGAAGTGTTGGAAACAAATGGCTACATATAAAATAATACACATACCTAGACTTTACTTAACTAGATACTTTTCTGTCTAATAGAGCAATATTCGCCCCAAATCCTTCCAGTGTTTTACAGCCAGGTTTGGCTGTGATCTTCCATTTATGAGACAAGTCACACTGTCAGCTTGCTTCCTTGGTGAAAGATTCAGCATGTCTCTTGGTAGCCTTAGATATACCAGGACAGTCCTTTGTTCTTTTCCGTAATCTGGACACACCCTGCTTATTGGTTTCCTCTCTTGTCAGTTTTGCAATCTTTTTATTAGCATCAGGCTCAATATGCAAACAGATTTACATTGTGAGACACAAGATACACACATGGCCAGCCAGTGAGATACACATCTATTACCCTTTGCTGGAAAGGAACCTGTCCAAGACAGCTCACCTCCTGGTTACCTGCCTTAACAATATCATTTTCAGTACATAACTCCTTAAATGTTATCTGTACATTCATTTCACAGTGATTATGATGACTGGCTTTAAGCAGAGCTCTCACCCTTTAGTGAATTATTATACATATATCTAACTCTAAGCACCCATTGTGCCCTCTGCCAGTTGACACAATGAGGTTCCTGGGTCACAATCAGGTACAGGGCACAATTCTGCAGATTTTATTCAGGAGATCTTAACATTCACCAAAAGCGAATCTCATCCCAAAACCACAGAGGTTATGCTGGAAGAATTGCTACCTGTGTTCCCACTTTAAGTTTGTTCATGTGCTGGTCCAGTGGTAGTTTTGCCTGAGTAATATTGGCAGGATAAGGCCCCTAGTACAGTATATAAAGTAGCAGGATAACCTACTGGGACGTGAACTAGGGAAAAAACACATATTCTAAAAAATAAATGCAGAAGAAGAGATAATTGATGAAATTATGGTTGTACGTGTGCTATTACTAACTGGAAGGACAACCAAATCTAATTCAACAGCAATAACAATTCTTTATTGCTATAATATCCTCTGGGTGCTAATCAAGCATAAAATTAAAATAAAATCTTAAAGATAAAAGGCTTGGAATCACATAATCAATAATAACTTGAGGCCCGATCCTGCAAGTATTAGGCAAGGAAATAATTTTACTTGGATAAGCAGCACTATTGAACTCAGAAGGACTACTCATGGGAGTAAAGGTACTAAAGGTGTTTATGGGTGAAATACTGCCCTAGCTGGATTGCAAATCTCCCACTGACTTCATTGGGGCCAGGATTTCACCTTAAGCCTCTACAGGATTAGAGATGTACAAATATACAATAAACAAGCTGACTTCTCTCACCTCTTCATTGTCATTATTATTTGTATTATTATCTGTATTACATTGGCTACAAGCGAGATCAGGCCCCACTGTGCTGGATATGCACAAGCCACAAACACATGGAATTTGAACCAGTCCCAGCTCTGAAGAGTGCCTACACTCTAGATAGACTAATAGAACAAATAGTGGCAGAAAGGGATTCAACATACAAAGCAGAAGATTGGGAACCCAGACACAGAGATTAAATGACTTGCCCAAGATCACACAGGAAGTCTGTGGCAGAGCTGAGAATATAATATATGTCTCTCAACGTTCAGTATAGAAATAAAATGTATCCTTGTTAAATGTTTGGTATGTTTGCCACCCCTCCACCCCATTTCACAAGTCAATATAAAACTGTAAAATAAATAAAAATATATTAAGCCTCACAGAAGCTTAGCCCACTCATTAAGCAGGTGGCTCCATCCTGTTAACTTCTTCCCAGCTTTCACTGATAGTCCCAGGTAGAGTTTGTTGCAGTAGTCTAGCACACAGGTTACAGAGGTGTGGATGAAACAAGAAGAGCCTCTAGTCTCTTTGCCACTAGAGATGAAAGCCTCTTGGACATTGGAGGTACATCTGCACTGCAAAAATAATAATAAAAAAACCCACAGCAGCAAGTCTCAGAAGCTGGGTCTACAGACTGAGGCTCACCCTTCGGTGCTAAAAATAACAGTGTGGACATTCTCGCTCATGCTGGAGCTCAGGGTCTGAGCCATGTGCCTCCCACTGAGTTTCAGAGCCGAAGTGGGACTGTCTACATGGCTATTGTTAGCACCATAGCGTCAGCCCCACAAGCCCGAGACTGTAGACCTGGGTTCTAAGACTTGCTGTTGTGGGTTTTTTGTTTGAGATTTTTTTTTTTTTTTTGGTAGTGTAGACATACCCATAGAGAACAGAAGTCTAGTGCAGGTGTTACTTAATGTCCGCAACATGTCTCGCATATAAATTGTGTGTGTTTTTAAAAGGACTTTTGTTGGTAAGGCAGTACCAACTAATGACAAAGGTAGATTGAATGTGTCATGAACATGATGCATTTTTGGCCATGAGCTTACAGGAAATCTAAATGGTTGTAAATAACTTTGTTCAAATGCCCTGAGGTTTTTAATGGAGAATGAAAATGATAAGGGTCATATATTAGTATTTTACTGACTACAAGCCAAAAATTCAACATACCGATGGGTGAAAAGGAGAACGCATCCTTCTGTCCAGGGAAAGAGATTTTGGACCTTTCCATTTCCAAAATAATGAATAGAATGAATGGGTCTGGGGTTTTTGTGAATTGCGGCTTGTGCTCGTGCCTTCATATTTTCTGCAAAAGTATCAAAAAGAAACATTTTTTTTGGCTGGGAAGGTTTTCTTTCAAACATTCTCATGGAACTTTTCCAGTTTTCCAACAGATAAAAGGACCATTTCAGAAGAAAAAATAAAAATGTCCCATAATTTTTTTAAAGGTCATTTTGGTAAAAAAAAAAAAAAAAAAAAAAAATGTTGACCACATCCAATTAACATAATAGTGGGGTTATCGAATGGTTAAGACCTCTGTTTTAAGTCTCTCCCCTCCCCCTACCCCAAAAAAGCCTCTCCCAGCAGCACAGTGCCACCTAACACCATGTTGTAAGATACTCTTCCCTTACCTGTTCTTTTCCGGAGAATCACGCCACTATTCTTAAAAGATTTTTGTTGCTGTTGGTTGCCACATTTCCTCCCTTATTAAATCATTCACCATGTAATTTACATCATATTGCTTAATTAAGGGGAAATTGTTTTGCTGAGGAGTCTGTTGGAGGATGAACAGAATCAATCAACTTTCTTAAAAGACTAGAATCTCCATAAAAAACCATTCACTTCCAAGCTTACTTCTGCAGAAACAATAAAATGAATGCTATAATATACTACCTGGAAAATGTGATGCTGCCGTGCACTTTAAATGCTTACGACAGGTATATTGTAAATGTTTATGATGGATATATTATATATTTTTCATAGCTCTGGTTAGAAACTAAAAGGTGTTTAACTTAATAAGCATCAAGTGCTTGAATTTGGGGCTGGGGTACTAATAGGTGGCTGTACCATGCCACCATTTTCACGGCTCTCAGCTAATGAAAGGAAAAAGGAGGCAGAGCAAAAGTTGTCAGGCCACCACTTCTAGTGTCATCACTTTGCCCTCTAGCTTCTCCTCCCAGTTCAGGCACTGCTAATAGGAGTTATGTGTGTGCATATCGACAGAATAAAAAGACATCTTCTGCACACAAGTATAAAGTCAACTGCTGTGTCTACTGCAGACCACCCATCATACTGGAGAAGCTGAACCTAATTAATTTAAACCTGGCCCGCCTTGTTTTATTATAAGTAATAAGAATAATTTGTTTCTGTAGCACCAAGAGTCTGCTACGGCTATTGTCTTCAGTTGTACTTAGTAGCTTGCAGGATCAGTATAATAGTTATAATTTACAGATAAGGGCTGGGGAATTGGGAATGACGACAAACAAAGTGACAGAGCAGCAGTTCTTGACATTTTTCATACCAGGACCACAGGTAGCCAGGATCTCACTCACACCACGTCCTTCCCATTTAGCAATATGGGAAGGACAGGATGGTCATTGACCCCCTGATATCTGTTTGTGACCTCTAGCTTAAGAATTCCTGGGCTAAAGTACTAAAGTTAACCCCTGTCTGGTTGGTTCCATGATTTTAGTTTATATTTTCTATTTTAAAAGAAACTGATGTACCGTCGAACAAATGTCTGACCCACTATTCTCAAAACAAAGGAATGAACTGATTGTAACACACAGCAATGATGATTTTGTGTGAGTATGTGTATGTGTAAGTAAGAGTGCTGATGTCCATAACAGCAGCCTCCACAAGGGGCTTCACGACTCCGCCTTATCATCATCATATGACCTCATATCATAGGCTTTATTTTTTTGAGTGTTTGCACTTACCCTGTAAAACATTTCTCCCAGGCATGTAAGAGATTTTCTTTTTTCCTGGCTTCCAGAAATTTAACTCCAATGGTAGACAATGTGGTTAATGCCACAGAAAACAAGATTTGTATGGCCTAAAGACAAGCAGCAACTGCGATGGTCACTTGGTTTTCACGCTGAAGAGAATAAAAACATAAAAAGGGAAGGTTGAGTGAGGCTTCATTACCCACTAATACCTCACAGCAATTTTTTTCTTTGATAAATTAGCTCTAGACAAGCACTTGACTATCAGCATGGAATTTTATTCTGTAGCTCCTATACAGGAGAATTGCCTGATATCTCAGCTAAGTACTGTATATAGTACAAAGAGCAGAATATACTGAAAACAGATCCTGCTGGATTAAACTCTGTTTGCTTTGTGTAGAGCAGATTCAAAGCAAATAATGACAGTTAATTTTTTTAAATCTTCAGGGCAAGAGTAACATCTCATGGGTTTATTGCTTAAAAAGAGTTGTCACCCACTTGTCACAGCTGATCCTCATTTTTAAAGACCGTAAGATGTCACAATAACCCCTCATAACAAATGTTGCTGGGAAAAGGTATGAAAGGGAGGCAGAAAGACTGAATTAGTCCAAACAAAAGAGCCTCCTGTTACAATTCAAAGCCTGTTTTAAGATCATGCTTGGTAAACAAGAACAGTGTGAGACCAGACATTGGTGAACCCAAATTGGTGTCAGAACCTAGACCTAACTGGTGGACAAAATGATGAGTGGATGAGCTATTCCACCTAGAACTCCCTTTTGGGATCCTTAAAGAAAGGAACTTTGGGAGAAAAATTGTCTACTGTACCTACCTTCACCATCGTGGCTGCCACCCGTGACGGTCCATGCCCCTAGGGTCAGGGCCGCGTGGCTTATCGGTCACAGTCTATGAAGCAGCCCTTCAGTGCAGGGAAGCGTGGCCTAGTGGCCAGAGTCTATAGCTCCCCCGTTGGGTGCAGGACAGCATGGTCTAGTGGCCAGAGTCTACAGCACCACCCTTGGGTGCAGGTAGGGTGACCAGACAGCAAGTATGAAAAATCGGGACAGGGGGTGGGGGGTAATAGGAGCCTATATAAGTAAAAGACCCAAAAATCGGGACTGTCCCTATAAAATCGGAACATCTGGTCACCCTAGGTGCAGGACAGCATGGCCTAGCAGCCAGAGTCTACAAAGCGGCCCTTCAGCACAGGGCAGGGTGGCCTAGTGGCCAGAGTCTCCAGCACCGCCCTTGGATGCAGGGCAGTGTGGCCTAGTGGCCAGAATCTACAAAGCGGCCCTTTGGCGCAGGGCAGTGTGGCCTAGTGGCCAGAGTCTATAGCATTGGGGCGCCCCTTAAGGGGTGTGGCAGCCCCTGTAGGGGGGCCCGGGCCCACCCGACTCCACCGGGCCCCGACCCAGGGCCCTAACAGTGGCATAGCAGCTTGCCACTGACTCAGCGGGGGGGTCCTACCAAAACATGCTGAGTTTCCCCGGGCAGGAGGTACCACTCCGTCACCCTCCCTGGGTCACTTCCTACCAGAGTGTGTGTTGGGGTTTCCCATGAGATGTCGGGTCCTCTGTGTTCGGCAGGGCCAGTCGTCTCCAAGGGTTCCTCCAGTTGCCGGGGTGCAGGCAGGCCATGGATGGCTTTGATTCCCGGTGCAGTCAGGGGCTGTGGCTGGCCCTACACAGGAGCTTCCCAGGCAGGTCCTTCCCCTGCAGCCTCCAGCCCAGAATGATCTGGGTTCAATCCCTTTATACTACTAGAGCACTTGGAGCATGCCCAGTCTTGCCAGGGAGGCGGGACTTCCGCTGTCAATAACATGGGCTTAACCCTGTCTGGGCTAGTGCGGGGTAAGCAGACCCCGTCACACACACACACCCTTAAGAAGGACCCCCGGGGGCGGTCCGTCTCCCCTTCCTCCCCTCCCTGTCTAGAAAAGAAATTTGCGTTAGCGTGAGTCTTACCCGGATGATGAAACATGTGGAAGTCGTATGGTTGGAGTGACAGGTACCAGTGCATGATTCAGGGGTTCGCGTCCTTCATGCTGTGTATCCACCTGAGCGGGGCATGGTCAGTGATCAATTTGAAGGTGTTCCCCAGGAGATAATAGCACAGGGTGTCAATAGCCCGTTTCACGGCCAGGGCCTCTTTCTCTATCGTTGAGTAGTGTTGTTCTTGAAGAAATAATTTGTGACTCAGGTACAGTACTGGGTGTTCCTCCCCTTCCAGTTCTTGGGAGATTACGGCCCCTAAGCCTACCTCTGAAGCATCCATTTGGAGTATGAATTCCTTTGAAAAATCGGGGTGTCGCAGAACCGGTTCCTGTGTGAGCCGTTCTTTCAGAGTCCTAAAGGCCTTGTCGCACGGTCAGACCACTGCACCTGTCGCGGCTCAGAATTCTTTGTCAGGTCTGAAAGGGTGGCAGCTATGGATGCGAAGTCCGGTACAAAGCGGTGATAGTACCCGGCCAGTCCCCAAAACTGGCGCACCTGTTTCTTCATCTTGGGCATGGGTGTATCCATAAGGGCTTGTACCTTATTGACTAGGGGGCGCATTTCCCTCCCCCTACTACGTACCCAAGGTAGGTCACCTCTTCCTGTCCAAGATGGTATTTCACCGGGTTGGCCGTGAGGCCGGCTGCTCTAAGGGCCTGGAGTACCCCAGTGAAGTGTCTGAGGTGGTCCTTCCAGTTGTAATGGTGTGGTTGCTAAGGTATTAAGCAGGCTGAGGTCACTGTATACTGTGACAGACCCAGACCAGTTAAGGAAGAGGCACCCCGGGTTAAACTAGCAGCACCAAGCCCTAAAGTTCGGGTGACTGGGCCACCAGGAGGGCCCAGGAGGAAAAAGAGAGGCTGAAGGCCCATCAGAGGCCACAAAGAGTCAGAGCACTGAGGGAGAAGAGGATCGTGATGTTAGACTGCCCAAACCAAGAGACCGGGGAACGCCTAGGGCTCCATACAGATGTTATGCCTGCGGGGAGTGGGGACACATAACTGCACAGTGTCCCAATGCTGAGGAGCCTATGCAGTGTAACCTGGGGAACTGGGCAGATCCATGCTCCCTAATCCACCTTGTGGGGGTCTCACTAACCCCACATATGTATACCAGACCAGTGAAACTAAATGGGGTAGGGACCACGGCACTAGTTGATTTGGGGAGTGCTATCACGCTTATCTCAGGGAAGCTCGTGAAGCGTAGTCAGCTGCTGCAGGCTAAACGTACGGGGATAACATGTGTCCATGGGACAATTAGTTACTACCCCACCATCCTAGTAAAAATCGAGATCCAAGGGAACACTACTGAGGTAGCAGCAGGTGTAGTCCCTAAACTCCCATACCCCGTGCTCATAGGGAGAGACTTCCCAGGGTTTGGAAACTTACTCCCAGTAGGGGGATTGGAGAAAGATGGGGACCCTAAAATTGGTGAGGCATCCATAGCAGACTGTCAACCCCCAATCTTCTCTGAAATATCCCCAGATTTGTTCTCCACTCCCAGACAGGGTAGAAAGACAAAAAGGGAAAGAAGGGCAGCTAAGGCCTTGGGAACCCGAATACTCATCCAAAGCCAGAGGGTCGCTCTTGTAGGTAGGTGGACCTGAAAAGGAGGCCACGCAGGAGGGAGAAGCACCTGAGTCTGACCCCCACCCTAATGCTTCTGAACCAGTAGAGGCAACAGAGACTGGGCCCCTAGATCTTGGGCAGATTAGCCCCAGGAGAGGAAATTTTGGACGGGACCAGGCAGAAGACCCAAGGTATGACAACATTAGGAAGGAGGTGACTGAAATAGATGGGGTCCCTGTGGAAGGAAAAACCCAGGGACCAGGACCCTACTTCATAATGAAGAAGAATTGCTTATACCAGGTTGCACCAGTACAGGGGCAGAAGGTACAGCAGATCCTAGTACCTCAAAAACACCAGAACGCTGTATTAAGTCTTGCTCATAGTCATCTTTTTGGGGGGCATTTGGGGGTAGAGAAGACCCTGGCATGAGTTCTACGACGGTTCTTCTGGCCCAGAGTACATGAAGAAGTGCGGAGGTACTGTGCCTCCTGCCCGGAGTGTCAGCTGCACAGTCCCCGTCCCCACTTGAGGGCACCTTTAGTACCCCTTCCCATCATAGAGGTCCCCTTCGAGCAAATAGCCATGGACCTAGTGGGACCCCTGGAGAAGACGGCTCGGGGCCACCAATATATACTTGTTGTTTTGGACTATGCTACTCGCTACCCAGAAGCCGTCCACCTGTGGAACACGGCCTCTAAAACTATAGCCAAAGAGCTGGTGGGGATCTTTGCCCGAAAGGGGCTACCAAAGGAGATATTAACCGACCAAGGAACCCCATTTATGTCGAAGCTAATGAAGGACCTCTGTACGCTGCTCCATATACATACCCTGAGAACTTCGGTCTACCATCCGCAGATTGATGGGTTGGTAGAAAGGTTTAACCGAACCCTCAAGGCTATGATAAGGAAGGTGGTAAGTCAGGACGGGAAGGATTGGGACACCCTACTACCCTACCTTATGTTCGCTATCCGGGAGGTACCACAGGCCTCAACTGGGTTTTCCCCCTTCGAGTTATTATACGGGCGTCACCCCCGTGGCATACTAGATATCGCCAAAGAGATCTGGGAAGAGGAACCCAATGAGGGGAGAAATATAATACAGCATGTAATGCAGATGCGAGACCGGATAGCCCGGGTTACCCCTATTGTACGGAAACATTTGGAGAAGGCACAGGAGGCCCAGCGAACCCATTACAATCACATGGGCAAAAGTGCGACAGTTCCAACCAGGGGATCGGGTTATGGTGTTGGTACCCACGGCAGAAAGCAAGCTTCTGGCCCAATGGCAGGGGCCTTATGAGGTGGTCGAACCCGTGGGGGAAGTAACCTACAAGGTGCGGCAGCCAGGACGCAGAAAACAAGAACAGATTTATCACGTTATCCTTCTGAAACCCTGGCATGCACAAGAGGCATGCACAACGGTCCAAAAAGACCTAACCCAGGAAAACAAGCCTTCCAAACAGGTGAGAGTGTCTCCCGATTTAACACCAGACCAGAAGAATGAGGTGTCTGAGATGATCTTCCGGAACCAAGATGTGTTCTCGACAAAACCGGGTCGAACAACCGAGACATATCACCACATCGTCACGAACCCTGGGGCCAGAGTAACAATGAGGCCCTATAGGGAGGAAATAAAAGCAGAAGTAAAAAAAATGCTGGAGTTGGGGATCATCGAAGAATCCCACAGTCAGTGGTCCAGCCCAATCGTGCTGGTGCCCAAACCTGATGGGACCACAAGATTTTGCAACGACTTCTGGCGACTAAACGAAGTATCCCAGTTCGACGCGTACCCCATACCTCGCATAGATGAGCTAGTGGACCGTCTGGGTAATGCCCGGTACTTGACTACCCTAGACTTGACAAAGGGGTACTGGCAGATTCCCCTTGCAGAAGACACAAAGGAAAAGACTGTGTTCTCTACACCAGAGGGTCTTTTTCAATATACTGTCCTCCCTTTTGGACTACATGGGGCCGCAGCTACCTTCCATCACCTCATGGACAAACTATTACGCCCGCATAACAGTTATGCTGCTGCCTACTTGGACGATGTGGTCATTCATACCCCAGACTGGGAAACCCACCTGGAGAAGGTGGAGGCAGTCCTCGATACCTTCAGGTGAGCTGGCTTTACAGCAAACCCTGCCAAGTGCGCTGTAGGGTTTACAGAGGCCAAATATCTTGGCTACATTGTGGGAAAAGGTCTGGTAAAACCCCAAGTGAACAAGTTAGAGGCCATCCAAAATTGGCCCCAACCAAGTCACAAGAAACAAGTCCGGGCGTTCCTAGGTGTGGTGGGGTATTACCGACGATTTATCCCCCACTTTGCCACAAGGGCAAGCCCCCTGACAGACCTAGCGAAAGCCCGTGGACCTGATCTGGTGACGCAGCAGAGGAAGCATTCACAGACCTACGGACTGCCCTCTGCAGTAACCCCGTACTGATAGCCCCTGATTTCACCAAGGAGTTTATCCTGCAGACGGATGCATCGGAAGTAGGGTTGGGGGCCGTTCTATCACAGATGGTCGGGGAGGAGAAACACCCAATTCTATACCTCAGTCGGAAACTCCTTCCAAGGGAACAAAAATATGCAGTGGTGGAGAGAGAATGCCTTGCTGTAAAATGGGCCATGGAAACATTGCGCTTCTACCTGCTCGGGCACAGATTTGTCCTCGTGACCGACCATGCCCCTCTTCAATGGATGCAGCGGAACAAGGAGAAGAACACAAGGGTGACCAGATGGTTCTTATCCCTCCAACCTTTCCAGTTCCGTGTGCAACACAGAGCAGGGAGCCGTCATGGCAACGCCGATGGCTTGTCACGTGTGCACTGTCTGGCGTCCCAAGCTGCCCAACCCCTTGGCGTTGAGCAGGGGGGAGGGATATGTGACAGACCCAGACCAGTGGGGTACAGGAGTCTGGTAGAGGGCAAATATACTGGTCACTGGATGAGTAGTTTTCTGGTCCCTGAGTGACCAGAGCACGGGCTGCACTAGAGTAATCAGGAACCTGCTAGAACCAGTTAAGGCAGGCAGGCTAATTAGGACACCTGGAGCCAATTAAGAAGAAGCTGCTAGAATCAATTAAGGCAGGCTAATCAGGGCACCTGGGTTTTAAAAAGGGGCTCTCTTCAGTTTGTGGTGCGAGTGTGAGGAGCTGGGAGCAAGAGGCGCAAGGAGCTGAGAGTGAGAGGGTGTGCTGCTGGAGGACTGAGGGGCACAAGCGTTATCAGACACCAGGAGGAAGGTCCTGTGGTGAGAATAAGGAAGGTGTTTAGAGGAGGCCATGGAGAAGTAGCCCAGGGAGTTGTAGCTGTCATGCAGCAGTTACAGGAGGCACTATAGACAGCTGCAGTCCACAGGGCCCTGGGCTGGAACCCGGAGTAGAGGGCGGGCCCGGGTTTCCCCCAAACCTCCCAATTGACCTGGACTGTGGGTTCTTCCAGAGGGGAAGGTCTCTGGGCTGTTCCCCAACCCACATGGTGAATCTCTGAGGCAAGAAAATCCACCAATAAGCGCAGGACCCACCACGATAGAGGAGGAACTTTGTCACAATACCAAACCCCAAACCTTATTTAGAACTGTTTAATGGTGACAGTGACTGGGTTATGTTAACTTCTTTGGCCCATATATTCCATCTAAATTAATACAACAAGTCTCATGATCTCTGGGTAAATCAGCCAATGAGAGTTTGAAGTGATGCTGTAAGGCTCCAAAATTAGGCACAGATTACCTACTCCCATAAAAAAAATCTAGGGGGAGGAAATGAGGAAGCTCGCCTCTGTCTTTCTAAAGTCTCCCAGTGCTTTCAAAATGGATTGAATATTTATCCTCACTTCTCCTGAACTGTTTTGAAGGATACAGTCCAGCTACACGGGACTGTGCACATTTTCCGTGCACATTCCTCTGCAGTGTCTATATTTCAGGAGTGGCAGGGAGACAATTCCTAACTGGTTGGGTAATGCAGGTAGGGAGTCTCCTGACTGAAAGGCTGTATATAAATGTAAAATATTATTAATTATTTTAATCATTCGATTTTCAAGTTTGTGAGAGAGGACATCAAATTCAGGAGTCTGTTAGAATTAGAGATAGGCCCAAACTGCAAATGCTGGATCAAATCTTCTACCAAGATTGGGCTTGTCTGGATCTGGGGTTTTGGTTTGGACCCATCTTTGGTTGTCTCCCCTGAGTCCATTACTCGGCTGGGAATTCTGTAATGCACAGTACTCTCTTCCCTCTCTAAACCTGCCAGGTGTAGCCTTATAAGATGTATAGGATAGTGAGTCTCCACATTCTTGATAACTGTATTCTGCCAGGTGGTGTGTGAATTCCGAGGAAAAGAAAACTCCCTGCCCTTGGGGAAATGTTCAAGTTAGCCTTTGGAGCTACCAGATGATATACTGAACTTTAAATCAGTCTGCTGAAATGCAGCACTGTACTGAATACACAGGAAGAAAACCTCACACAATAACCCCCTAAATCTATATACATTTTTAATGATTCTTACATATTTCTCTTTTCTCAGAGGTGTGGGTCCATTTCTGCCTCTTTCTTTAGACCAGGGGTGGGCAAACTACAGCCCGCGGGCCGCATCCGGCCCAACAGCCATTTTAATTCGGCCCTCGAGCTCCTGCTGGGGAACGGGGTCTGGGGCTTGCCCTGCTCTGGCGCTCCAGCCAGGAAGCAGGGTTGGGGGCTGCTCTGCACAGCTCCCAGAAGCAGCAGCATGTCCCCCCTCTGGCTCCTATGCATAGGGGCAGCCAGGGGGCTCCACTCCATATGCTGCCCCCATCCCAAGCGCCACTCCCGCAGCTCCCATTGGCCGGGAACCGTGGCCAATGGGAGCTGCAGGGGTGGTGCCTGCGGACGGGGCAGCATGCAAAGCCACCTGGTCGCACCTCTGCGTAGGAGCCAGAGGGGGGCATGCCGCTGCTTCCGAGAGACACTTGAGGTAAATGCCACCTGGAGCCTGCCCCCCTGAGCCCCTCCAGCCCCCAACCCCCTGCCTCAGCCCTGATCCCCCTCGCACCCTCTGAACCCCTCAGTCCTAGCCTCCTACACCCCAAACCCCTCATTCCCAGCCCCAACCCAGAGCCTACACCCCCAGCCGGATCCCTCACCCCCCTGTGTCCCAACCCTCTGCCCCCCCTCCTGCCCTCCGAACCCCTCGGTCCCAGCCCAGAGCACCCTCCTACACCCCAAACCCCACCCAAGAGCCCCAGCCTGGAGTCCCGTCCCGCACCCTGAACTCCTCATTTCTGGCCCCACCCCGGAGCCCATATCCCCAGCCAGAACCCGCACCCCCTCCCCAATTTTGTGAGCATTCATGGCCCGCTATACAATTTCCATACCCAGATGTGGCCTTCGAGCCAAAAAGTTTACCCAACCCTGTTTTAGACAGTATAGAGGTGACTATAGAAAAGTATGAAGAATTGTACACAGTGAGTTGATATATCTATCTATCTACATAAGAAAAGATTTTATTACATCTTTAGATTGTCTGACCCAACACATTTTACTGATTCAGACTCATAAGGTCTAAAATAATTTCCTATTGCTGCCCTATCTGCTGGACTGTTGTATTTTTAAACAATTAATGGGCCAGCAAATGCCTGGGAATAGGTCCCATGACACTGTGAACTAAAACAGAACAATTTTTGCACAGGGTAAATCTGGTGCTGCAGCAAATTTATGGCAAAAGATTCTGTACTTGAGATATTAACGATTAGGACCTGATCCTGCAAAGATTTAGGAGCATGCTTAACTTCACACACTGTGAATAATCCCATTAACCTGGCCCTTATTCTGTATTTAGCCCAGAATTTTTGCTCATTACGTAATAAGGCCCTGAGCAATGGGATCATTATTTTTTCCTCCATAAAATATTATAATGGACCTTGGGCTGAAATTCTGTGCTGCTGATCTCCCCAGTAATACCCCCTACATGTGGTCCTGGAAAGGAGTCCTCAAGAGGCATAGGTTCAAGGATTACACAACATGCCGTACAGTGATAGACTCAAGGAGCTTGATCTATTTAGCTTAACAAAGAGAAGGTTAAGGGGTGACTTGATTACACTCTATAAGTATCAACATGGGGAGCAAATATTGGCTCCTCAGTCTAGCAAAGAAAGGTATGACACAATCCACCGGCTGGAAGCTGAAGCTAGACAAATTCAGACTGGAAATAGAGTGTAAATTTTTAACATGTGGGTGTAATTAACCACTGGAACAATTTACCAAGGATTGTGGTGGATTTTCCATCACTGACAAGTTTTAAATCAAGATTGGATGTTTTTCTAAGATCAGCTCTAGGAATGATATTGGGGCAGTTCTCTGGCTTGTGCTAAACAGGAGGTCAGACTGGATGATCAAAACGGTCCCCTCTGGCCTTGGAATCTATGAGTACCTGTCTGCCAAGAAATTCTTCCTGGGGCGGACAGGGGGGTTTTCAGGCCTCTTTTACATCACTCTGGACCTTTTACACCACATAAAGGAGAGGGAGGGAGGGTCTCACTCTTGGTGAATTAAACATTGGACAAGATCATCCATTCAGATCAGATGGGCAAAGCTCATTTTATGAGCTCCCTGTGACTGTAGGGATGGTGGGCTTGATGACTTGTTCCTCTTAGTCTAGAAAATTGGAAGGCTCCAGAAGCGATAACAGCTGCTATCCTATAAGCAGTGTAAGAGAAATACTGCACCTGCTTTTAGTTCCTGTTGCTAATATTTATTTCAATGTTTTGTTCTGAGGTTGGACATTATTAGATAAATCCACTGGAGTGTTCTTAAATTGTTTTGGCTTCGTTTTGTTCTTACATTATTTTTATTTCCTTTGTCAACAGTGCAGCTGAGAAACCTAAAAAGTATCAGAAGAGCGAGGCAATGTGCCCCAGATGGAAACACAGAAGCATAAACCAGTCTCTCTTCAATCTAGTGTCCTGAGTTGGTTAAAGAAGTGGTATTTGGTTATAGGGAGCCACCAAGTTTTAAGGGAGCCGCAGTATTAAAAAGTTTGGGAACCACGGGCCTAGAGGGGCACATGACCCTACAGAGTTAAACAAAGATCCCAGTAGAGAAGAACTGAAGCTACAACATCATTGGGGCAAAAGACAATTTAAAGTGGCAAAATAAACATATAGGCAAAAAATTAATTTAAAACTTGGGTGCTTAAATTAGGCACAAATCCAAATCCAGACCCTGATTCTGCAGACTTGCACATGAGAATAACCTTAAATAGGTGAGCAGTCCCACTGAACTCCGTAGGACTACTCACAAGCTTGTGGTTAATCATGTTTGCAGGATCAGGATCTTAACAGACTGTTGATTGTTAAAGGTATTGATCAGCCAGCCACAACTCTCATTGACGTAGCTGGGAGCTGTGGGTGCTCAGCACCTCTGAAAATTGGTGCACTCGCTCCCCAGTCCTGCTCCCATTGTCTTCAATGGTGCATGATGGGGCTTTGATTTAAATGCCTAATTCTCAGTTGCAGGGCTAGCTTCACCTGTCCCCTTTCTGGTATTTCTGGGTGCACCCACTCAGCTGTTCAGCCTCTTGCCCATACCTGCCTCAGGGCGGATTTTGCGATTCTTTGACTCCTAAACCAGGACCCAGGTACAGCAACTGTGTGTCACCCGGCAGGTCTTCTGGGATTTCAGACACCTGTATTTCCTCCATTCTAGAACCTGTGGCCAGTGATATTGACCAACAGCCTTCTTAAAACAAAACATTTTTATTTAGTAGTTGGAACAAAGTATTGGAGGGAAAAAAGGATTTTAAAACACCAGACATTTTCCATGCATACATAGTCTTGCCTAATCTTATGCTTTGCTACAAGCTAAGTTAGATAGGTTTTCATCTTAAATTACAGAAACAAAACAGAACCACCTTACATTCTCTCAGCAAAGCCCTGATCCTCCTGTATGTCTGTGGGACTGTGTCACTCTGTACCTCAAAGCAACCCCTGGAACCCCCATATTCACCCCGTTGTATAATTATGATATATTTCATACAACATATGCCATGTAAGATATATGAAAAGTCATGATCCGCTGAAAACCATTGTTCTGTTCAAATGTGTATATCGTTAGTGTGTATGAAGTTATGAGATTTTGCGATATAGTTATTACTAAAATAGGTTGTAGGTTTGAGAGTCTCTACTGCTGGTTCCCCAGGGACAACAAGGGTGGTGATCCACTCCCAGGAGGGTGTTAAGTGACCCTTAATCAGCAGGGGAGTTGTAAACAATGGATTTGTTTTCTAGGCACATGGACTGAGGATATAAAAGGGGGACAGTGGCATCATGCTTTGGCCCTTATCCTCCCCCACATACACTGGAAGCAATAAGAACCGCTGGAAAGACAAAGACTTGAACTGAGGAGACTGGTCCCAGGCTTAAAGGGGAAGCCTTTATATTAAGAACTATAACATCTAGTGCTTGTCCAAATACTGCCCAGTCTAATAAGGTTTAAGATTTAGACTGTGCGCTTATCTTTTATTTTCTTTAGTAACTATCTCTGACCTTTTGTGCCTGCCATTTATGATCACTTAAAATCTATCTTTCTATAGTTAATAAATCTGTTTTATATTTTACATAAAACAGTGCATTTTTGTTGAAGTGCTCAGTTTACAAAGGCTAGTTTGTGTCCTCTCCACATCGAGGGAGAGGAGGACTGGGTAATAAACTTACACTGGTCAGGCTTCTGACCAGGGCAAGATGGTATATTCTGGGAGTGCAAGGCTGGTGGCTTGGGAGATTTGCTGGTGCCTTCTCTGTGTGATTTGTGAGTGGATCAGGGAGCATTCATGCAATTTAGCTGGGTATGGGGCGCCACATGCTGTTGTACTTAGTGATAGCAGTGCCTGGAGGGGTTTGCTGCTTGTCACTAGCAAAGCAGTGTGAGAGACAGCCCAGACTGGAGAGGTAAAGGGGCACAGCGGTTCAAGGTTGCACCCCAGGAATCCTGTCACAGGGTCTCAGGATAAAAGTTGATGCTGCAGCTCAGAACAAGCCTCCCAGCCCAGCACAGGTAGCCAGACACGCACTAGCTCTGCTCAAGGCAGCACACTAAAAATAGCAGTGTGGACGTTGCGGCACCAGCGAAGGTGCAGGTTAGCCACCCAAACTTGGACAGTCCTGGTAGGTAAGTGACTTAGGAGCACAAGTCTTCTTGACTTTCACTGGGACTTATGCTTCTAAGTCATTTTGGTGCTTTTGAAAATCCCACCCTATTTTTATTTTACTATTCAAACAACTCATTTTCTAGGGTCAAGTTCTTTATTTACAAAAGTAAAATGCTGGCTTAGAGAAAACCTGACGTTTAATGAGCTGTCTTTAAAAGTTTCTTTAAAAGCTACAGCATCCTTTTGTGGACTTAGGCAAGTCACAATAAAAAAAAAGAGAGAAAGAAAGCTAAGCTTTCACTAACATCAATTAATCTTCACAAGGTCACATTTTACATAATTTTAATTAACATCTATTGAGTGTTGATGTTCACTTGCCAAATGGAAATATGTTCATTAAAATACACATTAAATACCCCTGCTATAACATCAGTCGAGAATGTTAAACAGACAGGAGTTGGAATCACTGTTCTGAATGTTCTTGTCAGTGGTGTATGTGCTTAACTTTTTCAAACATTTTCCATTTCTCTCAGCCTGGATAAATGTATCGCAATGCATCTCCAAGGAGAGCTGTTTCCTGGCTAGCATTATAATTCTGCAAAGGGGAATTTTTATAAACTTTGAATTTACACCGTACTGGGTAAAATGAAATTTAAAATTAAAAAGCCATATTAAAATAGCATTAGGGCACCCCTGGGAATTTATTTATTTGGTCCATTAATACATTTCTGACAGAGATGGAGCAAAGTGCTGTGACTGGGCTAGGGGAGGGAAGCAGGATTTCTATTAAGCAGTAATGTGGTCTGGTGCGTTGCAGCAGTCTCAAGCTGTGGATCAGTGGATCAAGAGAATAAACCATAACATTATCTTGGGGCACCCATGATTGAGTCACCTTGTTTCCCCACATGACTCAGCAAGAGAGAGAGAGACTTGCTGGTGCTAAATTGGGTGTCAGCTCCCTGTCACTCCAGTCTGTTAGCCACTCAAACCATCTCCTCAGAAGCTCTGCCAGCCTTTACTTTGCCTTGCAGGCAGGGGTGAAAGTAACTTAAAGGACTTACCGGTACACCGGAGTCCTGAGCGGGGGCATGGCCTCAACCAGAAGAGGCGGGGCCTTTTAATATTTAAAGGCCCTGGGGCTCTGGCTGTGGCTGGGAGCCCCAGGGCCTTTAAATCACCCCAGAGCTACCAGCTGCAGAGGCAGTTGGGAGCCCCGGGGCTCAGGGGTGAATTAAAGGGCCCGGGGCACCGGGCGCCACGGAGCTCCAGGCCCTTTAAATCACTGCGGGAGCTGTCAGGGTTCCTTCCCCACTCTGAACTCTAGGGTACAGATGTGGGGACCCGCATGAAAGCCCCCTAAGCTTATTTCTACCAGCTTAGGTTAAAACCTGGTACGCTGCCACCACCAAGTGATTTAACAACAAACAGGGAAAGGACCACTTGGAGTTCCTCTTCCCCCAAAATATCCCCCCAAGCCCTTACACCCCCTTTCCTGGGGAGGCTTGAGAATAATATCCTAACCAATTGGTTACAAAGTGATCAAAGACCCAAACCCCTGGGTCTTTGGACAATGGAAAAATCAGTCAGGTTCTTAAAAGAAGGATTTTATTAAAAAGAAAATGTAAAAATCATCTCTGTAAAATCAGGATGGAAAATAACTTTACAGGGTAATCAGATTCAAAGAGCCCAGAGGAACCCCCTCTAGCCTTAGTTTCAAAGTTACAGCAAAACAGGGATACCTCCCTCTAGCAAAGGTAAAATTCACAAGTTGAGAAAACAAAGGTAAACCAATACGCCTTGCCTGGCTGTTACTTACAAGTTTGAAATATGAGAGACTTGTTCAGAAAGATTTGAAGAACATGGATTGATGTCCGGTCCCTCTTAGTCCCAAGAGCGAACACCACCAAAACAAAGAGCACAAACAAAAGCCTCTCCCCTCCCCCAAGATTTGAAAGTATCTTGTCCCCTTATTGGTCCTTTGGGTCAGGTGTCAGCCAGGTTACCTGAGCTTCTTAACCCTTTACAGGTAAAAGGATTTTGGTGTCTCTGGCCAGGAGGGATTTTATAGTATTGTATACAGGAGGGTTGTTACCCTTCCCTTTATAGTTATGACAGGAGCCCTGCGGCTGCTACCCCGGGGCGGCAGGGCTCCAGCAGGGATTTAAAGGGCCCGGAGCACCGGCCGCTGCGGGGAGCCCCAGGCCCTTTAAAGTGCCGCCCGAGCCCTGCTGCCGGAGCTCCGGCGGCGTTTTAAAGGGCCCGGCGCTCCCCGCAGCGGCTGGAGCCCTGGACCCTTTAAATCACCGCCGGGGAAGCCGGTCCAGTCCGGCACGGTGTACTGGCTTTTGCTGGTATGCCATACCAGCCCGTACCGGCTTACTTTCACCTCTGCTTGCAGGTTAACTTTATGTGCACCCCAACCACCAAACCTCCTTGAAGAGCATTCCCCTGTCGTATCCAGCCTCTGAACTGGATACTCACAGAAATTACCAAGCTCGCTGTCTCCAAAGCAACAGTGTGCATGCTAGCCTATTAGGTTCAGCTGAGGGTTTACACTTTACTTACTATTTCTGCACTGAGATGAATTTATAATAAAAGCAAGAATAAAAGTTTATTAATAAAGAACAGAGGTTTAGGTGATATCGAGTAAGGATAGTGGAAACAGAATTGGTTACAAAAGAAAAACATGCTTCTAAGAGACTAACCATAACTTTAGCAGGCCTCACTTCTTTGGCTAAAGCAGTTTCTTCACCCTCCAGTCTGTCTGCAGAGCCTGCTGGTTTTCAGTCAAAACCAGGATCCATAATGGTCATGAATCACTCCACTCTGCCAAGAGTGTTCCTCAGTGAAATAGATAACAAAATATCCTTTGCTTCTCCTTATATTTCCCCCAAACTCATTGTTTTTACCCCAGAGACACACCAAACCCCTGTGGTTTTAGCCTATGGTGTCTTCCCATGCTGATTTCACTTCCCCTCTGTGAACCTGGCTTTTCCTGTTGTTTTACATGTGTTTTGGCTTTTACACTGCTTGATTTACCTCAGAGATCTAGGCAGCAGGTAAATCAACATTCCTTTGTCTAGGACAAACTTCTTTATCAACCCGGACTGGTTACATGGTTTAAACATATTTTTAGTACATACAAATAATTTCTTAATGATCACCCATACATACTCACACAATGCTTATGATTAGGGCTACGATTTTGTCACAGAGATCATGGAATCTGTGACTTCCAGAGACTTCTGTGACTTGAGCCTGCAGCGCCTGGGAGCTGAAGGGTCCCCCCATCACCTGTGGTGGCTAGGAACTGCAGGGCCCCGAGCTCCCAGCAATCACAGGGCCCCTGGGAGCTTGAAGCCACCATGGGCAGCAGGGGCACCCCAGGAGCTCAGAGCCACAGTGGGCAGCTGGGACACCCCTGGAGCTTAGAGCCGCCGCGGGCGGCCGGGGTGTTCCGGAGCTCCCAGCTGCCATGGGCCGCCCTGCAGCTGGGAGCCAGGGGTGGTGGGGATACCAAGGCAGCTCCCAGCTGGGGGCCCCAGGGGTGGTGTGAGGACC
This sequence comes from Emys orbicularis, assembly GCF_028017835.1. Classification (NCBI taxonomy): domain Eukaryota; kingdom Metazoa; phylum Chordata; order Testudines; family Emydidae; genus Emys; species Emys orbicularis. The sequence continues at coordinate 118,999,521 of NC_088684.1, forward strand.
CTGCAGCTCCCCATTTTGTCATGCATATTTTTAGTAAAAGTCATGGATAGGTCACGGGCTTCCGTGTATTTTTCTTTATTGCCCATGACCTGTCCGTGATTTTTACTAAAAATATATGTGACAAAATCTTAGCCTTACTTATGATGACCAGTATAATATAAGCTTTCATTTGATACCTCACACAACTTTCTTTACAGAAAAATCCTATGACAGCAATGTGTTTGAAGTAGTGAGTTTGTTAGGCCTCATAGGAGTTGCTGACACAACTCAAAACACGTAAAACTTAGGTCAACATAGCTACGGCACTCAGGGATGTGAAAAATCCACGCCCCTGAGTGCCTTAGCTATGCTGACCTAACCCCAGCGTAGACACAACTAGGTCGACAAAAGAATGCTTCCGTCGACCTAGCTACCATCACTCAGGGAGGTGGAGTTCCTACAGAGATGGAAAAACCCCTTCTGTTGCTGTAGCCTGCATCTACACTGTGGGGTTACAGCAGTGCTATCCACTGTAGCACCCATTGTGTAGATATGGCCTGAGAGGAACAATAGAATATAACATACTTTTATGTCATATAGAAACATGTCAATTATAGGGCACAACATTGACCTGGCGTGGTCACTTTGGAGCCATCTCTTGTTTTATTTAAAAATAACAAAAGTGTTTATGTCTCATGAGAAATGCCTGACAGACTTGATGCCCAAAATTTACAGCAGTGAGCTCATTTATCAGGGCTTGTCTTCACTACCCGCCTGGATCGGCGGGTAGAAATCGATCTCTCGGGGATCGAATTATCGCGTCTCGTTGGGATGCGACAATCGATCCCCGAATCGATGCGCGTACTCCACCAGCACAGGTAGGAGTAAGTGCCGTCGACGGGGGAGCCGCGGCGGTCGATTTGCCGCCGTCCTCACAGCGGGGTAAGTCGGATCGGATACGTCGAATTCAGCTACGCTATTCGCGTAGCTGAATTTGCGTATCTTAAATCAATCCCCCCCCCAGTGTAGACCTAGCCTCAGAAACAAAAAGTAGCAAGGAACAGGATTTAGCAAACAAGCGACCTTTCTATAGAACCAGCCCCCGCTGCCTTTTAGCACTGGAGAACTAGTAGGTTTCTGACCTCAAAAATACCATGGAAATGCTACCTGATTTTCATTTAGACAGTTCAAAACTCTTTTATTTTTGCTCGCACCTGTTTAACTCAAACACTTAGGAGAAAGGCTATTTTTCATTAAGGATCCCACATGTCTGTCCCTTTAAAAAACTAATGGCAGAGAAAACCAGCAGTTCACATGTATATGCCATACAAATAATCTTCCAGCCAAAACAAGGAAAGCAGGACTTAATATTCCAGATATTTCTTAGGTAAAACATCAAGCAGAAAAAACATTTAAAAAAATGCAAGGGGTTTTTAATGCATCACACACCAGTAAAAAAGGGCACTACTTTTTTTTTCCTTTCTGGGTCACTTTTAAATATTAGAAGGCTCGAGTTTACTTGACTGTATAATTAGAGATACTTTAAAAGAATATATCTTTGATATAGCATGCATTATTACACATTACATTTGTGAGAGCGCTATCTACAGACATTACAGATCTATTATTGGCAGTGGTATCTATAAAGCAATATGTGTTTTGGCTATATTCATAATGTGATCACATGTTTCTTATGCTGACTATATGTTGTCATGCTGGACAGCATTCATGCAACAGCAGCTGGTTGATAAGACATTCAGAGAAATTCTCCACCAGCCACCTTACTCCAAAGGAGAGTTCTAGGTATGGCTTAATTTTTGAAGAGATAGAGTCTGATACACAAGTGTTTGCCAACTTCAACACTCATGGCCTGAAAGCTCTATGCTCTTCTTCCTCTAGGGTAAAAACTGCCTGCCTATAGAAAAGTTTTATCATAATTTGTCTCTTCTTTGTTTGGACTATCCTTCAGAATTGAATAGAAAATTAACCCATTCCTGCTGTCTAATTGGATGGGATGGTTAAAAATAGAACCTATAAAAAGTTTAGAATTTCTACAAGTTCTTAGAGTGATTTTTATTATACATTTCTGTAGAACCTTATGGATTTAAAACCTGATCCTGCACTGTTGAAGTTAATGGGAGCTTTGCCGTTGTAGTCAATAAGCCTTTAATCACTATAAAATTTTATAGGACTTTTCCATAAGCATGAAGAAGTTAATCACTTTCTGGGTACTGTCTGCTTCATATTATTTATCAATTAATTAATTATCAGTAGTTAACTCCCTGTGATGTGCATGGTGCTGTAGAAGACACCAGCAAAGACAGTCCCTGCCCTGAGAAACTTACAATTTCTTATTTTCTCTATAAAATGTGACAAAAAATAATAGTACGTTTCAATTACATGGTGCCTTATAAAACATATATAAAGTATAATCATATATCAAGGACTGAGGACTCAGTGGCTCAGAGGGTTGGTAGTGTATAGCACCTCTCTAGGTAGCTCTCAATATTGAACTGCAGATTGCTGTTAAATATGCAACGAGAAATACGTGTGCCGTCTCTGTTCAGTTTCTAGTGGCCATGCACAACAGCCACCTTCACAACCGGTGTCTTTGCTGGAAGTCTTGATTGACAAGTGAAAGGCAGAATTGGGCGTGGGACTAAATGGCCCTCTGGGCCCTAGAGGTGACTCCCTCAGCTCATGATCCAAGCACTTTGGTAGGGAAGTTTGCATTGCTGCTGTCTGTGCTGCATCCATTCTGTGGTGCTAGATGAGCACTACCTGCACTGCAATTAAAAAAAAAATTTACTATGTTTTAACAAACAAAAATATTTCTTAACACACATATTAATTATTGTTAATTTGCATTGCAACCCGAGCTCCCAACCAAGGATCAGGACGCCATCATGCGATGTGCTATAGATACATGTCGTAAAAAGACAGCCTCTGCGCAAAAGAGTTTACAAGCTAAGCAAATGTTCTAAATGTATGACGCTTCTGAGCCAACAAGAATGGGCCCAAAAGCCATTGGAAAAATAGGGATATAATTTTTGTGCCTCTGGAACTAGTAGCCAGCCCTGTTCTTTCAGACCTAGTAGGGCAAAATGGTATGCAGGATGGTAACAGCTCAGTGAAAACATAAGACCCAATACCAGTTAGGGATTTAACTGTTTGAATTATAACTTTCAATTAAATCTGTGAATCTACAGGCAGAAAGCAAAAGTAGCAGGAAGATTTCCAATATTCCCACAGCCCAGGTACCCAGCTGTTCTTACGCCCTCTTGTTGGTCTTAACCTTTTTTTCCCCATGGCACTCAAGTGAATGCTGACAGCATCCACACCTTAAAAACGTCTCTCTAATAAGATAGCTCTTCTGCACAATTAGGTATTAACTAAATTAAAAGAACAACATCCTAGGCCTTGTGCTTTTTTATAGAGTCTTGTAATGCTGCTTCCAAGTTCAGTGCACCTGCAGAGCGAAGGCTGTAACCATTCACCACAACGCATACAGATCAGCAGACAACATAATGTTTAAAAGCAGCATTGTCCTGGTTATTGAGAATGCCTGGACTCAAATATTTTCACCAGAAAATCTTATTATATTTCTCATATTGTAACACAGCTGTTCATAACTTTCAAAATTCAATCTGCATTGATAACACCAGCCAAACATTCCAGCAATATAAAAGTTCCTTATTGTTGACAGGGTAGCCTCTGTACATATTACTTTCCTTTGTACCACAGTAATCACACAAACAATGCAAAAGCACTCTGGCTAACTAAAGCATTTTGAACCAGAACTTTAGAAAATGGTAGTCCTTTTAAATCATGGTTACCCTTGTTCCAAAACCTAGTGGTTCTCAGCCTTTGGTGTATTAACTAGGGCTGTCAAGCGATTAAAAAAAATAATCTTGATGAATCGCACTGTTAAACAACAATAGAATACCATTTATTTTAAATATTTTTGGATGTTTACTACATTTTCAAACATATTAATTTCAGTTACAACACAGAAAACAAAGTGTACAGTGCTCACTTTATATTTATTTTTTATTACAAATATTTGCATTGTAAAAAACAAAAAATGGTATTTTTCAATTAACCTCAGACAAGTACTGTAGTGCAATCTCTTCATCCTGAAAGTTGAACTTACAAATGTAGAATTATGTACAAAAATAACTGCATTCAAAAATAAAACAATGTAAAATTTTAGAGCCTAAAAGTCCACTCGGTCCTACTTCTTGGTCATCCAATCACTCAGACAAACAAGGTTGTTACAATTTGCAGGAGATAATACTGCCTGCTTCTTGTCCACAATGTCACCTGAAAGTGAGAACAGATTATTCGTATGGCACTGTTGTAGCTGGCATTGGAAGATACACTAAAGATTCATATGTTGCTTCATGCTTCAACCACCATTCCAGAGGACATGCTTCCATGGTGATGGTGGGTTCTGCTTGATAACGATCCAAAGCAGTGCAGGCTGACACATGTTCATTTTCATCATCTGAGTCAGATGCCACCAACAGAAGATCGATTTTCTTTTTTGGTGGTTTGGGTTCTGTAGTTTCTGCACCAGAACGTTGCTCTTTTAAGACTTCTAAAAGCATGCTCCACACCTCGTCCCTCTCAGATTTTGGACGGCACTTCAGATTCTTATGTAAGCAGAGTCAGGATGAGCTCTACCCTGACATCTGGTGGTGAATTATGGTGAGTGTGGAAAAGAACTCCAGGGGCTGATCTTGTTTGCATAGGCACACCCACCCGCCTGGCATGAGACAACAGCAACTGAAAGTGGTTACTTTGGCTGGTGTGGGATCCCCAACACTACAGTGCAAATAAGTGATGGTCACATAAACACCACCCTATACCGGAAACCTACTGACCGCTATACGTACCTACATGCCTCCAGCTTCCATCCAAGACACATCACACGATCCATTGTCTACAGCCAAGCCCTAAGATACAACCGAATTTGCTCCAACCCCTCAGACAGAGACAAACACCTACAAGATCTTTATCAAGCATTCTTAAAACTACAATACGCACCTGGGGAAGTGAGGAAACAGATTGACAGAGCAAGACAGGTACCCAGAAATCACCTACTACAGGACAGGCCCAACAAGGACAATAACAGAACAACACTGGCCATCTCATACAGCCCCCAGCTAAAACCTCTCCAGCGCATTATCCACGGTCTACAACCTATCCTGGAAAATGATCCCTCATTCTCACAGACCTTGGGAGGCAGGCCAGTCCTCGCTTACAGACAACCCCCAACCTGAAGCAAATACTCACCAGCAACTACACACCACACCACAGAAACACCAACCCAGGAACCAATCCCTGTAGCAAACCTCGTTGCCTACTTTATCCCCATATCTACTCTGGCAACACCATCAGAGGACCCAACCACATCAGCCACACCATCAAGGGCTCATTCACCTGCACATCTACTAATGTTGTATATGCCATCATGTGCCAGCAATGCCCCTCTGCCATGTACATTGGCCAAACCGGACAGTCCCTCCGCAAAAGAATAGATGGACACAAATCAGACATCAGGAATGGTAACATACAAAAGCCAGTAAGTGAACACTTCAATCTCCCTGGTCATTCTATTACAGATTTAAAAGTCACTATCATTGAACAAAAAAACTTCAGAAACAGACTTCAAAGAGAAACAGCAGAACTAAAATTCATTTGCAAATTTAACACCATTAATCTGGGCTTGAATAGGGACTGGGAGTGGCTGGCTCATTACAGAAGCAGCTTTTCCTCTCTTGGAATTGACACCTCCTCATCTATTATTGGGAGTGGACTACATCCACCCTGTCAACACTGGTTCTCCACTTGCGAAGTAACTCCCTTCTCTCCATGTGTCAGTATATAATGCCTGCATCTGTAACTTTCACTCCATGCATCTGAAGAAGTGAGGTTTTTACCCACGAAAGCTTATGCCCAAATAAATCTGTTAGTCTTTAAGGTGCCACCAGACTCCCAGTTTCTCTGTTATTGGGGCAGGAAGAATAAAGTTTTGTTACCCTGATTCTGTGAATCAAGGCCAGTGGAAGTGTTGTATGACAGAAGGACTCACCATTAACTAAGTAGCACTCGCTTAACAAGGGACATGGGTTACAAAACCTAGTGAATTGAGAGAGGTTGGGGGCAGGTATCTGTACCTGGTGGTGTGGCCCCCTTTTGTGAGCCTGAAACACCAATTGCACCTCCTCCTCTCTCCACTGTTGAATGTCAGAGCTGTTACAGGCTGCTGAGCTGAATTCACTTTGGGCCAATAGTGCACCAGCACTGGGGCTCCCCTACTACTAGCTGAAATCACTAAGAGCTGAAATCACAAAAGAGCTAAAGTTACTAAGAGCTGAGATCACTGAGTGCTGTGTTAACTAGTGGGGGAGCCTGAAGCTACATTGCTAAGCGGCTGGCGGAGCAGTTTGCGGGGACGGCTGGAGGAACAGCTAGCAGAGCAGAGCGGAGCCTTGCGAGGACGGTTGGAGCGGCCCAAGGAACGGCGAGCAGAGCGGAGCCGTTTGCTGGGACGGCTGGAGCGGCTCACGGGTCACGGAGCGGAGCAGCTGGTAGAGCAGAGCAGTTTGTGGGACGGCAGGAGCGGCTCATGGGATGGCTGGTGGAAGTGGACTGGCTCATGGTGAAGGCTGAGGCGGAACCCCACGGAGAGGTGGCCGGTCGGCCTCAGATCACGTAAGGTGCCCCTTAACACCCTGCGTGCCCCCCTTTGAACTCTGGGGCTGCACTGACCAGGGACAGAGACTTTGGGGGTTGTTGGACTTTTGGGACTTTGCTGATTCTTGGGTTGCTGGACCCAAGAGACTTTGGGGGTGTTGGACTTTTGGGACTTTGGGTGATTTTTGGGTTGCTGGTTTCAAGAACCAAAGGGAAAGGACACGGCCCAATTTGCTGGGGTGGGTCTTCGCTCATGGTTTGGTCTATGAACTCTAGTTGTGGTGTTTTCCCAATTTAATGCTATGTCGTTTACCTCATGTTATTAAACATTTTCTGCTACAGCGAGACTCTGTGCTTGCAAGAGGGGAAGTATTGCCTCTTCGAGGCGCCCAGGGGTGTGTGTAAGATTTTCCCAGGTCACTGGGTGGGGGCTCGAGCTGGTTTTGTGTTACGCTGTTGGGAGGGGACCCCTGTGTACTGAACCCGGTCCTTGCTGCTATCAACTCGGCCTGGCAGAAGGGTTACATTTTTGTCTTTGTCTGCCCTGGATCCTCTTCAGGTTTGATCTTGTAGACTGGAAGGTCTCCTCTTATTCTTGGTCTTACATTTGTTCTTGTTGGACTGGTATCCCCTGGTAAGATCATTCAGGGGTTTTACAATCGTAGCGTAGTTCTTCACAAATCTGCGGTATTAGCCACTAAATCCAAGAAAGGTCTTGAGTTCTCTGTAGTTACTTGGACGTGGCCAGGTAGTGAGTGCTTCTATTTTGTCGGGATCAGTACTCACACCCTCCTGGGACACGATGTGACCCACATACTTCACTGAGGTTCGGCAGAACTGGCATTTGTCAATTGAAAGCTTCAAACCATACGCCTCCAACCTATCAAGCACTTTAAGAAGTCTTTCTTCATGCTCCTCCAAACACAATCAGGTCATCCAAGTAAACTAACACTTGCAGTAAGTTCATGTCTCCCATGACTTTCTCCATAAGACGTTGAAATGTGGCAGGTGCCCCAGAAATCCCTTGGGGCATGTGTTCGAACTGGTAGAACCCTAACGGGCAGATGAAGGCTGTCTTCTCCTTATCTTCTTCTCCCAGAGGGATCTGGTAGTATCCACTCCGAAAATCCAACACAGAGAACCACTGGCTACCCAGCAAACAGTCCAAGGCATCTTGTACTCGAGGCATGGTGTATTGGTCAACTGTAGTGCGCCTGTTTAGGGTGCGGTAGTCAATACACATCCAGATTTTCCCACTCTTCTTACGAACCACCACAATGGGAGAGGCGTAGGGGCTTCGGGACTCTGTAATGATACTATTCGCGATCAGCTCTTGAAGATGATGGCGTACATCTTCCATCTCAGAGAGAGCAATCCTCCTAGATCTCTCCCTGAAGGGTCGGGGAGCTTGTAGCCTGATGTGGTGTTCCACTCCTTTGGCACATCCCACATCCCACTCATGCAGTGAGAATACCTTGGATCTCTTGCAAAGCTTCTTCCGCAGGCGATCCTTCCACTCCTCAGACAATGGTGAGTCCCCAAAGTCAAACTTTGCAGGATCCATCACCGGAACTTCGGCTTCACACTGGGGGTCTCACAATGGTTTCAGGCTCAAAGATGTCTGCAATCTTCTGCCCTGGTTTTACAAACACATCACGGCGTGTTTCATTAGCAACCAGTATAGTCACCTTCCTGGGCTTCAGCGGGTAGGGTTATGACTCCACTGAGAACCAGCACTCCTTCTGGGAGCCCTCCCTCGGTCGGCTGCTCTACCACTGCTAATGTTCCCTTACTGCCTTTTAGGCAGGTACTCATGACAATCACTTCCTTTTCTGTCATTGCAGGAACCACTAAGGGGACCGGGCCCGCATACCTCAATGCTCCCACTGGCAAATCAGGCATCACTTTTCTTGTGTCCTCAATTTTTCTGTAGGCTGCGGCACAGTGTGTGTGTATCACCAACGTGTTCAGATATTGGTCCCCTGCTCGCTGTCTGCAATAATCTGCAAGTACCTTAAAGAGGCTGGAGTTGGTCCCTATTAGCACGGACACATCAGAGGCTCCTTTAGGGTCAAGGTATATTAAAGCAGCAGTGTCCACCTCCTGTCTTACACCAGCAATCTCTTCTGGGAATTCCAGGTGTACTATGACATACCCTTTATAGGGGTATTCATCCATGCTGAGGCCACACAGCCCAAGCCCTGTCAGGGGCCGTATAGGCAGATGACTAAGCATCTGCTGGTAGAAAGACTGGAATATGATAGTCACTTGGGATCCTGTGTCAAGCACTGCTCTACATTCTGTCCCTTCAACCTTTACAGTGACCTCCACTTGGGGTCCTATCAATCCTGGTGGGATTCGGGCTGCATGGTTCTTTCCAGGGGAGCCTCCACACCCTGCAGGCCTAGGCGGCTCCCTTCCCAGGCCCTGGGGCCGTTTCCTGACTTTCCCCAGGTGGTCCTCAGCTTTTGATATACTAGCGTGGCATTCTCTGCATTCTGACAACTTGCAGCCATGTGCCCGCCCTGGCCACACCGATAGCAGAAGAAGGATTGTCCTTTCCCTTGTTGCCTCGGTGGGGCAGAGGTTCTAAATGTAGTCTTCTGGATTATGGTAGCGGAGGGTTCCTGGTACCTTGAAGTATTTGCTGAATCGATGGTATTCTCTAATTCAGCCACTTTCTGTGTCAGGACCTGCACTCGTTGGGTAAGTTCCTCTTGAGGATTCACCATCAGTGCCTTGGGCATTCGTATGGATGTTGTGCCAGTCGCCTGGTGTGGCTGCACCTCCCAAACCTCGCCAGCTGCCTGCCTCTCTTCTTCCTCTCGGACCTCTTTTATCAGCCGAGAGTAACTCGGTGGATTGTCTTGCCGTTCCCTTAATCGGAGGTGGAGAAGGATTGGGTTCTGATATTGAATTCCTCTCACAATCTGAGCCAATCTAGTCCGGTCCATTTGCTCAACTGCCACTGCTCCCCTCATGATGACTCTCTGCAATAATTTCTCCAACCTCTGGATATAGGCAGAAACCTTCTCTCCCTTTTGTTGCCTGGCATTGAGGAACTTGCAATAGACATCATCTGAGCCCTCGGTTCTCCCAAAGGCATGATCAAGGGCCTCTAGGCAGTCCTTCACCTTGACCCCAGGGTTACTGAGCTTCAGGGTGCGAATCACATCTAGGGCTGGCCCCCTGAGGCACTCTACTAGTCGCCTTCTCTTTTCAGCATCAGGCACAGCCCACTCCTGCAGCATTTCAGTGGAGTGTTCCAGCCAGGGTTCAAATGCTTCCTCCCCAGGTATTGGGGTGGGACCCCCAGAAAACAACCTCAGTTTACGATAGGGGCTTGACTCAGGGTGGGGTGTCATAACCTTCTCTAATGCTTGCCCCAAAGCCTTCACCCACTCATCAGGTGAAGGAGCAGTCTCCCGGTGTGGGACTCCTGGGTCAAGGCCCAACAGACCCGGCATATCAGCCAAAGTATTTCCCTCTTTCCCCCTTTCCCCAAAAAGGCCGACATTTTCTTTAAAAACTCTACATCAGAGGCAGGAGTTGGTGAGGGCTGGCTCCCAGTGGTTATTACCGTCCACTCACTATCTTCCACTGCTATCATGCCTGGAACCTGTAGAGGGTCCACAGCTGATGGCAGCTCACACAGTACAGTAAAAGCCCCCTCCTCCCTCACAAACATGCACCCACGCATTTTGCACTTACTCAGGTACTCAGCAGATGCCCTTAAGATAGGTTCTATTGCACCCTCATCAAACGCCTCCGGCACCCCCGTTACCAGAAGACAGTTCCTAGGGTTAATATTCATCCCCTTGCACCAGTCCTCTAGCAAGTGTAGGGCCATTATACAAACTGTAATTTTTTACAACTATAACAGATCAAAACAACAACAAGAAGATTTGGGGTTTTCCCAAGTTAATGAATCACCCAAGATGTACTTCCGAGGGGTACTGACCCAGATATCCCGGACGAGCCCCCAAAAATGTAACCCTTTTGCCAGGCCGAGTTGATAGCAGCAAGGGCCGGGTTCAGTACATAGGGGTCCCCTCCCAACAGCATTACACAAAACCAGCTCGAGCCCCCACCCAGTGACCTGGGAAAATCTTACACACACCCCTGGGCGCCTCGAAGAGGCAATACTTCCCCTCTTGCAAGCACAGAGTCTCGCTGTAGCAGAAAATGTTTAATAACATGAGGTAAACGACATAGCATTAAATTGGGAAAACACCACAACTAGAGTTCATAGACCAAACCATGAGCGAAGACCCACCCCAGCAAATTGGGCCGTGTCCTTTCCCATTGGTTCTTGAATCCAGCAACCCAAAAATCACCCAAAGTCCCAAAAGTCCAACACCCCCAAAGTCTCTTTGGTAATTCTTGGGTTGCTGGACCCAAGAGACTTTGGGGGTTGTTGGACTTTTGGGACTTTGGGTGATTTTCGGGTTGCTGGACCCAAGTCCCAAAAGTCCAACAACCCCCAAAGTCTCTGTCCCTGGTCAGTGCAGCCCCAGAGTTCAAAGGGGGGCACGCAGGGTGTTAAGGGGCACCTTACGTGATCTGAGGCCGACCGGCCACCTCTCCGTGGGGTTCCGCCGCAGCCTTCACCATGAGCCAGTCCACTTCCACCAGCCATCCCGTGAGCCGCTCCTGCCGTCCCACAAACTGCTCTGCTCTACCAGCTGCTCCGCTCCGTGACCCGTGAGCCGCTCCAGCCGTCCCCGCAAACGGCTCCGCTCTGCTCGCCGTTCCTTGGGCCGCTCCAACCGTCCCCGCAAGGCTCCGCTCTGCTCTGCTAGCTGCTCCTCCAGCCGTCCCCGCAAACTGCTCCGCCAGCCGCTTAGCAATGTAGCTTCAGGCTCCCCCACTAGTTAACACAGCACTCAGTGATCTCAGCTCTTAGTAACTTTAGCTCTTTTGTGATTTCAGCTCTTAGTGATTTCAGCTAGTAGTAGGGGAGCCCCAGTGCTGGTGCACTATTGGCCCAAAGTGAATTCAGCTCAGCAGCCTGTAACTAGACTCCTAATGGAATCAAAGTTAGCTCTGACATTCAACAGTGGAGAGAGGAGGAGGTGCAATTGGTGTTTCAGGCTCACAAAAGGGGCCCATACCACCAGGTACAAATACCTGCCCCCAACCTCTCTCAATTCACTAGGTTTTGTAACCCATGTCCCTTGTCAAGCGAGTGCTACTTAGTTAATGGTGAGTCCTTCTGTCATACAACAGTTCCACTGGCCTTGATTCACAGAATCAGGGTAACAAAACTTTATTCTTCCTGCCCCAATAATAGAGAAACTGGGGATCCCACACCAGCCAAAGTAACCACTTTCAGTTGCTGTTGTCTCATGCCAGGCGGGTGGGTGTGCCTATGCAAACAAGATCAGCCCCTGGAGTTCTTTTCCACACTCGCCATAATTCACCACCAGATGTCAGGGTAGAGCTCATCCTGACTCTGCTTACACTTAAACCTTGGGTCGAGTGCTGTAGCTATTTTTAGAAATCTCACATCAGTACCTTCTTTGCATTTTGTCAAATCTGCTGTGAAAGTGTTCTTAAAATGAACATGTGCAGGGTCATCATCCGAGACTGCTAGAACATGAAATATATGCAGAATGCGGGTAAAACAGAGCAGGAGACATACAATTCCCCCCCACCCTCCCAAGGAGTGCAGTCACAAATGTAATTGACGCATTATTTTTTTAATGAGCATCATCAGCATGGAAGCATGTCCTCTGGAATGGTGGCCGAAACATGAAGGGGCATACGAATGTTTAGCATATCTGGCATGTAAATAGCTTGCAACACCGGCTACAAAAGTGCCATGCAAATGCCTGTTCTAACTTTCTGGTGACATTGTAAATAAGAAGCAGGCAGCAGTATCTCCCATCAATGTAAACTTATTTGTCTGTCTTAGCGATTGGCAGAATAAGAAGTAGGACCGAGTGGACTTGTAGGCGCTAAAGTTTGACACTGTTTTGTTTTTGAGTGCAGTTATGTAACCAAAAAAATCTGCATTTGTAAGTTACACTTTCACGATAAAGACATTGCACTTTAGTACTTGTATGAGGTGAACTGAAAAATATTATTTCTTTTGTTTATCATTTTTACAGTGCAAATATTTGTAATCAAAATAATAATATAAAGTGAACACTGTGCACTTTGTATTCTGTGTTGTAATTGAAATCAATATTGAAAATGTAGAAAAACATCCAAAAATATTTATTACATTTCAATCGGTATTCTATTGTCATAAGTGCGATCAATCATGATTAATATTTTTAATCACAATTAAATTTTTTGAGTTAATCACATGAGTTAACTGTGATTAATTGACAGCCCTAGTATTAACATCTTGCTCCCAACTATCTGGAATCCCCTCCCAACGAGCAACATGAGAAATGCACCTTCCTGACCTCTGCCCTGACAATCCCCTTGCAGATCCCAACCCCCAGTCTGAGAAACCATGGCATATGACAACTTATGCATTGTGTAATTATCCATGATATGCGACCCTCTCTTTGCATCTCTTCACCGGCTCCCTCTTCGCTGTTGCATCAAACGTGAGTTACTTGTTTTCACTTTCAAGGCCTTTCACCCCATACTCCTCCCTACTTATCATCTCTCATTCAGTATCGAAAGGTCAACTCCTGCATCCAGTTGGCCCACAAAACCAGTCTCCGTCACCCACCAGCAAATTTTCAAACAAATGTTGTGCTTTCTCCCATGCTGCCCTTCATGCTTGGGAGGAGCTCCCCACAAAGCCACATAACTGTTCTCCTTCAAATCCCTCCTTAAAACTATCCTTTGACGTGAGGCCAACAAAAACTTGACAATCATTCAGCTGCTGGTCTGCTGAGAGCGCAGCCTATCATGCTGACCAATATTGTCTTATTGTTTCCTTGTTCTCCCCCATCTGTCTGTATCCCTGTATCCACTTATCTTATACTTAGTCTATAAACTCGTTGGGGGCAGGGACTGACTTTTATTCTGTGTTTAAACAGGACAGGTCCTGGTCCATGACTAGGGCTTCTAGGCCCTACAATAATACAAATAATAACTAATAATAATTGTTTTCAGAAAGAAAAAAAGTAGGAAGAAGATGACTGGGAAAAGGGAGGGGGGAAAACCCAGAGGGAGATGGAAAAGATGTCCAGGAGATGTGGAGAAACCAGGTGTAAGAGCTCACAGTCTGTGTATATCTCTGGTGATTATAAAGATTATGGGATCTGATGTCCAGTTCCTTTTACTAGTTATAGCAATCAAGAAATAAAGTAAAACTATTTTCAAGGTCAGTTCTTTTTTTTTGGTAAGCTACATTCTCCACTGATGCCAGACCATACAAATGGCACTATGGTAGTCTTCAGTCACTAGTGAGTGATTTTCTTTGCTATCAAAGTAGACCATTTTGCACAACTTCCTCGTGAATCAGCCTCCCTAAGAGTATAGGGGTACCTCACAGTAACAGTCAGCTTCTGGCTAATTCTGGTTCAGACTTTTCTTCAAAAGCCTCCTCATAACTGGGAGACTCCCACAGCATATGAAGGAGTTTCCCCTGTAGGGCTGACATCGTTGCAGTCCTTAATGCCTATTTTTGTGCATTTTATACAGATCCCAATAAAGCCAAAAATGTGGTGGTGGTGTTGTTCTTGATCATACAGTTTGGAAGTCAAGAGATCACTAAGTGTAACCCAGAAGCCTGTCCCCTTAAAAGCCAGGAGGCCTTAGGCCAGTCAGCCTGTTCAATTAGCCTCATCTGTGCCATAATTAGAAACCACTCAGCTTGAGGAGGTGGGACTAAGGGGGTCAGGTGTTAAAATGGTAAACGCCTGAGCTTCATAAAAAGGCTTGAGAAAATACTGTTGGGAGGAAGGAGCTGTGGCAGAGGCTGCAGACTTCCGCAGGGAGAAGGAACCACAAGGAGCAAATTAAGGTCCTGCTGGAGGTCGTGAGGTAAGGTCTGTAAGAAGAAAGGAAGTCCTGGAAGGAAGCTGCCAGAGTCTCTGGGGAGGGGAGGCAGTGGGGGAACCTGTTAGGAAGAAAAGACCCTCCAGGGAGAACAAGAGCCAACGACAGGGGGCTGCTGGAGTGGGAGAATCCCTGTGATGCCACATTCTGGTTTGAAGGTATGGTCCTGTGGTGTGTTCTCTTCCCTCCCCTCCCCTCCCCCCATTACACTGAGGAAGTTTAAGACTTATTCTAGTCCGCTCCCCTGCTGTAAATATAGTGTCATTAAAAAATCCAGGCTTATCACTGCAGCCAACATGAGAAAAGAGTAAATGACTGGAAACAGATGTCTGGTAAAACTAGTAATTGAGACGTGGAGGATGCTGCAAAGGACCCTTACTGAACAAGCCAAAGAGCTAACGGTTTTTACAGATTAAGGTCACAGCAGTGTATTTCCTGCATTCCAGAGCCAAACTGACAAGACAATCCTGGCCCCTCTTCACACCACGACCAGACCCCAGTTACTTTCCCTAATCATTATAAGAAGAGAGACTATATGGTTTTAAGATGTATCCGTAAAGCTAGTTCAAAGAATAAACAAGAAGAGAGGTTCTCTGCTGTCAAGAATAGAACAAATGAGTTTAGGTTGGAGAACATAGCAACTCCTGGGTTTGGGTCCATTGACTCAAACAAATACAAAGGAATATCTAATATGGAAGGAAGAAATCCTGTGAGTGCAGGAGAGGTTAGGGGAGTTTCCGCAACCAAAGCAGTTAAGTGTGATTAAAGTCTGATACATCAGAAAACCAGTGGTAACAATAAAGAATGATACAGAATGCCAGATTATCCTGTACTAAGTGGCATCATGCCTTAATAAAATACATTAACGCAGTCTCAGTTTGTATATGACCTGGTCCGTTTAGAGCAAGTTACTATAGGGAGCACCAACAGGAATAGGATTTCATTGCCCACCATATTCACACAGCTACTGTACTCCCCTCCCCGCTCCCTTTATGAACACTTATAGAATGGGTGTAAAAATTAGAAAGGGGAAGAGTATGGGAAAGTGTAGATTTGTCTGTAAAGAAAACACAGTATAATCAACATAACAAGATTGTTTGGCCACTACAAGCAGACAGACAAATGATAATCTTTAGCTCTTGGTCATGCACCCATTTAAAGGAGTGGGTACGTCGTCACTGACTTGAATGGATACAGGATTAGACTCATATTGTGCATTTCATCTGTCGATCCCAACGTCCTTTACAAAGAATATTAAGTATGTAATCGCCAAATTGCAGATAAGGAGATATTTCTATCCAGTTCACATTGCATACTACACAGATGTAACCACAAGGGCATTAGCTTCCAAATTGGTGGCTTCTGTATCTATTCACACAAATTTTAAAGTATCTTTTAAAAAGAATCTTTCCTATCTGTACCAGCTCTGGCTTATTTGAGGTTTACAAAAATTTTAGCAGGCCAGTCGTGGGCCCTTCTAGTTAGCGCTCACTGATGTCATGTGAGAGGTTTTATTCTCAGGTCAAATACCTTACTCCCTAGGTCAGTAGAGACTATGAGACCTGGGAGGGAAATATGCTCATTGTTATAATAATAATGATAGGCCTGATTCTGATTGCACTTACACTAGTTTTACACGGGAGTGGCTCCATTGTTTTCAATGATTTTACTCCTGATTCAATTGGTCTCAGATAAGAATCAGGGACAAATATCTTTCCATCAGCACATTTTAGCACAAAGGATTCCAAAATATTTTACCTACTATGGTCAACATTTTACCTACAACACCAATTTTCAGTAAACTGCATGGGACTTGATTTATCTACCTCAGAGAGGTAAAGGGTTTTGTTGACTGCCAGGATTCCCACCTCTAGTTCTAGGGAGTCTAAATATCTCTAGCTTCATGCTTAGGCCACTAAGACATCCAACTGTAACTGGGAGAAAGGAGGTAAACGTTTCAGGAGGATCTCCTGACAGGAATGGCATGCATCTGAGAAGGAGGGAAAGGGGTGTTTCCAGGACAGCTGGGTTTGGGAAACTGGATGTTGCTGGAACTGGATGGTGGGGGAAAAAATCAAGATTTTCTGCTTTTCATAACCCAAACTGAACCAAAGCTTTAAATAAATAGGGATGTTGGGAAGACACAGGAGGCATCTGCGGCAGGTTGACCTCTTTCTTGACCCATGAATTCCCAGGTTTGTCCAAACATGCAAAGAGGTGACACAAGCCACTATAAATTCTTCTCAAATCAGTGTACCCTTCCCTGCTTTCTACAGCCACAGGAAGTTTCTACTCACACCCACTGATTTCCTTTGGTAACTATTCTCTACTAAACCCCTGCCATATTCACCTCTGCAGCTCTTTTTCTGTCTTAGAGTCCACGTCACCCTCAGTCCCATGAGGAAATTCAGCTGTACACTCCATGGAAGTAATTATTTCATAATGGAGTCACCCTGCAATCGGGATGGTGTCAGGCCCCGCCTAACTGACCCCATTTACAGACCCAGGCTTTGGCTGGGTGGCACAAAGCAATTTGTAATAGATAGGATGAATTCTAATGATCGGTGTGTCATAGATAGCTCCCAGATGACTACATCACCAGCACTTCACTAACTCAACTCTGTTTTTAAAAAAATCTACTTTGTCATAATATACTTGGACAGGTACAAAAAATCAAGGGTTGGGATCTATATCTATTGCAACTTCTGGAAATCCTTCTGCTAATATCAGGTCGAGGGAAGCTGCTCTAATTGCCTTGCTTCCTACAGCACCTCACATCCACCTGACGCTGCTCAGTGACATTAAAACAGATTTTCAATCTCCTGCTCAGTGTATCATCCACGGTGGAGAAAATAAATCAACCCTTCTTCCAGTGGTGTCCGTGACAATGGAGATGACACCATCAAGAGATCAGCTCTATGCAGTACCAGGGCTGCTGCCACCATCACCTCAAGTACTCCTAGGATCTGGGTGATACCACCCAGATTTGCAGGTAGAATGTGGACTTGGCATGCTGGTATCACTGGACCTGCTTACAAACCCTCACATTCACTGATACACTGACCTCCACACAACATTTACAATGATACTTGACAGAACTTAAAACCAAAAGTGATGGGTCTCAGAGCTCTCCCTCTCCCTGATTATGTGACAATGCACCGTGCGCTGCTCTGTAAGGTCCCAGTTTATAGAAATTGGCCTAACTTGGGTGAGTTCAAAGGAGTTATGCTGACTACATCATTGAAGATCTAGGGTAAATTTTCAAAAGCATCTAAGTGACTTCAGAGCCTATGCCCCATTTTCAAGAGTGATTTAGAAAGTCAATGGGACTTGGGCTCCTAAATCACTTAGGCTACAGCTACACTTGCAGCTAGGGGTGTGATTCCCAGCTCATGTAGACTGGGGTCTGGGGTGGAATAAACTATACTAGTAAAAGCACAGCTGTGTCCACACAAGGAGTGCTTTGCCAGTGTACTTATATCGGCCAAGTGCTTCTAGTGCAGACATGGCCTTAACTGAGCTTTCTCTTTTGGACTCTGTGTTTTGTTCCTCATTTAGAGTTTCTTTGGTACACATTATAACAGACCTGTATTACACCTGTTGGTCTTGGAGGGCTGAAATCTCTAATGGGCTCAATGCTGTAGAAAGCTCTTTCTAAGCAGAAGGTGTGGAGGAAAGAGATCAACCTGGGTAGAAAAATAGGGTACAGTTAACAAGGCCCATAAAAATAAATACATAAAAACAAAATGTTGAGAAATCAAATAAAGTGAACTGGAGTAACAGAGCCCTTAAAAAAAGATGCCTGAAAACAAAATTTCCTGTTTCATCCAATCTAACAAACCCCGCCCAAATGAAAGGAATAGAATGGTAAACCACAGTAGAAATTTCTCCATGGGAATGTCAAGGGATGTACACGCATCAGGGCTAAAGGACCAGAGGGGGGGGGCAAGTGGGACAATTTGTCCCAGGCCCCGGGCCCCGCAGGGGCCCCCACAAGAGTTTTTCGGGGCCCCTGGAGCGGGGTCCTTCACTCGCTCCGGGGGCCCCAGAAAACTCTTGCGGGGCCCAGGCCCCCGGATCTTCTTCTGCTCCGGGTCTTCAGCGGCAATTTGGCAGCGGGGGGCCCAGGCCCCCTGAATCCTCTGGGCGGCCCTGTAAAGGACTGAAAACCAATGAACAAAGCATAATGTGTGGGCCAAGCTACATAAATGGAGAATGGGCAGAAAGAAAAACAAAGACAAAATCTGAGGTTGAAAAGAGGAAGTTTTCAAGAATTCAAAAAAATAACCATCATTGGTAATTCTATCCCAACAAGTAAAGAAGAGTGGGGCATAAAAATTTTTACAACCAGAGTGGCCCAGCGCAAAGGCCACTGCACTGGGAGGCAGGAGACGTAGGATTTATTTCTACCTCTGCTATTGACTTGCTATATGTTCTTGGGCCCGTCATTCTGCTTTCTCTTTCAGATTTCCCATTTGTATAATGATACTTAGGCTACGTCTACACTACGGGGGTGGGGGGGGTGTCGATTTCAGATACGCAAATTAAGCTACGGGAATAGCGTAGCTGAATTTGACGTATCTGATCCGACTTACCCCGCTGTGAGGACGGCAGCAAATCGACCGCCGCGGCTCCCCCATCGACGGCGCTTACTCCTACCTGGGCTGGTGGAGTACGCGTGTCGATTTGGGGATCAATTATCGCGTCCCAACGAGACGCGATAAATCGATCCCCGAGAGATCGATTTCTACCTGCCGATCCGGGCGGGTAGTGAAGACAAGCCCTTAGTTTCCTTTGTAAATTGTGTGGAGATCTATGGATGAGAAGCACTGTGTCAAATGGAAGTATTATTCTTCATGCAACAGTAGTGTCTAACATTAGGAATCACCTTTTTAAGTTAATTAGAACCTTCATCAGGGATGCCCTTCTAGCATAACAGCCGATGAGAAGTTGTAAGCTTCACTGAAAGACAAGACATACTTCATGGCTAACCAGTCTCTACACAAATCTCCTGGCATAGATATAACCCAGGATTTATTTGAAGGGAGGGTGAGACCTACACAGTCAAATACAGAGCACAAGTCCAAATGAAACAGCCAGTCCTCAAAAATAGAACAGAAGGTAGCTTTTGGAGGTCACGTAGAACCCTCTTTCGCCCTCAAAACATAACCTTCATAATTGCCTAAGAATTCAGTTCAGCACTTGTTTGCAGTGGATATTCTTCCTCTCATCAGATTAAGTTCTGGGCCAAATATACCTGCTATAATTCTGTTATCTTCAGTGGAATTACACCAGGGATGTGATCTTCCCCCTTCAAGTACACAGTGGAGTCGTCTGGCTTATATAAATCTGGCAGGTACACAGTTCATATAGTACACATGCAACATGTGAAGTCAGATTCTAGGCCTTGTGCAAAGCTAGATGTGCAAATCCTTTGGTAGACATAGGGCTTGGCTACACTTGCGAGTTACAGCGCAATAAAGGCGTCCCGGGCGCCCTAGCTCACTACCCGTCCACACTGGCAAGGCATGTAGAGCGCTCTGACTCCACGGCTAGAGCGCTCCTGGTACTCCACCTCGGCGAGTGGAATAACGTTTGCTGCGCCCCCGCTGGAGCGCTGCAGCGCCAGTGTGGACGAGGTGTTGCATTATTGCGCTCTGATCAGCCTCTGGAAACGTCCCATAATCCCCTTAAGTCAAGTGGCCACTCTTGTCATTGTTTTGAATCACTGTAGGAATGCGGATATGCCGTTTGAAAGCTCCGTTTCTGACAGCCGGGAATGCTGTGTGTGAGAGAGACAGGCGGGTGGGAGGGGGAGGTCTGCTGCTGTCTGAACTTACAAGACTGCATGCTGACATGCTCTCAGCCCCCAAAATCCCACTCTCTCTCCCCACACATACACACAACATGCTCCCTGTCACACTCCACTCCACCCCCAGTCTCCCCATTTGAAAAGCACATTGCAGTCACTTGCATGCTGGGATAGCTGCCCATAATGTACTGCTCCCAATGCCACTGCAAGTGCCACAAATGTGGCCATGCCAGTGTGCAAGCAGTTTTCAGTGTGGACAGACTGCAGCGCTTTCCCTACTGTGCTCTCTGAAGGCGGGTTTAACTCCCAGTGCTCTACATCTGCAAGCGTAGCCATGCCCATAGTTGAACTGCACCTGGAGCATGGTAGCAAACACTGGGAACAGGTTGGGGCGCAGGGTGATCATGGGGGATTTGGGCATCTACGGAAGGTGTCAGGTTGTTTGTCACTGGAGAGATGAGGTGCTTGTCACTGTGAATGCAAGAGGGTTTCAAGAGCTGAGGAATTGGGGCACTTGAAAACAGAGAGTGTAAGAGCTTTCTTTTTCTTTTGCAGTTGAAGGGGGTTGATACTTGTCATTGGGGTCATGGGAGGGGGGGGTTGGAAGTCACTGGAGGATATGGGAGAGATTTTCAGTTAGCTGAGTTGAACCCATGAACAATTACTTACCTTCCAGTAACTTGTTCTTCAAGATGTTTTGTCTGTGTGGATCCCACTTATGGTGTGTATGCACACAAGTCATAGAATGTGCATGTGCAACATCAGTGGGATGCACACTGACAAATTCTCAGTTTACAGTGCCCAGTTACTCATCTGAATATCTCCTTTAAGAAGAACAAACTATTAGAGACACAGGACTGGGACTCAGGACATCTTGGTGCAACTTCCAGCTCTGACAAAAAAGTTTCCTCTGTGACTTTAGTCGCCCTGTGTCTCAGTTTCCCACCTGTGGAATAATGGGACTAACCGCACTGCCCTACCTCACAGGGGTGTTGTGAGGATAAATGCATTATGTGATTGTAAGGTGCTGAACCACTATGAGTGCTTAGATACACAGACTTATATACAAAGCAACAGAGGGTCCTGTGGCACCTTTAAGACTAACAGAAGTATTGGGAGTATAAGCTTTCGTGGGTAAGAACCTCACTTCTTCAGATGCAAGTAATGGAAATCTCCAGAGGCAGGTATAAATCAGTATGGAGATAACGAGGTTAGTTCAATCAGGGAGGGTGAGGTGCTTTGCTAGCAGTTGAGGTGTGAACACCAAGGGAGGAGAAACTGCTTCTGTAGTTGGATAGCCATCACAATCTTTGTTTAATCCTGATCTGATGGTGTCAAATTTGCAAATGAACTGGAGCTCAGCAGTTTCTCTTTGGAGTCTGGTCCTGAAGTTTTTTTGCTGTAAGATGGCTACCTTTACATCTGCTATTGTGTGTCCAGGGAGGTTGAAGTGTTCTCCTACAGGTTTTTGTATATTGCCATTCCTGATATCTGACTTGTGTCCATTTATCCTCTTGCGTAGTGACTGTCCAGTTTGGCCAATGTACATAGCAGAGGGGCATTGCTGGCACATGATGGCATATATAACATTGGTGGACGTGCAGGTGAATGAGCTGGTGATGTTGTAGCTGATCTGGTTAGGTCCTGTGATGGTGTTGCTGGTGTAGATATGTGGGCAGAGTTGGCATCGAGGTTTGTTGCATGGGTTGGTTCCTGAGTTAGAGTTGTTATGGTGCGGTGCGTGGTTGCTGGTGAGAATATGCTTAAGGTTGGTGGGTTGTCTGTGGGCGAGGACTGGCCTGCCTCCCAAGGTCTGTGAAAGTGAGGGATCATTGTCCAGGATGGGTTGTAGATCACTGATGATGCGTTGGAGAGGTTTAAGCTGAGGACTATAGGTGATGGCCAGTGGAGTTCTGTTGGTATATACAGACTTATATACAGTGGCCCTTGCAAAACACGATAAGCTATTTCTTACCCCTACATCCAGTACTTTGCAAGAGACACTTTGCTCCAGTATGGACAAGTTTAATATTTGCCAGCTGGCTCACAAACACCTCCAGTGACTGACACGCCCTGGCTACTGACCTGTACATGTCCACTTCAGCTCTGCAAAGAGCCCTGTGCCCTATTGCTGGTATGTGATGAGTACCTAATGCAACAGCACAAAACTATACACTTTAAATTGTACAACTCCTCAGTCATATTATTCACTCAGAAGGTACATGGTTAAAAACAATGCTAAGGACACATAGCACAGAGATATGGGGCTCCATAGTGCCAGTAGACCAGGAGAGCTGTAAAGGACATGAAAGACTGTAAATAGGACAGGTGAGGAGACCTGGTTTGCAGTTCACTGAGTGAAGACAATAGAAAAGAAGTGGATTTTAATATGTTTTAGAAAAGGGTGGGAATTCAGCAAGTTAGCCAGGATGGGTAAGGAATGGTGTCCCTAGCCTCTGTTTGTCAGAGGGTGGAGATGGATGGCAGGAGACAGATCACTTGATCATTACCTGTTAGGTTCACTCCCTCTGGGACACCTGCCATTGGCAACTGTCGGTAGACAGGATACTGGGCTACACAGACCTTTGGTCTGACCCAGTCTGGCCAGTCTTATGTTCTTAAGTTCTTGTCACACTGTTTTATAGCAATATTATTTGCCCCAGTTACAGCCATTAATGGTCTGCCATTAGTGTAACTGCAGCTTGCAGCTCCTACCTTGAATGGGCAAAGCTGCTATTTGCACTGGTGAAGCGTATCCCACTTCCGGAGTTTATGCTAGAGGTGTGAACTAGGGCAGCTCCATTGGTGCTTGAATGGCTGGAAACAAATGTAGACAAAACCTGAGGCACAGAGTGGGAGCATGTTTTATTGGATAGCTGGTACAGCAGCATTCAAGGATTAAGCCCTAACAAAGGCATGTATGTCAAACTCAGAGGAGCCAGGATACCATGCTCACTAGTTCTTTGTGATTTAGAACAGACATGATGGGAAAATTCCCATTCTGATTTAGACAGAATTAAAAGAGAATGCAGGAGATTAATGGACAACAGGAAAGTGCATTGGAACTTTATAGCACTTTAGCACAACTACTGTATTGACAAGCACCGTGAGTCTCAGCTCCTAGCACTCAGCTCAGATAATGCTTCAAGGATTCTGAAGTACAATGGGACTTCTGAGGAAGTGCACGAGTACCCAGTGAGGTCCTTCTGGTTAGTACATTACAATGAATAGTTAATGACGGGGCACTTATGCTAAACTGAAATACTCACTTCATTGTAAGTGTTCCATTGCATCATGGAAGAAATCCATTGTTCTCTTCTGCAATTTCACCAGCCATACTGCTTTACTTTCCCTGCTGAGATGTCACTTGTTCTGCCGAAGGTGCTGTTGGAACATGGCATCTGTTTCAATAGTCACTTAGGCAATTGCACATGAAATATCTCATTTGCCCATTAAAAGCAGCAGGGCTGAAACCTCAGGTGGTTTTGTCCTTGCAATCTAACAGCTAATTTTAACCTTGGAAGATTTGATTTTTCCTCCCCTTAAATCCAGGCACTTATTCCTAGCTCAAGACACATAAATAGCTCTCTCTGGTTAATAAATAGCTCTTTATAGAAAATATTTAACATCTCAATGTTTGCTCTGAAGAAAGAACCCTTCAGCAGGAAGTAGAGGTGATTATGCAACAACAGCACCAAAAACCCAGTGTGTCTTATAAAAAGAGATCAATTGGCTAATCCTGTTAGCTCCCTAATAAAGGCCCTGTTAGGGAGAGAGGACGTTAGGGCATGTAAGTGGGAGCAAGGACTGATATTGCAAATTTCTACTCTCATCACTTACTTAAATGCAAGTACTTCATATCTAATACAACGGGCTGAAACTTAGCAGCCTATTGGCTTAGATTTTCAAAAGTGGTTAAGCAGCAATTTTGGGTGAATTTGAGACCCCGGAAAGGGGCCTGATTTTCAGAGGACAAGTGCTCAGCACTTTCTGACTAGAGGTTTAAGGTGTCTTAAATGTGACACCTAAAAATTGAAGCATACCAAAATCACTTGTCATTTTTCAAAATTTTGGCCTATATCCCTTTTCGTTTCACCACTATTTGAACAGAGCTGGGCCCCGCCCCCTGCCACACAGTCTGGATCCTAGGTTTGGGTGAATACAGTACTGGGATTTTGCTTTGGACCAACCTCTGGTATTGACATAATTCTGAGAGAATAAAGAATAGCAAAGGACAAGGTGAGGCTTTGACAAGCTTCAGGGGTGATGAAACAAACAGGATTTTTTGTTTCTAATGCTGATTATGCTTCTGTCATTGTGAATTTTTCTAATAAGGAAAATTCCTCTGTGATTTCTTCTTATTTGTAACAGTAAGTACATAACTAATTACAGGTGGGAACAGCTGAGTCAAGGATCTAGCAAGCTGGCAATGCCATTTAATAGTTGGACTTGAAGTTAGAATGCTGCTCAGAGTCAAAGCTGAAGTAGCTGTCGTGAAACTTTGAAGAATGACACCAGAGGGCTTTGTAAATGTCCCTGAATTATGTGATGTTTCTTGCCAATGAATTACAGGATCATAAAGGACATTGTTCCTAACTAACTGTATGACAACTTATAGCCTCTCTTACTTAGTATTCTAAGCTTCAGGTATTTGGGGTGCCTCATAATTCACTCCAGCAGAATTTTGCCAGCACACAAAATCATATCAACTAACAGCCTGAGCATCATTTTAAACTAAATTCACACTGTTTTATAGCAATATTATTCCTCATCTAAATATGTACTTACAGATCCAGAAATCATCCAACCTTATTAAACATATCTTTTTGTGTGTGTGTGCGCACGTGCACGTACACACACACACACACACACACACACACCCCTACCTGATTCAGTAGAAAGATATGGGCAAAAGTGAAAACTTGAAGCCAAGGACGAGCCAAGGGCAGAATATGCTGGCATCTCTTCACTCCCTCATAGTCACAGTGACCTTACACACTGTAGCACTTTTTTGGCATGTGTATATAGTCTTCTCCAATAGCTCATCTCGTGTTTTAGCTCATAAGGCCAAATCAGATCTTATGACTTGGCTCCAGCCTAGCTCTGCATTCAATGTTTGTGGCTTATAACCTGCTTCTGGAAATAGGATAAAAGTGAACTTAAAAAAGCAGAACTGCAGTCTTAGCTTTATATCTCCTCCCACAGGAGTTTATATAAAATTCCTGCCGGTTTGTTGAAAGTAGCCCACAGACACAGAGGGCTTGGATGATTTGTATAAGGACATACAAGTATAATGTTGCCACAGCACTACTTATTTGGAATTTGGGAATAGGGGCTGGCTTAATGAATACCTTTGACTTCTTTTGCTCTTAGGGGTATAGCGGCATCTTGATGGGAAAGAACTTGCATTAATGTTAATAGACCTTACTGATTTGCATGCTGATGAGAATAAACTCCTCCCATCACAGCTAGCCAGGAACAATATTAAAACCTTAGGCGGAGGATTTCCAGATTTCAAATATTAAAGTATTTTAAATTGTACTTTGGGGGAATTCAGAACTGAATGTAAGAAACGCTGCAGACAAAGGAAACAGCTATTCCAGAAAATGTCTATAATTTTCAGAGACTCCTTTTATTGCTGATTGAATCCAAATATTTCTGCCCTTGACTAAGGTTTTTCAGTTCCCTTGTGCCTCCCAGTAATCTCTGCAGAGGCTGAACAGAATTGCACCAGAAAGAAGAAACTGCAGAAGCATAGACATAAAATCCCTCAGTTAATGAAGGAAGCTTCTTCACTCACAGACTGAGTACAAACAGTGTTTCTTTTGGAGGATCACACCATACTGGATGGGTGCATGCACTGAACAGAACCAAAAACCAGGAGAAGGGAAATGGAATCTCTAGCAAACAAAAGACAGTACCATGTACAAAATCTCACTCACGTGAGTGCGGGGTCCAAGTCCTAATTCCTTACCTATACTTTCTATTCTTTTAAATTCATACAGTCATATTGTTGTTATTCATTATTTAGAGGGCTCTTAGTGTGTCTGGAGCTTTACAAACCACACAGGGCTAGACTGTGTCCAGCTACTAAGTGGCTGTGCAAAAGGGTCAAGGCACCAGAAGGGTTCTCTTCTTGTGTTCCCCTGCATGGCAACCAGGTACAATCACAGTCCCATACTCCCCTAAACTAAGAGACTGGTCCCTCCTCATGCCTCTCTGGATATGCCTGTACTAGAGTTTTTTACTTGAGTCAATAGATTGCCAGTTACAACCCATACGAAGGCAGCCTGGATGCTTCCCAAATGTTTGTTACATGATACAAACATCTATAGTTTATCCCAAATAGATCCCTAGGATAAACATTTGTTGTCTGGTACCATCCGAATCCAAAAGATGGGTTTAACATGTGTTAACTAACATCAGTTACAATCCTAGTGTAGTCAGGGCAAATTGTATATTAACACATTTTAGCTAGTAAGGTAAACCTTAAGGGGGTGCCTAGGTTTACCTAAATCAGCTGACATATTTCAACTACGACTTGCCCTGTCTACACTAGGATGTCAACACCTCTTAAGCTTTGTCTACACTAGTACTTTTGTCAGTACAACTTTTGTTGGTCAGGGGTGTGAAAAAAACAAACCCCCGACTGACAAAAGTTTCACCAACAAAAGCACTTTTGTGGACAGCGCTACATCAGCAGGAGACACTCTCCTGCCAATATAGCTACAGCCGCTCGTTGCGGGAGGTCTAATTATGTTGACAGGAGAGCTCTCTCCTGCTGGCATAGAACAGCTACATGGGAGACCTTACAACAGCGCAGCTGTGCCACTGTAAAGTCTGTAGTGTAGACACAGCCTTAGTTAACATGGTAAAAACACACTCTTTTTCCTAGTGATGATGAGGCCTGTGCAGACTACCCTTTACAAATATGTTAACTACCTCAAGTTAACTGACAATTAATTAACTAGGTAAAGAAACTCCAGTGAATATAGACTTCTGGGTGTTTAAGGCTCCAAAGACGGTGAGGAGGTTGGGCCAGGGTGTCTTCGTTTGCAGCGTTAGTATGAATAGGGTTCCTTTGTAGGCTCATACTGTGCTGGATGGATACATGTACTAAAAACTAAAGCAAGATGGGAAATGGAATCTCAGGAGAACAAAAGACGGTATTAAGAATAAAGTGTAAAAATCTTACATGAGTGAGGTGGTTTGGATCAGGTCCTAATTCTATACCTATTTCTTTCTATACTGGCCAGTGGAGCTGGCTGTATAGGGGGAATATGCTGAACTCTTTGAAGGGGGTTAGGAGTGGCACACTTCCCCTTTGCACTGAGGAATTCTGTGATGGATTGTGCTTCTCTGAGGCACAACACCTCTCTATGCTCCAGCTGTGACAACATGGCTCTGCATTGACCCATACTCAGAGCTGTGCCTCTCGGGGGCAAAACTGAGCCCTTTAGAAGACAGGGACCTTGCTCCAAATCAATGCAGATGCACATGCTACACAGTACAGTTCAAATTGTAGAATTGATAGGGGCATTGATAATGGAGATGGCCATGTCACAGGGCTACACAAAAGTAGGTATTAGGAAGGCTTGGAGTGGAGTGGGGGGGGGGGGGACTTTCAGTGGATGGGATGTGGGAAGCTATGCCAACTAGTCAATGAGCTTGAAACATCTCTGTGATCTCAAGGCAGAACTTGTGCAGAACTTGGATGGCTCAAGCCTTGAAGTCAAGGAAAGGAATTCTCACACTGTTGTCACTCCTTTGAGACAGCCTCAGCCTTTGCTTTGCTGCTGGGTTAGCTCAGCCATTCATCGGCCAACTGAAGGCTGCATGTAGTGGGGCCGCTGTCCCACTCCCGCAGAACAGGGGTTAAAAACAGCCCTGGAGA
The DNA here is from genome assembly GCF_028017835.1 of Emys orbicularis. Lineage (NCBI taxonomy): Eukaryota > Metazoa > Chordata > Testudines > Emydidae > Emys > Emys orbicularis. The sequence goes on from NC_088684.1 coordinate 119,027,876, forward strand.
GGGATGTGGCTGGGATCAAAGGAGTGAGAGCAGCTGAGGGAGTAGCTGACCACACATGTGGCCAGCTCAATTAAGGCCCAGCTGGCCCCGATAAGAGGGCTGGGGGGCCAGGAGCTGAGGGAGTCTCACGCTAGCCCTGGAGTGGGAAGGGCTGGCTGGGAGCAAGGGACCTGAAGTAGAGCCGGGCTGGAGAAAAGGGCAAGAGGCGCTGGGGAGCTCTGGCAACTCCCCAGGCTGAGGCCTTGGTTAGGGCCTAAAGAGGTACTGGGGCTGCAGAGGGGCAGCCCAGGGTTAGGCAGAGGCAGCTGGTCCAACCCCCTTGTCAATGATGAGCGGCCATGACAGACTGCCGTCAGCCCTAGTGAGAGGGGGCTAGATGATGACAAGCAGTAGCCACTGAGGCAAGGTGGGGATAGAGGGTTGGGGGTTCCCTAGGGAGGGGAGACCCAGAGTGAGGGGGCACTGCTGTGGGGCAGAACCCCAAGGGAAAGGGGCACTGGGGTCTGGGAGGGACACAGGGCCTGAGGCAGGTGAGACACCAGCCACCAGGAGGCGCTCTGGGGCTGGAAAAGAGCTAATTCCCAGGAGTCAATCAGCAGGCGGCGCCACACTGATGAGTCTCAACCTCCCTACACTGCACTATGCTACTCTGTTGTTTATTGCACACCAAAATACCATCATTCAAAAAGTGCTGGGTAAAAATAGGAAGACTAGGCTTCAGAAGGGCAAGCACGACTCCTATTTTATGAATAACAGGCTACTAGAGGGCAACCAGAACTCCTAGATTTAGCCCTGATTTAAGTCAAGTCAATTCAGTTATGCCTTTAAATGGAAGTAAGATATATGAGCGAAGAGGAAATCATAACAGGGATTTAATTTGAGGGAGACGGGAAGAAGTTGAAGTGTGTGCTTATGAAAATAATGATTTGTTTATCATAAAGGGGTTGTTTATCATATATTTATATATATGATAATTAAGCAATCAATTTGCAAACATCTAGAAGATAATAAGGTGATAAGTAGCAGTCATCATGGATTTGTCAAGAACAAATCGTGTCAAACCAACCTGATAGCTTTCTTTGATGGGGTAACAAGCCTTGTGGTTAGGGGGGAAGCGGTAGACGTGGTATATCTTGACTTTAGTAAAGCTTTTGATACTGTCTCACATGAACCTCTCATAAACAAACTAGGGAAATACAACCTAGATGGAGCTACTATAAGGTGGGTGCATGACTGGTTGGAAAACCGTTCCCAGAGAGTAGTTATCAGAGGTTCACAGTCATGCTGGAAGGGCATAACAAGTGGGGTCCCGCAGGGATCAGTTCTGGGTCCAGTTCTGTGCAATATCTTCATCAATGATTTAGATAATGGCATAGAGAGTACACTTAAAAAGTTTGCAGATTATACCAAGCTGGGAGGGGTTGCAAGTGCTTTGGAGGATAGGATTAAAATTCAAAATGATCTGGACAAACTGGAGAAATGGTCTGAAGTAAATAGGATGAAATTCAATAAGGACATATGCAAAGTACTTAGGAAGGAACAATCAGTTTCACACATGCAAAATAGGAAATGACTGCCTAGGAAGGAGTGCTGTGGAAAGGGATCTGGGGGGTCATAGTTGTTCACAAGCTAAATATGAGTCAACAGTGCAACACTGTTGCAAAAAAAGCCAACATCATTCTGGAGTGTGTTAGCAGGAGTGTTGTAAGCAAGACACGAGAAGTAATTCTTCCGCTCTACTCCGCGCTGATTAGGCCTCAACTGGAGTATTGTGTCCAGTTCTGGGCGCCACATTTCAGGAAAGATCTGGACAAATTGAAGAAAGTCCAGAGAAGAGCAACAAAAATTATTAAAAGTCTAGAAAACATGACCTATGAGGGAAGATTGAAAAAATTGGGTTTGTTTAGTCTGGAGAAGAGAAGACTGAGAGAAGACATGATAACAGTTTTCAAGTATATAAAAAGTTGTTATAAGAAGGAGGGAGAAAAGTTGTTCTTCTTAACCTCTGAGGATAGGACAAGAAGCAATGGGCTTAAATTGCAGCAAGGGTGGTTTAGGTTGGACATTAGGAAAAACTTCCTAACTGTCAGGGTTGTTAAGCACTGGAATAAATTGGCTAGGGAGATTGTAGAATCTACATCATTGGAGATTTTTAAGAGCAGGTTAGCCAAACACCTGTCAGGGATGGTCTAATAATACTTAGTCCTGCCATGAGTGCAGGGGACTGGACTAGATGACCTCTCAAGGTCCCTTTCAGTTCTATGATTCTATGATTCTATATCCATTCATCATATTCATTTCAGACAACATGGTATCTGGCATAGACTCCCGTAAACTATATAAACACATGATAATTCCCCATACATGATTCATGCATGCTGATCCAGAAACTGACTTTGGGAGTCTGGCTGCACTGGGGAAATTTTCTAAAGGGTTTTAAAACCGGTTAGAGTTGTAACATAGACCCAGTTTTAGTTCATTTTTACTGAACCAGTTTCCAAACCAGTTTGAGAATTTCTCCATTGTAGATCTTCCCAAGGTGGCTAGGACTCCGATTGCTAGCTATTTTGGTTGAATTGTATGTTATTTAAGAATATCTAACATATATAATCAAATACAAACATTTTTTAAAACTGCATTCACACTGCAAGTGCTCAACCGGTTCTCCTTAGTATCTGCAGTGTATTTTTTCCTGAAAAAGCTAAGGTCCAGGGAATGCATTGTGTGCCAGTGGACAGGGTAGTGGAGTGGGATGCAGGACCCCTGGGTTCTATTCCTGGCATGACTGACACTGATCTGCTACAGCACCTTGGGCAACTAATGTAAGTTATCCGTGCCTCAGTTTCCCTACCTGTAAAGTAGCCTTGAAAGGCACTTCAGCAGTCAATCACAGTAGTGTGGTGTTGTGGGCTGTGTTTACCTCACCCTGAAGTTGTTGTTTTTAATTTTGGGGGGTGGACGGCTGTTAGGAATTGTATGGTGCTTAGTGTACATTTATAAATATAACACTGACTGTTAATGCACCTATTAATTTTTCAGTGCTTGCTGTACATGTATAATTATTACACTGTGTTTGTCACTGACCCTGTGCGTTCTGGAGTGTTAGGCATTCTGCAGCATTTGTTGTGAAGTAATATAGATTAATTATTTTCCAAAAAACAGATTTTTATTGCATACCAAAACCAGTGCAAAAAAACTATGTGCAATTAAAAAAAATAAAAACTTCTGAAAGAAATTAATGGAATAGAACAAGGGAATGGGTGACAGGGGATGGATCACTTGATGATTACCTGTTCTGTTCATTTCCTCTGAAGCACCTGGCATTGGCCAAAGCAGGATACTGGGCTAGATGGACCTTTGGTCTGACCCAGTATGACCATTCTTATGTTCTTAAGGGGAAAGAACACTGAAGTCCATTTTAGTCCCTTTTGGCTACCTATATAGCAACTGCAGTTCTCACAGGCCCTTGTATGGGAAGCTCTGGTTGTCCTTACTGTCCCCTGGTGTGGAGTGGTAGGGGTAGAGATGTGGCCTCTAATGCCATGTTGAATGTTGGGGGGGTGTAGGGAGGTGATAAAATAAAGTTCTCCATTGATTGCAAAGGGAGGCGAGCCCGTGCTTGTTGAATGTATAGGTCAACCAGAGTCTGCAGCATCTGTATTTGCTGCTGGTGCATCTCCCTCTCCTTTTCCTGCGGGGACTCCTGGGCCTTTCTCCTGTAGCTCTTGCCCTCTTGCATCGGACTGTGAATGGAGGGCTAGGCTGTCTGAAATACTCACCCTCCAGACCCTCTGTTCACCGTCCGATGCAGGAGTGGCTTGCAGGATCTCAGAGAACATGTCCTCTCAAGTCCTTCTCTTTCTCCTCCTTATCATGGTCAGGCATTCCAGGGGTGTAAAGGGGGGACCCCTCAAGGCCACAACAGCAGCAGATAAAACACACAGAGGTACCATTGTATGTATAGTCACCGGGGCGGCTCTATGTATTTTGCCGCCCCAAGCACGGCAGTGAGGCAGCCTTCGGCGGCATGCCTGCGGGAGGTCTGCTGGTAATGCGGATTCGGGAGCATGCCTGCGGGAGGTCCACCGGTCCCATGCCTTCGACGTACCTGCTGCCGAATTGCCGCCGAAGCCGCAGGACCGGCGGACCTCCCGCAGGCATGCCGCCGAAGGCTGCCTGACTGCCGCCCTCACGGCGACTGGCAGGCCGCCCCCCGTGGCTTGCCGCCCCAGGCACGCGCTTGGTGCGCTGGTGCCTGGAGCCGCACCTGATAGTCACAACGGAAAGCGAAAGTTAAGCTTCAGAAGTCCATTCCCTCGTCCCCCTAAAGTTTTAAATAAGACATGCTTACTGACATGTCAGCACCGCTCTCCAGTTACAGTCATAGTGAGTGTGGCCTGCCAGGGGCAAGTGGGTGGGGAAATGAGAAAGGAATTATTTGCTTGCATGTAACAATAAAATGTTGGCCCCTATTTCCATGGGTACAAGTACAGAGCACTAAATAGTGGCACTATTTTCCACAGGCGGTGGTGATTATAGCTAGCTCATTCCTGAGGGTAACAAAGGCAGGGCTGGCTCCAGGCACCAGCCGACCAAGCACGTGCTTGGGGCGGCCCCTGGTAAGGGGCGGCCAATCTTCGGGTGGCGGGGGGCGCTCAGGGTTTTTTGTTTTTTTGGGGGGGTTCGGTCGGGCGGCGCTGGGGATGGGGTGGGTTGTTTTTGTTTTCGCGGCTGGGGAGGGGGGATTCGGCAGCGGCGCTCCGGGGGGGGTGTGGCGGTGCGGCGGGGCGCTCCGCGGGGGGCGTGTTCGGCACCGTGGCGCGGCGGTGGGGGTGTTTAGCGGCGCTCGGTGGGAGGGTTCGGCAGCGCTCCGCGGTGGGGGGGGGTGTTCAGCGGCGCTCCGCGGGTGACTGGGGGGTTCGGCGGGGGGGTTCGGCGGCGCTCCGCGGGAGGTGTGTGTGGCGGCAGGAGGGTTCGGCGGCGCGGCGCTCCGCGGGGGGGAGGGGTGTTCAGCAGTGCTCCGCGGGAGGCTGGGGAGTTCGGCAGGGGGGTTCGGCGGTGCTCCTCGGGGGGCTGGCGTGTTCGGCGGTGCGGCGCTCCATGGGGGGCTGGGGGGGTTTGGCGGCGCAGCGCTCCGCAGGGGGCTGGGGGGGGGGTTCGGCGGCGCTCTGCGGGGGCTGGGGGGTTCGGCGAGGGGGGTTAGGCGGCGCTCCGCGGGGGCTGTGGGGGTTTGGCGGGGCGGCGCTGTGGGGGTTCGGCGGTGCGGCGCTCCACGCGGGGTGGTGGCGGCGGCGCGGTGCTGAGGGGGTGTGTTATGGCGGCGCTATGGAGGGCGGCACTCTTTTTTTTTGCTTGGGGCGGCAAA